>NC_134354.1:660133167-660443379 GCF_048569485.1 Anomaloglossus baeobatrachus
CATACTAGGGCCTGAGCAAAAGTATGGCTTGCATACATAAAGTCCACAAACCCCACCAGGAACCTCACCAGCCACCCCTTTCCCTTGCCTGTGGAGAAGACTGGGTTGTGGGCTCAGGAAATAGAAGAGCTGAGTCGAAACAGAGGGAGCTCCTCACCTGCGACTATGTCGGGGTCAGGCCCATGCCTTCCACCTCCCCTCTACAGTTCGCTGACACAGAAATCCATGGGTATCCTCATTTGTCACTTGTTATTAGGTCCCAAATGGCAGTTGTCAATTTCCAGCCATGAACCACCCACAAATCTTAACACTGGGCAAGATTTTCAAATTTATTTGAAGTATCACTTTAACTTTCTGCTGTTGTTTCGTTAGATGACTGTTGATGTCAAGCCATTTACAGCCTAAATTGTGGGAAGCCAACTGTCAATCAGCATGACTCTGGCAGTCACGCCTTGTCAACAGAGCAGCCAGGAACAAGAAAAGCTGCTCTGTTGATATGAAGCAGCTGAACTGCCGGTAGGATTGGTTAATGACTGTGTCATAGTCTGTGCCAGGCTCAGACACCACTAAGCCATTGCATATATCTCTCCCCAGGGTTACAGGTCATGGGAGGGGCTTATTCCACTCTGCCTCGTCTTGGTGGTCAGGCCACAATATTTTTGCTGCTGTTACTAGAACACCCCCAGTAATAGTTCCTGTTCTATAGCACGTGAGTTTGGCTCCCGTGAGTGTTCCCTGACCTATCCAGCTACTGTCCTGATCTGAGCCCTCCCCATACCGTCTGTCTGATTAGTTCCTCCTGACTTCCTGGTCCCGTCCCATGTCTCTCTTGTTCCTGCATCTCCCTGTACCATCTGTCTGCTCCTGACTTCCCAATTCCCATCCCGTGACTGTCCCATCCCTGATTATAGCTCTGATCTTCCAGCCTCTGACCTTGCTTTGCTGTACCTGACTTCGGCTCCGATTCTCCCTTCAGTCATTGGCATTACTTCCTGGTTCCCAAACTATGGCTAGCACCTGACCATGATTTGCTTCTTCTCTGGTTTTGACTTGACATCCCGGTACTAACTCGGCCTGCTGACTATTCTATTGTTTTTGTGCCCTCTAGTGGGTAGTCTGCTAACTACATCTGGAAACAGCTTCTCTAGTGTTTCTTAGTGCCACCAATAGTACATCATGACAAACTGCTGTCTACCAACACTGGGTGCAACAGGCAGTTGGTTGCATCTGTTAGCAACCACCTGCCTGTTAGTTTTTAGGAACACAGTAAAAATATCCCACAATACCCCTTTAAGTAGACACTCTCATAAGCCACCATGTGGTGACCGGCTATGTTCAGTAAACGAGATCACTTGAAAACTTGTGAGGGTCTAAGACAGGGATAGGGACCTTCGGCCCATATGCGGCCCGCAATGACTTTTTCTGCGCTTTTTCTGCTGGTGCAGCAGCCGCATCTTGATGGCTGCTGGCCCTTTAAAAACCTGCACAGTATGTACAATGCTGAATGTGTGACACCCTGGACCCAGGGGTCACAGGTCACAACACTCACCACATACACCCCCACACTAGAAAGGTACCATCAGTCAACCACAAAGACCTGATTGCCTCCCTCAGTGTTAGACAGGCACACCAGGTGGGCGGAGTCAGGCAGAAAGACACGCCCCCTGAGGAGTCTGCTGGCCTGAGGCAGGAAAACAGCAAACAGTCGAGTTTAGACAGTGAGTCAGTGCAGACAGACGGTTCAAACAGTCAGGCAGGCAGACGGCAGTGGCCGCCTGCAGGAGACCGGGAATACGACTAGCGGAACCGTAAGGAACCGGGACAGGGTAGTGGCCCGCCGGAACCGAGCCGGGGAGCTAACTGGATACCGGAGCACCAGGCAGGGTACTCAGACCCTGACTAGGCTATATGCCACCACCATAGTCAGATTAACTGATTGCTGTCTGGACCTCAGGGGTTCATTCCCACCAAAGTCCCGATTGAAGGCAACAGCCCAACCCGTCCGGATAGTAGCCACTGCCAGAGGCCAGAGATCCAAGGGCCAGCGTCTGCGGGCAACAGGGGCTCCTACGACACATACACGCCAGGGAGCGGACTACCAGTGCCCAGGCACAGTGGTCACACTACAAACACAGGTGCAGGAGAAAGGCGGACATTGCCAACCCGACTAGGAAGCTGCAGCCGGCTGCGGGCCCCGTTCATTCCTCCGTTTGGTTTACCAGTGACTCTGTGTGGTGTAATCGTGAGTACAACAGTGCCATCAGGCACCGCACCATGCTGCACTGCAACACTGCGCCCTGCACCCCTGCCCACAGCCCGACCGGGCCCCGGGACCAACATCCCCTACCCACGGAGGGGTGAACACCTAGCTGCACCAAAACACCGCTCCTGGGAGTCCCCGTACCTTTACCGCAGAGGTGGTGCCCACTATCACCACAACCCGTGGGTGGCATCACGAACAATCATCCCAACACCAAATACCCGCATCCCCCGTGTGTAACGCCAACCCCCTTGCAGATCAACGTGACCCCCGGGTCCGTGAGAGGCTTGAGCCACCACCCGTAGAACGCGAGCACGGATCCGAGCGGCTCGGCGGCCGCAGCTGAGGCCGCGGGGTGGTACAAATGCACCTGAAAGACTACGTCCCCACACTGGCACTGGCTACGTGAGGATGTACTTTGTAGGCGGGGCAGAGGTGCGCTCCAATGAAACAGAAGAGGAGCGACTGCCCCATCATCCCCAAGGTCCTACTTTGTTGGGCAGGTTCTGTGTGCCGGGTGGCAGGGTTCTGTGTGTCGGGCAACAGAGTTCTGTGTGCCGAGTGGCAGCGCTCTGTGTGCCGGGTGGCAACGCTCTCTGTGCCGGGCGGCAGCTCTCACTCTCTGTCCTCGGTGGCAGCGTTCACTCTCTGTGCCCGGCGGCAGCGCTCACTGTTCCCGGCGGCAGCCTCTCCCAGTCCTCTAACTGCCTCCAACCTCCCCCAGGTCTTCCTGTGCTCCCAGCCTCCCTCAGGTCTGCCTGTGCTCCCAGCCTCCCTTAGGTCTGCCTGTGCTCCCAGCCTCCCCCAGCAGGTCTGTATGTGTCCCCAGCCTCCCCCAGGTCTGTCTGTGTACCTAGCCTCCCCCAGGTCTGTCTCAGTCCCCAGCCTCCCCCAGGTCTGTCTGTGTCCCCAGCCTTCCTCAGGTCTGTCTGTGTCCCCCAGCCTCCCCCATGTCTGTCTGTGCCCCCAGCCTCCCCAGGTCTGTCTGTGTCCCCAGCCTCCCCCAGGTCTGTCTGTGTCCCCAGCCTTCCCCAGGTCTGTCTGTGCCCCCAGCCTCCCCCACATCTGTCTGTGCCCCATGTCTGTCTGGGCCCCCATCGCTGTCCGTGCTCCCTTCACTGTCTGTGCTCCCAGCACTCTGTGCACCCCAGTCATCCCATTGATCTCTGTGACCAGAGCCTCCCCCAGTGCTCTCTGTGCACCCAGTGATCTCTGTGCCCCGAGCCTCCCCAGTGAACCCCTTGCAGCCAGTGCTCTCTGTGCCCTCAGCTTCCCCTAGCACCCTCTGTGCCCCCAGCCTCCCCCAGGACTGTCTGTGCCCCAGCGTTGACCAGGGCTGTCTGAGCCCCCAGTGTTTCCCAAAGCTGTCTGTGCCCCCAGCATCCCCCAGGGCTGTCTGTGCCTCTCCGGCATCCCCCAGGGCTGTCTGTGCCCCTCTGGCATTGCCCAGGGCTATCTGTGCCCTTCCGGCATTCCCCAGGACTGTCTGTGCCCCCAGCTATGTATATACCCCCAGCAATGTTTGTGCCCCAAGCTATGTCTGTACAACCCAGTGATGTATATACCCCCAGTGATGTCTGTGCCACCAAGTGATGTACCCCCAGTGTCTATGTCCCGCTGCTTGCCTAGTGATGTATATTCCTCACAGCCTTCCCAGCAATATTTATGCCCCCCAGCTATGTCTGTGCTCCCCATCAATGATGTATGTACCCGCCAGTGATGTCTATGCCCATAGCCACGTCTATGTCCCGCAGCTTTTCTAGTGATATCTACTCCCAAGTGATGTATTTGCACTCAGCATCTTCTTTGATGTCTATGCCCCCAGTCTCCCTAGTCATGTCTACGCCCCCAGCCTCCCCAACATTCTATATTCCTCCCAACTATCCCCTGTGATGTATATGCCACCATCCCCTCCTATGAAGTATATACAGCAGTCCCAGCCAACTGAAACCTGGAAAAGCAGTTGTGAAAAACAACAAGATCAATATCGCCTAATATTACAGCTGGAACAAAGAGTAGAAGCTCCAGCCGTCACAGTGAGTTAATTGTTTGACCAAATATAGTAAGGTAGTTTTCAAGTTGATAGTTTTGTGCAGCCCCTGAAGATTGGTAGAAATTTCCAAATGGCCCCCGGCAGAAAAAAGGTTCCTCACCCCTGGTCTAAAGGCTGCTTTACAGGCAGTGACATCGCATAGCAACCGCCCCCGTCATTTATGCGTCACGGGAAAATCGCTGTCCGTGGCAAACAATATCGCCGGTACGCGTCACATGAACTTACCTTCCTAATGACGTCACTGTGGCCGGCGAACAACCTCTTTTTTAAGGGGGCAGTTTGTGCGGCGTCACAGCGACGTCACACAGCAGGCCACCAATAGAAGTGGGGAGGCGGAGAGCAGCCGAATGAACGTCCCTCCCACCTCGTTCCCGGTGGACGCAGGAATGCTGTTGTTCGTCGTTCCCAGGGTGTCACACGTAGCGATGTGTGCTGCCTGAAGAATGACATATGTGGCGCCCTGGACAAGCCAGGTCATCACAGGTACTACACCAACACACCCTACACCCCAGCTAGGCACACCGAAGCCAAACACAAATCCTTGTTGCCTTCCTCCAGGGGCTGATGTCCACACCAAAGGGTGGGCCAGGTGGTTGGTTCCGCCCACCGAGGAGTTCACAGTCCTGGAGGCGGGAAAAGGAAGCAGTTAGTTTCTGATCAGTTTTAGAGAGTGAAGTGGTAGGAGAGGAGACTGACCGTGTCCGGGTGTGTGGCCCGGGCACCCAGCAAGGTTGGCAGACGGTGGTGTCCGTCTGCAGGAGAGGCTGATTGAAGTGAACCGTACAGACCGGGTATGGGCGGTGGCCCGCCGGTACCGGATCGGGGAGCGAAGAGAAGCCAGCACCATTCAGCAGGGCCTACGGACCCCAACCAGGCTAGGAGTCGCCGTAAAACCGGTCAAATCTGTTAGCGAAGGGAACCTCCGGGGTTTCCCAGCAGCCAAGACCCGATTGAAGGCAACAGATCACACCATAGAGGGAAACACAGTCACCGCCAAGGCTACAGTTCCCAGGGCCAGAGCCTGCGGGCAAAAGGGGCTCCCTCAGCATCCATCCAAGCTGGGGAGCGGGTTACCGGTGGGAAGCCATTGGAACCGCAAACACAACACAGGTGCAGGGAAAGGCAGTCACCATCAACCTACCGCAGCCGCCTGTGGGACCCGTCCATCCAGCCGTTTGTTTGACCAGAGACTCTGTGTGAATTACTGGCTGAGTGAGTACCACCGTGCCGTGAGGCACAGCGCTGCCCCCGCGACCCTGCACCTCACCAGGCCCCGTAACCCGCCTGTCATCCCTAACCCCTCACCGGGCCCCGGGACAACCAACCCCCCTACCCACGGAGGGGAGAACCAACATCCAAGCTGCTCCCTGTCATCGCTCCCGGGATCCCCGTCCAGAGCAGCGGTGGTGTCACAACTTCACCACAACCGTGGGTGGCGTCACGGACAATATCCCCAAACCACACACCAACCCCCCTTTCACTCATGGGCGAGGAACGCCGCTCGAGTCCTCGGGATCCGGCCCACCGCTCAAGCCACCACCGAGCAGCAGCAGCCGGACCCGAGCAGTGGGTGAGCGCAGCGTCCCCTCCTCCGCCCGTGATACATACAACCTGCATCCTAAAAGATCAACGATATTTTGAAAATGAACGATGTGTCAACAATCAACGATTTGGTAAGTAATTGGGATTGTTAGCGGTCGCTCGTAAGTGTCACATGCAACAACGTCGCTAACAAGGTCGGATGTGCATCACGAATTCCGTGACCCCAGCAATATCTCGTTAGCGATGTCGTTGCGTGTAACGGGGCCTTAAGAGGTTGTTTGGTGAGCTCAGCATCTTACTAAATCCTAGACCATAATGGACTCAAATAATCCTGACAAAAGAAAGTATGAATTAAGGATGTAATCCAGAAATACCAATACATCTTTTAGTATTACATACAAAAATATAATATTAAGTTTAACAAAATAATTTAAATATTGATCGAAGAGAAAACACTATTAATATTACCATAAAATGGCCTCAGTTCACAGACCAGTGATTGTATCTTTTCTTGCCTTTTTCAGTTGTACATTTTTAAATCGGACGATTCAGTCAATAACCTAAATTAAGGATTAAATAGTTATGGCAATGATACTGGAAATGTACCTAAAATAGAAAGAATAATATTAAAGGCCTTGAGGGAATACATTTTTATTACTTTGAGATAGAATACATTTGAGAAACCTGTATGACAGGTGGATGCATATGCGCTGAATTTCTTATTTAATATAAGAAAAATTAATATTTACCTGCTCATATTTGCATCTATTGCCTTTCTGCACGATAATCAGATGCATTATTTTGCAGTTTTATTATTTGAAGATGCTTGGATTTACTGCCTACACAATTATTATAGAGAATTTATC
Organism: Anomaloglossus baeobatrachus; assembly: GCF_048569485.1. Taxonomy (NCBI): domain Eukaryota; kingdom Metazoa; phylum Chordata; class Amphibia; order Anura; family Aromobatidae; genus Anomaloglossus; species Anomaloglossus baeobatrachus. The sequence continues at coordinate 660,139,889 of NC_134354.1, forward strand.
ATTAAAGAGCTATAATCACATTTAACTTGAAACTTTCATGTCGCATTGTTTTCTGCAAAGTGGGAAAAGAATTTAAACCTTATCTTCACATGATATTAAAGAGAGTGTGAAAGAGACAATTATGGCTGAAGATTGTGGGGATGTTGGAATTTTGTGTTGGGAAATTATATGGGTGGTAAACGCTGAAAAAAAAAAATGTTATGGTGTTAGCTATAAACGATTTGGAAGGAGTTAGAAGGTTAACTGCATAAACCTATAGAGCGGACTGCACAAGCTTGTATAGTGGACATGATTTTTTTCTTCCTCGACACTGACCGGGATCTTGGTTTTGCCCCAACTTTAAAAGGAAGAAAATTCTTTAGCAAGATAATTTTATGGAGCAGTAAGTAGAAAACAATGTTCTGTAGTAGTTGTAAAAAAAAAAAAAATAATATATAAGCAGGGATAGGAAGGCAAAACCCTCTAGGTGTATTGAAGAGCTTGTCCACTAATTTTACATTGATGGTCTATCCTTAGGACCTTAGAATAGGTCCTCAATGTCTAATCAGCCGTGGTCCAACACTTGGTACAGCTGCCGATCAGTTGTTCCCAGTGCTGGTGGCGGTAGCAGACGGACGGAAATGCTGAGATCTGGAGCTGCCCCGTTAAGTGATGGAGGCTGCGGCCAAGTACTGCACATCTGCCTTCCTTTCAAATTACTTGAAACTGAGCTTTTTCGGCCAGCTGTTGCCAACACCTAGAACAGCTCATCGGTGGGGCTGCGGGGTGTTGTACCCCGGCCGATCAGACATTTATGACCTATCCTAAGGATAAGCTATAAGGGGCCCTTTGCACACTACGACATCGCAAGCCGATGCTGCGATGCCGAGCGCGATAGTCCCCGCCGCCCGTCGCAGCTGCGATATCTTCTGATAGCAGCCGTAGCGAATATTATCGCTACGGCAGCTTCACATGCACTTACCTGCCCTGTGATGTCGCTCTGGCCGGCGACCCGCCTCCTTCCTAATGGGGCGGGTCATGTGGCGTCACAGCGACGTCACACGGCAGGCGGCCAATAGAAGTGGGGGGGTGGAGATGAGCGGGACGTAAACATCCCGCCCACCTCTTTCCTTCCGCATTGCAGATGGGACGCAGGTAGGAGATGTTCCTCGCTCCTGCGACTTCATACACAGCGATATGTGCTGCCGTAGGAACAACATCTTACCGTCGCTGCAGTCAAAATTATGAAATTGACCGACACTACATCGATCATACGATACCAATGCTTTTGCGCTCGGTAATCGTAGTTAAAACGATTTACACACTACGATGTCGAGAGCGACGCAGGAAGTGCGTCACTTTCGATTTGACCCCACCGACATCGCACCTGCGATGTCGTAGTGTGCAAAGGGCCCCTTAATATTAAAGTAGTGCACAACCTCATTAAGGAAAATTTCTTAAAGGTTCCTGTAGGCAACAAATATAGAAGACAAGATTTTAACTCCTTACAATGCAAGAAAAAAAAAAATAGTGAAATATATTTTTTTCCCATTATTCCTTTTCCTCAAAAGAGTTAGCAAAAGTTGATTAATAAGTAGTGAAGAGTGAACCTATGAATATTTAGGTTTGCCAAACCAGCAAGGACCCCTCCAAAAAATGGGTTTGCCAGCCGAACGTGACCCTGAATTTGACCCCAAACAACGAACCCCATACAAGTCAAAGGGGAGCCCAAGTTCAGGTCTGTAAAATAGTCATTGTAAGGGCTAGGAGGCTGCAAAAGGAACCTAATTGTAGGGGTAAGAGCATGCCAATTAACCTACAAACAATTGTGGATAGGTAAATATTCTTAAAAGGCTTCTGTCACCATAGCAATTATGGTTAAATAGCAAGTAAATGAAGAAACTAAAAATTTTAACAGTGACTCCACAGAAATGGATTTCAGACATTCTCCATAGGCCAACAATTTAAAAAAGGGGCCTTACAGAGCCTGTATTCCCAGTTCATCCACACAGTCAAGATTGCCAGACTTCCCTCACAGATCAACAAGTCAACAAATTTCCCCTACGTAGTCTGTATTCCCAGTTTACCCACACAGTCAAGATAGGCAAAGCTGCCCCACAATGCAACAGTTTTAAAAAGGCCCATACTGAGTCCATCCACAGCTCCAGCTCGGTGGGGAATTTCAACCCCAAACAGCTGAGTCTCAGAACCACCTGCTGTAGTTTCCCCCTGGCAGTGCTGAGGATAGTCATGCAGGTGTTATGCTGACCGGATGAGGAGGAGGTGTACCAAGCTGAATAGTTGTAGTAGGAAACACGGACAGAAAAGTGTGCACTAATCCTCAGTGGTAGTAGGTCATGTGCTTAAATGGTTTCCGCCTAAGGTGCAGCCCACTTTACATTACACCCTGCCAACCTTGTTTTCACATTGCACCATCAAAACCAAAATTGGAAGAGTACCCTCACAGAATATTTTTTTTAAAATGCCCTGTTTGCAACTTCTCTCTACAGAGCCTCACTTTCAGCTCCTGTTGCATACAGTATAGCTGTCACAGTTAAAAAGCTCATAGTTCGAATTGTGATCAAGCTGGTGGTCCACTAACTAGATTTGCTACTGTCAGTCCCAGCTATTTAGACTTGAAGCGGCTAACCCATTCTGCTCAGTAGTTATCCTGGGAATCCAAATAATTTATTTTTTAAAAATTATTGTTCAAAGCTAACAGACATAAAACATTGTCATAGTTTACCCACAGAGCAACAAGTTTAACAAATAATGTCCCCTTATATACCCTGTATTCCAAGTTCACCCACCCAGCCAAGATTGAAAAAGTTCCCCCACGGACCACCGAATTGTAAAAAAGGCCCTTAAACATTCTGTTTACCCAGTTGACCCTCACAGCTCTCATTGTCTGGGATACAAAACACAGCACCTACTTAAAACAGAGATGGGCTACAGAACCCCATCCAGCAGAGTACTCAAAAACCAGAAGTGACAGGTGCCTGACTTGTTGATGTTCCCACTGCTTTGCTTATTTTCAAGATGGCGACGTTGATGAAAGAGGCCCAGGCTCCTCAGGTCCCAACTCTGTGCTTTCAGCAGGACATCAATTCTTAGACTGCCTGTTTTAACTGTTCCCACAGAAGACCCAATTTTCTGCTCCAGTTTGTTGACAGTCTAATTGCTGCATTTAAAAAGCATGTGGTTGGATTTAGATTTGAGCCAGAAGTACGCCAGCCAGACTTGCTACAGCCAGTCCCAGCTATTTAGACTTGAAGCATCTCACACATGCTGCCCCTTGTCTACCTGAGGTATCTGAATAATTTATTTTGAGAAAATTATTGTTCAAAGCAGGGGGCTCTGTCTGAATATGACAACTTTAAATAATGTAATAATTCTCTGTTTCCATTTTTGGGTTTGGTGGTACTGTGGCCATGATGAAGAGGTGACTTGGCCACACTTCAGTGATGGAAGTGACATTGGCATCCAGCAGGGTGACCACCCAGTAAACAGCACTGGTAACAGTCAACGTGGTGTTAGCAGTCACTGCAGCAAGGATTTGCTCACGTTAGCCACGCTGACCAGAGGCAACAACAAGATGTCATCAGTTGGAGATGTATTAAAGTTTAATATCTACAGATTCCCCCTCCAGAAAATCTACTGTGGTGCCCCTTGGACTTTAGTCGCCGCCGGGCATTGCATTTCATTTGGGGTGCAATGCTTGGACTCGGGTGATGAAGGAGTTAATCACTGATGTTGTTTTTTTCACTTACAAAGCAGCTAGCTATGAGTCACCACTTACACAGGAAGCTGGACAGTCTGGGGAATTCCAGGTTACCTGGGCAACATCCACTAAGAGTTATCCCAAGGGTGGGGGCATGGAGTGAGTAAGAGAGACACAAATCTTTTTCACTTCAGAACAGTCTGAGACAGCGAAGGAACAACAGGTTCCCTGGGGGGAGTGCTACAGTCTGCTCCCCTCACGAGGACCACCCGGGATGTGTGCTTAGGAGCTATCTCGGGAAAGGAGGAGAGAGTCCCAGAACATCATGGGACTTGTAGTATCATGGCTACTATAGAGAGTGCTTCACAGAACTTCTATAGCTATGACTGGCCAGACCGGAAGAGGGCGAGAGACAGAGGTGACTGGTGGAGATGTCGAGACAGAGGAGACATGGCAACTGGGGGGGGAGATTAACCGCTTCCACAGTGTGAGCGCAGTCAGGGTGCAGAACCCTCGGTTGGGGACACCTTCATGGACTCTAACAAATCTGCAGGGGTTGGGGATTTCATGTCCCATCGCCCACCACCCACTTTCCTGGAGCACATTGACATATAGGATCCGGGGTCGGGTTTACAGCAAGGCCCCATGGTGAGGACCTGCGTCACCTGTATATGGGATGAGACACTTAAGACAGACAGCGGAGTCCCCAAGTTGCTTCAGGCCACGGGGAGTCACAAGTCAGCGCAAGGAAGAAGGTCTCACACATTTCCACAGACACCGGTGATTGCCTCTGATTTACCCAGGACTGACTGGAGTCCATCTATGGCGGCGGAAAGCGGCACCTCTAGGGACCTTTAAGAACTGTGAGTAAAAATAACTTTGAACCTAAGCCCCGGTGTCATCCTTGTCATTATCGGCGCCGCCGCCCCGTGCTTGGGCGCTGTCAGCCATCCCCACCGTCCTCAACCTCCCTGGGGCTCGCTCCACCTGGACTATCTGGGCTGTGTTAATATCAGCCGCAGAGGAGAGCAACATCTCACCGATTCCTGGATGCGCACCACGGGTGGCGCTGCAAAGCATCCCCATTCCCATCCAACACCGCTCCTGGAAGAGTGAATAGTCACAGGAAGGGTCCGCGGCGGAGAAGGCCGGGACCTCCATCACCACTGCAACTGGTGACACACTTCCCAGGGACCCTTCACACTTTTCCATCCCCCTTTACACTGGACACCCGCTTGTTTGTATTTTACATGTAGCCGACGGGGCCACAAAGCCGGGTCAGGCCAGTCACAGCAACCCCACAAAACCACTGGCCCGGTGACGAGTAACCCCTGAGATCCCGTGGATCGCTACACTTATTTTAAAAAATTCCCTAAACGGTCTGTTTACCCGGTTGACCCACACAGACAGACAGATTACCCGAGATCCAACACTATTGCACACTGCTTTTATACAGATGGTTTTCAGAGCTCAGCAGCACTGTGCCTGCTGCAGTGCAGTTACAACTTACAATATGTAGGCCACACCACACAGACTTTGCGGGCGTGTGTGAATGGTTACTGTCATAACAGCAAAAAGTGCTTTTTGAAGCAAAGCCTGTCAAGTCATTTAACCCTCAAACATAGAGGCAATTTTGGAATAATTAAAGTCACTCCAATAGAACAAATACCAGCTCACTCCTGGTACAAAATAAACACCTTGAACAGAAAAGAATCGTACTGGATTATCAAATTGCAGAGCCTCCATCCAGTCGGCCTAAATGAAACTATAGAACATGCTTAAAGTAACCCAAGGAAAATCAAAGAGGGATACTATATTATTTATCAACAATAGAGATCCATACGTTACCCAATTCATGTTAGACATATGAGTGCCATGTATTTTTATCATTAGATTGAATCTGTAGTATTCGTGCAGATTGTGAATATATACAGCGCATTAACACATTTGTTTTATTGTCCAAGGAATAGCCAAAACTGGAGATATATATACAGTATATATATACTGTATATATATATATATATATATATATATATACACATATATATATATATATATATATATATATATATAAAAAGCAAAAATAGGAGCAGCACTTAACCTGTTGTGGTGCAAAGTCCTTCCAATCAGTCTCACCTGATTTCAATGAGCAGCAAAAAAAAGTGAAGGCAGCACACAGCTTCAATCTTGAATGAAAACGCCTATTTATTGGCCCATTCTCCGAGTCAAGGGTCCCCTGGACGTGGGGCCTCTGAAAGGACAGGCAGATGTGAAACCATGCACCCGTCCCGTTGGATAACGCCTGGGCTCGTTCCTGGACTGGTAAAAAGGGGTGCTGCCCACTTCTTAGGGGCAGCATCAAGGCTCAGGTTGTTTGGGTGGGTGAGGGAAGGACCCGGACCCATTTCCCGTTATTAATAAAAGTTTACCGTTTGCAACGTTAAAGCATGTGCTTCCCGTAAGGGAAGATTTAAAAAAGCTAATATTCAAAGTTTATACAACTGTTAGTATACTTGTACTGTGTTCCCGTTTTTATTTTTCAGAAACGAAATAAACCGGTGATGGACAGGCAGCCCGCGGACGGTCTGCATTAAACCAAGGGGGAATGTGACGCCCCGAACTAGTCAGGTCATCCCAGGTACTTCCATGCACACACACCCCCTCCCTAAAAAGGTGACAGCAGCCAAACTTAAAAGCCTTGTCACCACCCTCCAGGTTTGATGTCCACACCAGGGGGGCAAAGCCAGGCGGTTGGCTCCACCCACCGAGGAGTTCACAGGCCTGGAGGCGGGAAAAGACTCAAATTCAGAGAGAGTCTAGTCTTGACAGTGAAGGAGAGAGGTCGCGTTCAAGGGCAGACCTGTGACCAGGCCTGCCAATAGTCTACTCAGGTGGCTGGGTTGGAGCCCAGTCACCTCAGGCAAGGAGGCAGACGTGGTGGCCGCCTGCAGGAGCTGGGATTACAGCCGGTGGAACCGTAGGGACCGGGGTCGGTCGGTGGCCCGCCAGTACCGAACTGGGGAACTGATTGGAAACCGGAGCACCAGGAGGGGTACTCAGACCCAGTACGAAGCCGCAAACCGACAGGGCCGAATGAAATCAACTGATTGAGGACTGGACTTAAGGACCTTTCCCACACAAGACCCGTTAGAAGACAACAGCCCAACCATACAGGGTAAAACCACCGCCAAGGCATAGAGACCCAAAGGGCCAGCATCTGTGGGCAAAGAGGGCTCTTCCGACACCCAGCAAGCCGAGGAGTGGACTACCGTTGCTTAGGCATAGGAGTCAAACATTCACACAAAGAGGTGCAGGAGAAAGGCGGAAACCACCAACCTGTTCAGGGATAAGCTGCAGCCGGCTGCGGGCCCCGTTCATCATCCCGTTTGGTTTACCAGAGACTCCAGTGTATTGTGTCATAGTGAGTACACCAGTGCCTTCGGGCCGCGCACCGCACCGCACCAGCATCCAGTACGCACCTGTCCCCACGCCTCAGTACCCTCCCTCGGGCCCCCGGAACCATTAGTCCCCTACCCACGGAGGGGTCAACACCAAGCTGCGCAACACCGTCCCCGGGAGGCCTAGTTAACGGCAGCGGTGGTGTCCATCTATTCACCACAACCCCTGGGTGTCGTCACGAACTTACATCCCAAATCAAACCACCGCGCCACCCTGCCGTGGAACTCCCCACCGAAGTCCCTGCGTGTAGCGCCGACCCCCCTTGCAGAGCGACATGACCCCCGGGTCCGTGAGGAGCTCGAGCCACCACCCACCGTACGAGCACGGATCCGAGCGGCTCGGCGGTCACAGCCGAGTCCACGGGGCGGTACATGTGTGTGTGTGTGTGTGTGTGTGTGTTTGTTACTATAGAATTTGTTTAATGAAATCTAAGTAATATGACAACAGTCATGTTTATTTATTTGTGTTAGATCTATCAGACTGAAGTGTTTTTTATGAGATTTGTTTGATTTTTTAGTGTATGGCTCATATCAACTGGGAAAGTGTATTTTATTATTTATTATTCTTGTTGTATAGCAAAGTATGCTCAAAATACCAAAACTAAGAATATATATGTGAAAACCATTTGGAAGCTTTCTTTTCCATATACCACTAAAAGAAGATGAATCCCTACGGGAAATTGTACCTGCTGTGAATAATTTGTCAATTTGCTCCAGACCCCTCTGGGGAGCAGGTAGTGAGGAAAACAAATGCATATCTATATATATAATTGCCTTATTCTGTCTGTCTGTCTGTCTTGCTCCAAAATTGTGTCACGTGACAGTGTCACCGTAAGTGTCATAAAAGTGACAACTGTCGGATTGGCCGCTGGGCTCGCCCTGGCCCCGTCCCCCCACGGATTGGCCGCTCGCCTCGGCCTGGCCCCGCCCCCCGCATGGATTAGCCGCACTGGGCTCGGCCTGGCTCCGCCCACCCACGGATTGGCCGTTCGCCTCGGCCTGGCCCCGCCCCCCACATGGATTAGCCGCTTGCCCCGGACCTCCGCACGCATCGCTCGCTCCAGCGTACACCAGCTCCCGGTACACATGTGCAGGGAGCCGGCATACGCTGCAGTCAATACTGAAGTGTCATGCAGCGGTGAAAGAGTTAAAGATACTGCAAGACACTTCATTATAGGCAGCAGGCACCCCCAGAAGAGAGAAGACAGAAGAAAGAAGACCCCGCAGTCATACTCACCAGACGCCGACCGGGAGCAGGTGAGCGCATCAAGGTCCTGCAGCGGCGGAACACACACACGCACACACACACATAAGAACAGACACACACACATCAGATCACACTCACTCACTTTCACACACACCTCACACACATATCAGATCGCATCTACACACAACAACATCCAGTGATATCGCTTACTTCTCGGTGGCGATACTGTGCGTGCAGTGACCTTTCAGGACCTACCGGAGGATCACATGGCCGGAAGCATGTGGTATCTCCGGATGTTGTGAGTGTGTGAGCGTGTATGTGCGATATTGTCAGTGTGTGTGTGCGTGTATGCGATCGGGTGTGTGCGTGTTTGCGATCGGGTGTGTGCGTGTGTTCTGATGTGTGAGTGTATGCGATCGGATCTGTGAGTGTCGGCAGAGGAGCACGGCGTGCAGCACAGTTGCTGGGACCGCCCACCGGAGGGCACAGGGAGAAGTGGGGTGTGAGTGTATGCGATCAGATGTGTGCGTGTATACTGTCTGTTGTGTGACTGTGGAGCACGATGGGGAGTGCGCAGCATGGGGGATGGAGCACGATGGGGTGTGCGCAGCATGGGGGATGGAGCACGATGGGGGTGCGCAGCATGGGAAATTGAGCACGATGGGGGGTGCGCAGCATGGGGGATGGAGCACGATGGGGGGTGCGCAGCATGGGGGATGGAGCACGATGGGGGGTGCGCAGCATGGGGGATGGAGTACGATGGGGGGTACGCAGCATGGGGGATGGAGCACGATGGGGGGTGTGCAGCATGGGGGATGGAGCACGATGGGGGGTGCACAGCATGGGGGATGGAGCACGATGGGGGTGCACACCTCCCCCCAAAACACACACACAGCGCCACACGCGCACCGCACAACACACCACACACACACTGGGAACCACAAACACCGCCCTACACAGACAACGCCGCACACACACAACACCCAACACACAAACACCGCGGCACACACAAATATACGCACATACCGCGCAACACACACACTGCACAAAACATACCTCCCCCAAAACACACACACGCACTCCACACCCACACAAACCGCGCAACACACACAGCACCACTCACACAGAACGCTGTAGACACACAGCGCTCCACAAACAACGCAACACACATACAACACCGCTCTCACACACACCCCCACCCAGACAACACCCAGAACATTTACAGTGCCCTACACAAACACTGGCAACTACACACAACAACATCGATATATATAACAAAAAACATACATTAACTACATAATAAATTCTAGAATACCTGATGTGTTAGAATCGGGCCACCTTCTAGTATATTATAATTGTAAGAGGGCGAAAAGTATGTACCTGAAGAAGGCAATATCTGCCGAAATGTGTTGTACAGTTACTTTTAACCAATTTTATTAAATATTATTAATTAACATTCATACGAGTGGATTATTTTAACCCGTCCATCTGGAGCAGGTGCGCACAGTCTATTTTATGTATTCTGTATTCAGTATTCTGTTCAGAGCCTTGAGGAGGACTCCTAATTCAGCAGGTAAGTCCAGCTGCCACCAGTGGGATCGGTGATTCCTATCATTGCAAGCTTGGTCCATGCAGTACAAGGAGAGTACATTTCCCAGATTGGCCATGCCCAAAAAGTGCCACTTGTCTTTTCCTTTCATAGGAAACACTTATTGTTCAGTTACAGGTTTGTGACAGATTAAGCCCGCAATACCTGGGGCACAGTGACTACTCATGATTTTTGTTATTTTTTTTTTAAACTGAAGCCACCAACCTGGCTGTACACTGGCGACAACTAGAATTTCGTAAAACACTAAGGCCACAGACCCTGGTGAAAAGTGGTGACAGCTATTTTTTTTTCCCAAAACATTATAGCCACAGATCATGGTGAGAAGAGGTGAGAGTTTTTCAAAAAAACATGGTGAGAATGCTGAGAGTGCGCACATACTGCTCACACTTTCAGCAGAAGCTCTGGCATATGTGAGTAATTTTTGAGGAAGATCTGCACCTCCAAATTCAGCAGAGTCAGGCAAGGGATGTGTGTCAAGCTGCCTAGGCCCATAGCTGCAACAAGATTTCGACTGTTATCGCATACCATCAGGCAGGGCTGTAAGTTCACCATTACCAGCCACTCATCTATTTGTTGCTTTATGCCCGTCCACAGCTCCTGCATGGTGTGAGGTTTGTCCCTTAGGGTGAAGAGTTTAAGAATGGCCTGCTGTCGTTTACCCCTGGCTGTAATGAAGTTGGTGGTGCAGGTCTTACTTTGACCGGATGAGATGGAGGTGGAGGAAGTGAAGTAGGAGGAGGAAGCAGCACTGACTGACAAACATCCAGCGATCCGAGTTGGTGGTAAGACATGTGCTTGAACACCTTGCGCCTCATGCCCAATCGCCACTACGTTTACCCAGTGTGCAGTTAGAGAGTTATACCGTCCCTTCCCATGTTTAGTGGTTCAAATATCTGCAGTTACATGGACCTTTCCATTTATAGCATTTCAGAGTGAACAATAGATTTGTTCCACTACAAGTGTGCGCAAGGCGCAGATGGCATGCCTGGAAAAATAGTGGTGGCTGGGAACAAGGGCTTTTTACCCATACTCACTCTTTTGCTGTACTGCTGTTTTGTTTGCCTGAACACCTCCTCTTCATTGGAACTGCGCAGTGCGCACATCACTATCATGGCCTTTGCTCCAGGTGGGGTGAAGCACCTTGTTGTCATCCCTTGTGTGGCGCCCCTGAGGCTTCAGTCACCACAGGGTACTGCGCCTCACAAGAGGTGCAGCGCCTCACCAGAGGTGCAGCATTCATCCCGGGTACAGAGGAGGTCATTGCCAGTAATTCACCACAAATTACCACAATACACAGTTAGATGCCTTCTCACTGGGACTGCGATGGGGTAGAGACATTGAAGGGTTGCCATCACTAATGCAATGGACCATCTTCTCACTAGTTTAGGAACCCGGGGGGAGGAGCTTGTCACAAGGGAGCAAGGCGATACACTTAAACATTCAGTAGTCGACAGTTAGACAGCAACCAGGAAACAAGTGAGGCGCAGGAGAACACGGTCACTGAGGGGAGAGCTGAAGGCTCCCTCAGGATCGGTGCACACCACAGGGTGCGGAGCCCTAGGCTGGTGGGCACTTCAAGTCCTGCCAGCAGAATCCGCCGGGCAGAGGATTCCAAGACTTCCGGCCCACACACAGATCCCAGGGCAAAGCAGCATATAGAGCCAGGGGTCATGACCATAGGGCGGCCCCATCTACGGACTTGCGCTGCCTGATATACGGGTCAGGGAAAGAAACCATTCCCAGGACTTGGGTCCCAGCGTAGCTTCAATCCGCAGGGACTGACATAACACGGCACAGGGAGGAAGGACTCACTGAAAGCAACACCGGTTCTGACCTCCAAACTATTCGGGATCGGCTGGGGGCCATGACGGGGAAGTCCGGCAGTCCAAAGGCGGTGACATCAAAGTGAGTAAAGAACTTAAACTGCAACTGCTGTGTCGTCTAATCCTTCCTAATCCGACAGCACATCACAAACTAATTGACAGCTATTATTCCCAAGCACAAAATAAACAGGGAGGTGGCCTACCCTGCAAAAAGTAGGGATTGCCCCAAAAACGAAGGAAAACTGAGCTGTGAGGGTCAAGTCCTCCAAGTTGTCTTGCATTGTGCCAACCCAAAACAATTGACCATAGTAAGGGGTTCTCTTTAACCGCTATAGGAATATCAACTAGTCGTAGGAGCAAAGCTGGGAGACTAAAAGGTCCACACATAGCCTCATATATTGGGGTATTAGTGAAGCAGGTGGAACCACTGATCCAATCCAGGGAGTGGCCGCAATACTGTAAAGGCGTACATTCGGCAAATTAAGGCCACCCAAGAATGTTGTTTCTTGCAACTTAAAAATACTAATTCTGGACCCCTCCTTCTGAACCCCAAATAAATTGACGGCAGCTGCTCGTTAGAAGTGGGTCATCAGCTTTAGCAAAACTGGCAATGTTTGCATGGGAAAAAGAAGTTTGGGGAAAGAAATAATTTTAATAAGATGGGCCTTACCTGCAAAGGACAGTTTAAGGGATTTCCTGGATTGAATTTCCTGAACAACTGCAGAGATAAGAGGACGAACATTCAATTTATAAATATTATGAGCGTTTGAAGGCAGATGGACTCCAAGGTAAAGCAGGGAAAATTCCCTCCATTGGAAGGGAAAGGGGAATGGGCACCATTTCTGAGCAGTTTTAAAAATTGCCATAGCGTGAGATTTAGTGAAGTTTATGCAAAACCCCAAGACTGCTCCAAACACGCTGAAGGCATCCATTATAGAAAGAATGGATTCCTTAGGGTTGACTATCATGAGTAACATATCAAGAAGGTGCAGATTTGATGCAGAAAATGTCTGCACTAAATACTCAATGTGTGCACAGAGCATAGGCTTCAATCGTCAACGTTGCACAAACGTACTGTATCCCTTTTTTTCACAGATACAACACATACCTATTATAATCTATAGAGCTATTCACGTGTCCATGTTTTTTCACAGATGGTGTATTTGTGCAAAACACTAGGAGACATGTTTGTTTTTTTCTAGTATTACAGATGACAAGGGCCTATACAAGTCTATGGGTCCGTGAAAAACACGTACAACACATGGATGGTATCAGTGTGCAGTCCGTGTGATGCACATGTTTAACATTACAAAGTATAACAGAGGCTTTATAATTTATTTATTCATCCGTGAACAACACTGATGACACTGATGATAAAATCAACACATGGATGGCAACTGAAAAAAAACTTTAGGGGGTCAAGTATTATCAGATTTGCAAATTTAACATGTGGCACCCCGTGTATGCTGAACTTGGCACTAAATTAAAACAACCTGAGAACTTGTATGTGCAGTGATAAAGTCACCTGATGTTCAGTAGGCCTTCAGCCAGGAGAAAATACAGATTTATTAAGGCTAAAAGGAAAGATAGTTAATATCAATAGAGATCACAGTAAAAAAATATTTCCACCTCTGGAACTGTACAAACTAATAAAATATTACATTATTTGACGCAAACAATAAAGGGAAAACAAAAGAAAACTTACTGTATACAAGTTACACCATTTTTAATCTAAATATATGTGTGTGTATGCATATACACAATACAGACCAAAAGTTTGGACACAGCTTCTCATTCAAAGAGTTTTCTTTATTTTCATGACTCTGAAAATCGTAGATTCACATTGAAAGCATCAAAACTATGAATTAACACGTGGAATGAAATACTTAAAAAAGTGTGAAACAACTGAAAATATGTCTTATATTCTAGGTTCTTCAAAGTAGCCACATTCTGCTTTGATTACTGCTTTGCACACTCTTGGCATTCTCTTGATGAGCTTCATCTATATATATAATTGCCTTATTCTGTCTGTCTGTCTGTCTTGCTCCAAAATTGTCCAATATAGTAGAGATGCCTGGCTCACTAAGAGAGAAGCTTAAGGTGCTCGGAAAATAAAAGTTCAGTAAATGTAAAAAATCCGGCACACTGAATAAAGTGATTTCCAAAGATGATATTTCGTTTGAATAATTTTATTGTTCTTGTGAGGATATCAAAAATTGGTATATATACAAGTCCAACGTTTCGACCAAAACTTATGGTCTGTTTCAAGGACTCAAAGGGTTATGGTATGATGCATATCACATGAGATATTCACTCGCATGGATTTTATATATCACTCTTATAGCCTTAATACCCTCACATAGATGGTAGGATGACTAACGTCCTCTTATCAGATTAAATTTGTTTAAGAAGATGGTCGTCTAACCATCCAAGACGGGAGAAAGCAATGTTCCTCACGTCTTTATAATATATGCAAAAAATGCAAATGTGAACAAAAAACAGCAATTTGATTGGATTAAATCCATAGGTTAACACACCTGTGGCTCATGATCTGTAAATGGCTTGTCTTATGTGTGGCACCTAATAGGGCCTGAGAAAGGTTCAATATGGTAGGTACAATGAGGCACCCACAATGTGAGATAATAGGAAAAATCCTGGGTATGAAGATGGGGCCTTGTGTCTGTCCTGGTGAACGCCGTGCCTAGGAGTGCCTGGAGGCGGTGACAAACAGCGGATTGGCCGCTGGGCTCGCCATGGCCCCGCCCCCCCGCACGGATTGGCCACTCGGCCTGGACCCGCCCCCTCACGCATTGGATGCTCGCTCCAAACAACGGATTGGCCACTGGGTTCGGCATGGCCCTGCCCCCCGCACGGATTGGCCGCTCGGCCTGGACCCGCCGCTCGGCCTGGACCAGCACCCTCACGCATTGGACGTTCGCCCCAAACAGCGGATTGGCCACTGGGCTCGTCTTGGCCTCGTCCCCCCACACGGATTTGCCGCTCGGCATGGACCCGCCCCCTCAAGCATTGGACGCTCGCCCCAAACACCGGATTGGCCGCTGGGCTCACCATGGCCCCACCCCCCCTCACGGATTAGCCGTACTGTAGAATAATAGCCGTGAGTGCTGTACCCCCGGGAGCCCACACCAGCGTACGCCGGCAACCCAGCCGACACATACCCTCGCATTGCTGGGGTTGCCGGCGTACGCTGGTGTGGGCTCCCGTGCGAGCGGGGGGCGGGGTACGCTGGTAACCATGGTACACATCGAGTAATATTGTGTAGCATGGTTACCAGCATACACCGGCTCCCAGGTAAGCGCATCAAGGTCCTGCAGCGGCGGAACACACACACACACGCACACACATAACAACAGACACACACACACACATCAGATCACACTCACTCTCGCACACACCTCACACACACATCAGATCGCATCCACGTCCTGCAGCGGCGGAACACGCACACACATAACAACAGACACACACATCAGATCACACTCACTCTCACACACACCTCACACACACATCAGATCGCATCCACACACTCACAACTTCCAGTGATATCGCTTGCTTCTCGGCGGCGATACTGTGCGTGCAGTGACCTTCCAGGACCTGCCAGAAGATCACATGGCCAGAAGCATGTGGTATCTCCGGATGTTGTGAGTGTGAGCGCGTATGTGCAATATCGTCAATGTGTGTGCGTGTATGCGATCGGGTGTGTGTGTGTGTATGGGGATGGAGCACGATGGGGAATGCGCAGCATGGGGGATGGAGCACGATGGGGAATGCGCAGCATGGGGGATGGAGCACGTTTGGGAGTGCGCAGCATGGGAGATGGAGCACGTTTGGGAGTGCGCAGCGTGGGGGATGGAGCACGATGGGGAATGCGCAGCATGGGGGATGGAGCACGATGGGAAGTGCGCAGCATGGGGGATGAAGCACAATGGGGAGTGCGCAGCATGGGGATGGAGCACGTTTGGGAGTGCGCAGCATGGGGGATGGAGCACGATGGGGAATGCACAGCATGGGGGATGGAGCACGATGGGGAGTGCGCAGCATGGGGGATGGAGCACAATGGGGAGTGCGCAGCATGGGGATGGAGCACGTTTGGGAGTGCGCAGCATGGGGGATGGAGCACGATAGGGAATGCGCAGCATGGGGGATGGAGCAAGATGGGGAGTGCGCAGCATGGGGGATGGAACACAATGGGGAGTGTGCAGCATGGGGGATGGAGCACGATGGGGGGTGCGCAGCATGGGGGATGGAGCACGATGGGGGGTGTGCAGCATGGGGGATGGAGCACGATGGGAGGTGCGCAGCATGGGGGATGGAGCACGATGGGGGTGCCGAGCATGGGGGATGGAGCACGATGGGGGGTGCGCAGCATGGGGGATGGAGCACAATGGGGGGTGCACACCTCGCCCCAAAACACACACACACACCGCCACACACGCACTGCACAACACACCACACACACACTGGGAACCACAAACACCGCCCTACACAGACACCCACACACACAGACAACGCCGCACAAACACAACACCCAACACACAAACACCATGGCACACACAAATATACGCACATGCCGCACAACACACACATTGCACAAAACATACCTCCCACCAAAACACACACACACACCACACACCCACACAAACCGCGCAACACACACACACAACGCTACAGACACACAGCGCTCCACAATCAACGCAACACACACAACGCAACACACAAACAACACCGCTCTCACCCCCCGCCACACCCAGACAACTCCCAGAACATGTACAGCGCTCTACACAAACACTTCATAACTACACACAAGAACATCTATCTATATATATATATATATATATATATATATATATATAACAAAAATCATACATTAACTACACAATACGTAAATTCTAGAATACCCGATGCGTAGAATCGGGCCACCTTCTAGTATATACATATATATATATACAGTGCCTACAAGTAGTATTCAACCCCCTGCAGATTTAGCAGGTTTGATAAGATGCAAATAAGTTAGAGCCTGCAAACTTCAAACAAGAGCAGGATTTATTAACAGATGCATAAATCTTACAAACCAACAAGTTATGTTGCTCAGTTAAATTTTAATAAATTTTCAACATAAAAGTGTGGGTCAGTTATTATTCAACCCCTAGGTTTAATATTTTGTGGAATAACCCTTGTTTGCAATTACAGCTAATAATCGTCTTTTATAAGACCTGATCAGGCCGGCACAGGTCTCTGGAGTTATCTTGGCCCACTCCTCCATGCAGATCTTCTCCAAGTTATCTAGGTTCTTTGGGTGTCTCATGTGGACTTTAATCTTGAGCTCCTTCCATAAGTTTTCAATTGGGTTAAGGTCAGGAGACTGACTAGGCCACTGCAACACCTTGATTGTTTCCCTCTTGAACCAGGCCTTGGTTTTCTTGGCTGTGTGCTTTGGGTCGTTGTCTTGTTGGAAGATGAAATGACGATCCATCTTAAGATCCTTGATGGAGGAGGTTCTTGGCCAAAATCTCCAGGTAGGCCGTGCTATCCATCTTCCCATGGATGCGGACCAGATGGCCAGGCCCCTTAGCTGAGAAACAGCCCCACAGCATGATGCTGCCACCACCATGCTTGACTGTAGGGATGGTATTCTTGGGGTCGTATGCAGTGCCATCCAGTCTCCAAACGTCACGTGTGTGGTTGGCACCAAAGATCTCGATCTTGGTCTCATCAGACCAGAGAACCTTGAACCAGTCTGTCTCAGAGTCCTCCAAGTGATCATGAGCAAACTGTAGACGAGCCTTGACATGACGCTTTGAAAGTAAAGGTACCTTACGGGCTCGTCTGGAACGGAGACCATTGCGGTGGAGTACGTTACTTATGGTATTGACTGAAACCACTGTCCCCACTGCCATGAGATCTTCCCGGAGCTCCTTCCTTGTTGTCCTTGGGTTAGCCTTGACTCTTCGGACAAGCCTTCCCTCGGCATGGGTGGAAACTTTCAAAGGCTGTCCAGGCCGTGGAAGGCTAACAGTAGTTTCATAAGCCTCCCACTTCCGGATGATGCTCCCTACAGTGGAGACAGGTAGGCCCAACTCCTTGGAAAGGGCTTTGTACCCCTTGCCAGCCTTGTGACCCTCCACGATCTTGTCTCTGATGGCCTTGGAATGCTCCTTTGTCTTTCCCATGTTGACCAAGTATGAGTGCTGTTCACAAGTTTGGGGAGGGTCTTAATTAGTCAGAAAAGGCTGGAAAAAGAGATAATTAATCCAAACATGTGAAGCTCATTGTTCTTTGTGCCTGAAATACTTCTTAATACTTTAGAGGAACCAAACAGAATTCTTGTGGTTTGAGGGGTTGAATAATAAATGACCCTCTGAATAAACTTTTCACAATTTAAAAAAAAAAAAAAAAGAAATAACATTCTTTTTTGCTGCAGTGCATTTCACACTTCCAGGCTGATCTACAGTCCAAATGTCACAATGCCAAGTTAATTCCGAATGTGTAAACCTGCTAAATCTGCAGGGGGTTGAATACTACTTGTAGGCACTGTATATATATATATATATTGTATTTTTGTATATTAAAAAAAGATAAGTGTATGCAAAATTGTCAGTTTTTCAGATTTTTCTCTTTATACGTATTTTTTTGAGTAAAATGTGAGGTTTTTTTTAATTCTATAAACTACTGACAACATGGCTCCGAATTTCCAAGCAAAAAATTTTGTATTCATTTTCTGAAAATGAGAAATGGTCAAAATAACAAAAAAATGCATTGCTTTCAGACCTCAAATAATGCAAAGAAAACAAGTTCATAATCATGTAGAAATAACAATACTAATAATGTTTTAACTCAGGAAGAGTTCAGAAATCAATATTTTGTGGAATAACCATGATTTTTAATCACAGCTTTCATGCGTCTTGGCATGCTTTTCATAGGTCTTTCACGCTGCTTTTGGGTGACCTTATGCCACTCCTGGTGCAAAAATGTAAGCAGTTCTTTTTTGTTTGATGGCTTGTGACTATCCAGCTTCTCCTTGATTACATTCCAGAGGTTTTCAATGGGGTTCAGGTCTAGAGATTGATTGACATTGTCCTGCTGGAAAAAAACAGTCCTCAGAGTTGGGGAACAGTGCCTGAGCAGAAGGAAGTAACTGTTTTTTTCCAGGATAACCTTGTATGTGGCTTGATTCATATGTCCTTCACGCACCTATTCACATTGGGAGGTGCTGCAAGTCCAGTTTGAAGTCAGGCAAGTACCGGCATAGAAGACTGGCTGGGAATCCCTGGTTTCATTCTTTTTTCCTTATATTTAATGTGGAGTGATGCCCTGTCTGATTGGCTATGCACTCTAACCCCCACCATGTTCATTAGCCTCTTGTGGTCACCTGCTGATCTTGTGTAAGTTTTTAAGAAGTCCAGAAAGATGCAGTGCAGAGTAGGACCCAGCAAAGGAGGGTGCCGTGAAGTGGCATTGGGCTAGTATTATAATGGCCATTCTAATATTCCAAATACCTCCAATTTTTTCATTAGGTAGTGTATTTTTGTGCTATTGCAGACTGCGACAGTTTTTTTCTACTTTTTTTATATGTGTGAGTATATATATATATATATATATATATATATATATGCACACACTGTGTGCAGAATTATTAGGCAAATGAGTATTTTGATCACATGATAATTTTTATACACGTTGTCCTACTCTAAACTGTATAGGCTTGAGAGCCAACTACCAATTAACTCCTTCACCCCCGGCCACTAAAACACCCTAATGACCGAGCCATTTTTTGCAATTCTGACCAGTGTCACTTTGACAGGTTATAACTCTGGAACGCTGCAACAGATCCTGGCGATTCTGAAATTGTTTTTTTGTGACATATTGTACTTCATGTCAGTGGTAAATTTAAGCCGATATTTTTTGCATTTATTTGTGAAAACTTAGGAAATTTTGCGAAAATTTTGAAAATTTTGCAATTTTCAAACTTTGAAAATGTATGCCCATAAATCTGAGAGATATGTCACACAAAATACTTACTAAATAACATTTCACACTTGTCTGCTTTACACCAGCGCAATTTTCGAAACAAATTTTTTTTTCGTTAGAAAGTTAGAAGGGGTCAAAGTTCATCAGCAATTTCTCATTTTTCCAACAAAATTTACAAAAGAATTTTTTTTAGAGACCACATCACATTTGAGGTGACTTTGAGAGGCCTAGATGACAGAAAATACCCAAAATTGACCCCATTCTAAAAACTGCACCCCTCATACTGAAAACTTTACTTTTTAACACAAGAATGTTACTTTAGCCATAAATTTTTCATTTTCAAAAGGGAGAAAAGAGAAAGTGCACCCTACAATTTATTGTGCATTTTCTCCTGAGTACGCTGATACCCCATATGTGGTAAAAATCAATTGTTTGGGCGCACGGCAAAGGTCGAAAGGGAAGGAGCACCATTTGAATTTTTGAACGCAAAATTAGCTGCACTCATTAGCGGATGCCAAGTCCGGTTTGAAGACCCCCTGAGGTGCCTAAACAATGGAGCTCCCCCACAAGTGACCCCATTTTGGAAACTAGAGCCCTCAAATAATTTTTCTAGATGTTTGGTGAGCACTTTGAACCCCTGGGGGCTTCACAGAAGTTTATAACAATGAGCCGTGAAAAGAAAAACAATTTTTTTTACCACAAAACTGTTGCTTCAACTAGATAGCTTTTTTTTCACAACGGTATCAGGAAAAAATGCACCTTAAAATGTACTGTGCATTTTCTCCTAAGTACGCAGATACCCCATATGTGGTAAAAATCAATTGTTTGGGCACACGGCAGTGATCGGAAGGTAAGGAGCGCCATTTGAATTTTTGAGTGCAAAATTAGCTGCACTCATTAGCGGACGCCATGTCGGGTTTGAAGACCCCCTGAGGTACCTAAACAATGGAGTTCCCCCAAAAGTGACCTCATTTTGGAAACTAGAGCCCTCAAATATTTTTTCTAGATGTGTGGTGTGCACTTTGAACACCTGGGGGCTTCACAGAAGTTTATAACGTTGAGCCGTGAAAAGAAAAAAAACAAATTATCACTAAACTGTTGCTTCAACTAGGTAGCTTTTTTTTTCAAATGGGTATCAGGAAAAAGTGCACCATGAAATTTATAGTGCATTTTTCCCTGAGTACGACGGTACCTCATATGTGGTGGAAAGTAATTGTGTGGCTCAGAAGAGAAAGAGCACCATTTGACAGCAAAATTGGTTGAAATCATTAGCTGACGTAATGTTGCATTTGGAGACCGTCTGAGGTGCCTAAACAATGGAGCTCCCCCACAAGTGACCCCATTTTGAAAACTAGACCCCTCAAGGAATTTATCTAGATGTTTAGCGAGCCCCAAGGGGCTCCACAGAAGTTGATAATATTGAGCCATGAATGCAATTTTTTTTTTTCACCACAAAACTGTTACTTGAACCAGGTAGCTTTTTTTCACAAGAGTATCAGGAAAAAATGTACCATAAAATGTATTGTGCAATTTCTCCTGAGTACGAAGATACCTCATATGTGGTGGAAAGTAATTGTTTGGGCGCATAGCGGGGCTCAGAAGAGAAGGCACACCATTTGACAGCAAAATTGGTTGGAATCATTACCGGACGCCATGTCACGTTTGGAGACCCCCTATGGTGCCTAAACAGTGGAGCTCCCCCAAAAATGACCCCATTTTGGAAACTAGACCCCTCAAGGAATTTATCTAGATGTTTGGTGAGCCCCTTGCACCCCCAGGGGCTCCACAGAAGTTGATAACGTTGAACCGTGAAATTTTATTTTTTTTTTACCACAAAATGTTTGCATCAACCAGGTAGCTTTTTTTTACAACAGTATCAGGAAAAAATGCACCATCCATAAAACATGTTGTGCAATTTTTCCTGAGTACGCAGATACCTCATATGTGGTGGAAATAAATTGTTTGGGCGCATGGCGGGGCTCAGAAGAGAAGGAACGCCTTTGACTTTTCAAACGCACAGACGCGGTGCACTGATCGGCCGCTGCAAGACGCACGTTCGGATGAGATACAAAAAGCGTCGGGGATACGGAAAAAAAAAAAGTCACGCCAAAAATTGAGCAGGGATGCCGATCCGTTATCTGCATCCTTGATCAGCGCTCGGTGGGACGGATGTGATACAAAAAGCGTCGCAGATACAGAAAAAAGTTACGCCAAAAATTGACCACGGATGCAGATCCGTTATGTGCATCCCTGATCAACGCTTGGCGGGATGCACAGATGGATGCGATACAAAAAGCGTCGCAGGTACGGAAAAAAGTCACGCCAAAAATTGAGCAGGGATGCCGATCTGTTATCTGCATCCCTGATCAGCGCTCGACGGGACGCACGGACGGATGCGATACAAAACGCGTTGGGGATACGGGAAAAAAAAGTCACCCCAAAAATTGACCACGGATGCAGATCCGTTATCTGCATCCCTGATCAGTGCTCGGCGGGACGCACGGACAGATGAGGTGTAAAAATGGACAGGATACAGGAAAAAAAAAAGTTATACTCACAGTACCCATAGGATTAGCAAGAGGATCACTTACAAGAAGAACTGCAGGAGGAACAGAAGGCAAGCGAGATAGACAGGTGTACAGGAGCCGCAGTCAGGACGTTGGACAGATCAGCAGAAGACCCAGGAAGGACCCAGCGATGGAGGCAGATGTGATCGGGCCAGTGAAGACCTTGGACGACCCGGTGAAGGCAGGTAAGAGGACGTCGAGGGGGAAAGGGGATGGGGAGAGGGGAGGGGGGGCAGGAGAGCAGAGGGGGATACCGGAGAAGCAAAGAAGGAAGGAAGCAGAATAGAGACGACAGAGGAGGCAGGCAGATCGCAGTGAGAGCAGATCGGGATGTCGGGGGGCAGATCGGGGCATGGGGAGGCACGGGCAGGGGACATCACGGGAGCACGCAGGGGCCATAACGGGAGCGCGCAGGGGCCATCGCGGGAGCACGCATGGGCTGCAAGGGGAGCAGAATACTCACGTGGAGCAGGAGCAGAAGCGGTGACATCAGCGGCGGCGGCAGCAGCGGTGGCGTGGTACCACAAGTACCAGCCAGTGCACGCTGCAGACATGTTGGGGAAGGCTCCCCAGACCAGCACAGTCCTGGGAAGGGCGGCCACCTGCAGATCAGACCGCTGCACTGCACACTGATTGGAGCGACTGCGCGTCATAGCACGATCGCTCCAATCAGTGCTGCAGGGGCTGGGGGCGACATGTTTGAAGAAACAGCAGGGGACATCATTTGAAAGCCGTTGCTATGGCCACGGCAATCAAATGAACTTTAGGCAGTAAAGTTACGTCCCTGGTCGTTAAGTCACGTTAAAATAGGGCGTAACTTTACTGCCCGCGGTCGTGAAGGGGTTAAGTAAATCAGGTGATGTGCATCTCTGGAATGAGGAGGGTTGTGGCTTAATGACATTAACACCCTATATAAGGTGTGCTTAATTATTTGGCAACTTCCTTTCCTTTGGCAAAATGGGTTAGAAAAGAGATTTAAAAAGAGATTTGAAAGACTGAAAATTCCAAAATTTTGAGATGTCTTGCAGAGGGATGCAGCAGTCTTGAAATTTCCAAACTTTTGAAGCGTGAACTCCGAACAATCAAGCGTTTCATGGCAAATAGCCAACAGGGTCGGAAGAAGCGTGTTGGACAAAAAAGGCACAAAATAACTGCCCATAAATTGAGGAAAATCAAGCGTGAAGCTGCCAAGATGTCCTTTGCCACCAATTTGGCCATATTTTAGAGCTGAAACGTTACTGGAGTATCAAAAAGTACATGGTGTGCCATACTCAGGGACATGGCCAAGGTAAGGAAGACTGAAAAACGACCACTTTTGAACAAGAAACATAAGATAAATTGTCAAGACTGGGCCAAGAAATATCTTAAGATGGATTTTCCAAAGGTTTTATGGACTGATGAAATGAGAGTGACTCTTGATGGGCCAGATGGATGGGCCAGAGGCTAGATCAGTAAAGAGCTCCACTCCGACGCAGATGCCAGCAAGGTGGAGATGGGGTACTGGTATGGGCTGGTGTCATCAAAGATGAACTTGTGGGACCTTTTTTGGGTTGAGGATGGAGTGAAGCTCAACTCCCAGACCTACTGCCAGTTTCTGGAAGACAACTTCTTCAAGCAGTGGTACAGGAAGAAGTCGGTATCATTCAAGAAAAACATGATTTTCATGCAGAACAATGCTCCATCACATGCATCCAACTACTCCACAGTGTGGCTGGCTGGTAAAGATCTAAAAGATGAAAAAATAATGACATGGCCCCCTTGTTCATCTGATCTGAACCCCATAGAGAACCTGTGGTCCCTCATAAATGTAAGATCTACAGGGAGGGAAAACAGTACACCTCTCGGAACAGTGTCAGGGAGGCTGTGGTGGCCTAATAATTCTGCACACAGTGTATGTATGTATGTACAGTTAGGTCCAGAAATATTTGGACAGTGACACAATTTTCGCGAGTTGGGCTCTGCATGCCACCACATTGGATTTGAAATGAAACCTCTACAACAGAATTCAAGTGCAGATTGTAACGTTTAATTTGAAGGTTTGAACAAAAATATCTGATAGAAATTGTAGGAATTGTACACATTTCTTTACAAACACTCCACATTTTAGGAGGTCAAAAGTAATTGGACAAATAAACGAAACCCAAACAAAATATTTTTATTTTCAATATTTTGTTGCGAATCCTTTGGAGGCAATCACTGCCTTAAGTCTGGAACCCATGGACATCACCAAACGCTGGGTTTCCTCCTTCTTAATGCTTTGCCAGGCCTTTACAGCCGCAGCCTTCAGGTCTTGCTTGTTTGTGGGTCTTTCCGTCTTAAGTCTGGATTTGAGCAAGTGAAATGCATGCTCAATTGGGTTAAGATCTGGTGATTGACTTGGCCATTGCAGAATGTTCCACTTTTTTGCACTCATGAACTCCTGGGTAGCTTTGGCTGTATGCTTGGGGTCATTGTCCATCTGTACTATGAAGCGCCGTCTGATCAACTTTGCGGCATTTGGCTAAATATGGGCTGAAAGTATATCCCGGTACACTTCAGAATTCATCCGGCTACTCTTGTCTGCTGTTATGTCATCAATAAACACAAGTGACCCAGTGCCATTGAAAGCCATGCATACCCATGCCATCACGTTGCCTCCACCATGTTTTACAGAGGATGTGGTGTGCCTTGGATCATGTGCCGTTCTCTTTCTTCTCCAAACTTTTTTCTTCCCATCATTCTGGTACAGGTTGATCTTTGTCTCATCTGTCCATAGAATATTTTTCCAGAACTGAGCTGGCTTCAAGAGGTGTTTTTCAGCAAATTTAACTCTGGCCTGTCTATTTTTGGAATTGATGAATGGTTTGCATCTAGATGTGAACCCTTTGTATTTACTTTCATGGAGTCTTCTCTTTACTGTTGACTTAGAGACAGATACACCTACTTCACTGAGAGTGTTCTGGACTTCAGTTGATGTTGTGAACGGGTTCTTCTTCACCAAAGAAAGTATGCGGCGATCATCCACCACTGTTGTCATCCACGGATGCCCAGGCCTTTTTGCGTTCCCAAGCTCACCAGTCAACTCCTTTTTTCTCAGAATGTACCCGGCTGTTGATTTTGCTACTCCAAGCATGTCTGCTATCTCTCTGATGGATTTTTTCTTTTTTTTCAGCCTCAGGATGTTCTGCTTCACCTCAATTGAGAGTTCCTTAGACCGCATGTTGTGTGGTCACAGCAACAGCTTCCAAATGCAAAACCACACACCTGTAATCAACCCCAGACCTTTTAACTACTTCATTGATTACAGGTTAACGAGGGAGACGCCTTCAGAGTTAATTGCAGCCCTTAGAGTCCCTTGTCCAATTACTTTTGGTCCCTTGAAAAAGAGGAGGCTATGCATTACAGAGCTATGATTCCTAAACCCTTTCTCCGATTTGGATGTGAAAACTCTCATATTGCAGCTGGGAGTGTGCACTTTCAGCCCATATTATATATATAATTGTATTTCTGAACATGTTTTTGTAAACAGCTAAAATAACAAAACTTGTGTCACTGTCCAAATATTTCTGGACCTAACTGTATATACAGTGCCTACAAGTAGTATTCAACCCCCTGCAGATTTAGCAGGTTTACACATTCGGAATTAACTTGGCATTGTGACATTTGGACTGTAGATCAGCCTGGAAGTGTGAAATGCACTGCAGCAAAAAAGAATGTTATTTCTTTTTTTTTTTTTTTTTAAATTGTGAAAAGTTTATTCAGAGGGTCATTTATTATTCAACCCCTCAAACCACCAGAATTCTGTTTGGTTCCCCTAAAGTATTAAGAAGTATTTCAGGCACAAAGAACAATGAGCTTCACATGTTTGGATTAATTATCTCTTTTTCCAGCCTTTTCTGACTAATTAAGACCCTCCCCAAACTTATGAACAGCACTCATACTTGGTCAACATGGGAAAGACAAAGGAGCATTCCAAGGCCATCAGAGACAAGATCGTGGAGAGTCACAAGGCTGGCAAGGGGTACAAAACCCTTTCCAAGGAGTTGGGTCTACCTGTCTCCACTGTTGGGACCATCATCCGGAAGTGGAAGGCTTATGGAACTACTATTTGCCTTCCACGACCTGGACAGCCTTTGAAAGTTTCCACCCGTGCCGAGACCAGGCTTGTCCGAAGAGTCAAGGCTAACCCAAGGACAAGGAAATAGGAAAAATGATCCGGCACTGATTCTCCTTTTAAGATAAAATCTCCAAAGTCTTTATTAGAAATATTAAAAACATTGTGAAGGCCGAGTATGAATCTTTAATTTTGCCCCTAATAACAGGGCTGACCTTTTCCAGACCCTAAGGGATGTAAATAGGTTTGTGAGGAATCTCACAATAAAAAGACATTTTTCTAACACTGATGCAGATAATCATGACAGTCCTAATCCATCTGATCCTCCGACCATCGATTCTACCCATGTCCCTTTGTCCTGGGATTTGAGAGAACAGATTGCTGTCACGCACTTACAGGAATTGAGCAACACCTGTACAAGTATACCTGAACCTTCCCCTTTTGTCACCAAGAACCCGAGTTTTTATCCTGTGGCTTCCAGGGTTCCTGTGATGGACACGTTCCAGGACCTTATTGAATCGGAGGTCAGGAAAATACTTCTGGAGAAATCCCGGACTCAGGATAATTTGTCACCTTCCGAGAGAAAAGCACTTAAGGACCTGAAGAACAATAATCATATTGTTGTCCGGGGTGCTGACAAAGGGGGGACAGTGGTGGTGCTAGACAGCAAATTGTATGAAAGGGAAATTAATACCATTTTGAGTGATAACTCCACTTATAGAAAACTACCTAGTGATCCTACGTCGGATGTTTCCTCTAAACTGCGGGTTCTCTTGTTGCAAGGTTTCCAATGGGGAGTGTTTAATGCAAAGGTTCATGAATATCTCTTTGTTGACTCCCCTGTATGTCCCATTTTTCAAGGCCTTCCCAAGGTCCATAAAGGCACTTTTCCTCCCCCATTGAGGCCCATAGTAGCTAGCACAGGGTCTTTGACCAGCAATTTGAGTGACTGGCTGGATCATTATATTCAACCCCTTATGAAGCGTACTATTGGTCACATTAGGGATACGAAGAGTCTATTACAGAACTTGGAAAAGATGTCTTGGACAAGCGGTTCCTTCTGGATAATGAGTGATGTTGACTCGTTATACCCTAGCATACCGCACAAGGAAGCCTTGCAAGCTTTATATTTCCACCTGAACAAATATAGCTTATTTGATGACGTCCTCAAGGAATTCATTTTGATGACAACGGGGTTTTTGCTGACCCACAATTTATTTCAGTTCAATGGTACATTTTATCTCCAGATAGCCGGTTGTCCCATGGGGGCGAGTTTTTCATGTGCATTGGCTAATATTTACATGGCCTACTGGGAGGAGCAGTACATCCACATAAGTGATAATCCATTGTTGCATACCATTATATGGTATGCAAGAAATATTGATGATCAAGTTTTGATATGTCAGACAGGAGATTTTGGCACCCCCCAGGAGGCCATGGAAGCCGTTAATGCATATTTTAATAACAACTCTCTTAATTTGAAGTTCACGTTGAATTTATATATGAACTCAGCCCCCTTTTTGGATATTCTGCTATCTGGAGACCCCTTGACTGGCTTGATTCATTCTGTTTTGTATAGAAAGTCCATTTGTGGCAATGCCTCTCTCCATGCGAGTAGCTGTCACATGCCCCACACCCTACAGAATCTACCTGTGGGTGAACTCTTGCGAGCGAAACGTTTATGTTCATCTGAGGCTTCTTATCGTGGTGAAGCTAACTGCATTAGAGAGAGACTTAGTAGGAGAGGATACCCCGACCGTACCCTGAATAGGGCCTCTTCTATTGTTGCGAACAGGACCAGAGCTAATCTGTTGGAGGATCGCCCTGTTTCCTCATTAACTCTGAACCATGTTACTTTTTCAACACCTTTCAGTACTGATTTTTTTCAAATCAAACAGATTATTCGGCGATTTATTCCCCTCTTACGCCAGGACCCCACATTGGATGTAGTCCTGCAGTTGGGGGTCAACATAGTAGCCAAGCGAGCCCGTACCATTGGGAACCTCGTAGCACCCAGTATGTTTACCTCCAGGAAATCTAACAGAACCTGGCTTAGTGTTTCTAGTTCTTATAAGTGTGGATCCAGCCGATGTGGCCTTTGCAGATTTATGCACAATACTAAATCCCTATCAGGGGATAATGGGGAGAACTTTGAAATCCGTTCGTTTATTAATTGTGCTTCCACACATGTGGTTTATTTGGCATCATGCACATTATGCTGCAAGGGCTATGTCGGCTGCACTTCCAGAGCGCTTAGGACCAGAATCTCTGAACATGTCCGCATACCTTCGGCGGCTCATGACAGAACCTCCCTGAGCTATGTTGCATTGGTGAAAAAACGCTCCTTATCTGGTCTGACTAGACATTATATTGAATGCCATTCAGCGGATTTTTCGTCCTTAGTAGTCACAGGTAAAGAGTATGTTCCCAGACCCCCTCGTGGGCGGGACTGGTTCCAATCTTTTCTTTTGACAGAGGCTAAATGGATTTTCAAGCTGAATACAAGATACCCAGGTGGCTTTAATTATCGCTCCGATTTGCGATTCATTTTTTAAATCGGTAGACATAGGAGAACATCCATCCCATTTTCTGATATTTAGCAGGGTGCTCTCATGCCCATGTGTGTGGATTCACTGATTATCATTTGACATAATTAGTGATGAGCGAGCATGCTTGTAACTACTCGGTACTCGCACGAGTATCACTGTACTCGGGCTGCTCGGCGGGTACCGAGTAATTTTGCAATACTCGTGCTTTACTCGTGGTCTTCATCCCTGCATGTTGGCGCTCTTTTGAGAGCCAGCCCTCATGCAGGGATTGGCTGGCAGACCACTGCAATGCCACAGCCCTGTTAGTTGTGGAATTGCAGTGATTGGCCGGCCTGCACAGCGTGACCGAGCCTTTATACCGGCCGGCGCGCTGTGCTCTGTACACAGCCATCTCATATTCCCTGCTTTCCACGCCCACAGGCGCCTATGATTGGTTGCAGTGAGACACGCCCCCACGCTGAGTGACAGGTGTCACACTGCACCCAATCACAGCAGCCGGTGGGCGTGTCTATACTGTGCAGTAAAATAAATAAATAAATAATTAAAAAAACGGCGTGCGGTTCCCCCCAATTTTAATACCAGCCAGATAAAGCCATACAGCTGAAGGCTGGTATTCTCAGGATGGGGAGCCCCACGTTATGGGGAGCCCCCCACCCTAACAATATCAGTCAGCAGCTGGCCAGAATTGCCGCATACATTATATGCGACAATTCTGGGACTGTACCCGGCTCTTCCCGATTTACCCTGGTGCGTTGGCAAATCGGGGTAATAAGGAGTTATTGGAAGCCCATAGCTGCCAATAAGTCCTAGATTAATCATGTCAGGCGTCTATGAGACACCCTCCATGATTAATCTGTAAGTTACAGTAAATAAACACACACACCCGAAAAAATCCTTTATTAGAAATAAAAAACACACACATATACCCTGGTTCACCACTTTAATCAGCCCGAAAAAGCCCTCCTTGTCCGGCGTAATCCAGGATGATCCAGCGTCGCATCCAGCGCTGCTGCATGGAGGTGACCGGAGCTGCAGAAGACTCCGCCGCTCCGGTCACCTCCACACAGCAAATGAACACAGCCGCGCGATCAGCTGCTGTCACTGAGGTTACCCGCTGTCACCGCTGCATCCACCGGTGGCCGCGGGTAACCTCAGTGACAGCAGCTGATCGCGCGGCTGTGTTCATTAGCTGCGTGGAGGTGACCGGAGCGGCTGTGTGTGCTGCGGCTCCGGTCACCTCCATGCAGCAGCGCTGGATGCGACGCTGGATCATCCTGGATTACGCCGGACATGGAGGGCTTTTTCGGGCTGATTAAAGTGGTGAACCAGGGTATATGTGTGTGTTTTTATTTCTAATAAAGGATTTTTTCTGGTGTGTGTGTGTTTATTTACTGTAACTTACAGATTAATCATGGAGGGTGTCTCATAGATGCCTGACATGATTAATCTAGGACTTATTGGCAGCTATGGGCTGCCAATAACTCCTTATTACCCCGATTTGCCAACGCACCAGGGCAAATCGGGAAGAGCCGGGTACAGTCCCAGAACTGTCGCATATAATGTATGCGGCAATTCTGGGCGGCTGTTGGCTGATATTGTTAGGGTGGGGGGCTCCCCATAACGTGGAGCTCCCCATCCTGAGAATACCAGCCTTCAGCCGTATGGCTTTATCTGGCTGGTTTTAAAAATGGGGGGAACCGCACGCCGTTTTTTTTAATTATTTATTAATTTTAATTATTAATTTTAATTATTTATTAAATAATTAAAAAAAACGGCGTGCGGTTCCCCTGATTTTTAAAACCAGCCAGATAAAGCCATACGGCTGAAGGCTGGTATTCTCAGGATGGGGAGCTCCACGTTATGGGGAGCCCCCCACCCTAACAATATCAGCCAACAGCTGCCCAGAATTGCCGCATACATTATATGCGACAGTTCTGGGACTGTACCCGGCTCTTCCCGATTTACCCTGGTGCGTTGGCAAATCGGGGTAATAAGGAGTTAATGGCAGCCCATAGCTGCCACTAAATCCTAGATTAATCATGTCAGGCGTCTCCCCGAGATTCCTTCCATGATTAATCTGTAAATTACAGTTAAAAAACACACACACCCGAAAAATCCTTTATTAGAAATAAAAAACACTAACAAAGTCCCTCATTACCAATTTATTAACCCCGACAAACCCTCCATGTCCGGCGTACTCCACGGACTCCGGCGTCGCGTCCAGCTCTGCTGCATGGAAGTGACAGGAGCTGCAGAAGACACCGCCGCTCCGGTCACCTCCACGCAGCTAATGAAGACAGCCGTGCGATCAGCTGAGCTGTCACTGAGGTTACCCGCTGTCACTGGATCCAGTGACGGCGGGTAACCTCAGTGACAGCTCAGCTGATCGCGCTACTCACCTCATTTGCTGTGTGGAGGTGACCGGAGCGGCTGTGTCTTCTGCAGCTCCGGTCACCTCTATGCAGCAGCGCAGGATGCGACGCTGGAACATCCTGGATGACGCCGGACATGGAGGGCTTTTTGGGGCTGATTAAAGTGGTGAACCAGGGAATGTGTGCGTGTTTTTTATTTCTAATAAAGGATTTTTTCGGGTGTGTGTGTTTATTTACTGTAACTTACAGATTAATCATGGAGGGTGTCTCATAGACGCCTGACATGATTAATCTAGGATTTAGTGGCAGCTATGGGCTGCCATTAACTCCTTATTACCCCGATTTGCCAAAGCACCAGGGCAAATCGGGAAGAGCCGGGTACAGCCCCAGAACTGTCGCATATAATGTATGCGGCAATTCTGGGCGGCTGCTGACTGATATTGTTAGGCTGGGGGGCTCCCCATAACGTGGAGCTCCCCATCCTGAGAATACCAGCCTTCAGCCGTATGGCTTTATCTGGCTGGCATTAAAATGGGGGGGACCGCACGCCGTTTTTTTTTAATTATTTATTAATTTATTTTACTGCACAGTATAGACACGCCCACCGGCTGCTGTGATTGGGTGCAGTGTGACACCTGTCACTCAGCGTGGGGGCGTGTCTCACTGCAACCAATCATAGGCACCGGTGGGCGGGGAAAGCAGGGAATAGGAGATTGTTTAATGAGCGGCCGGCTTTTTCAAAATAGTAAAAGCCGCCGGTCACCTCCACGCAGCTAATGAAGGGAATAGCGCGATCAGCTGCTGTCAGTCAGGTAACTCCCGGCCACCGCTGGATCCAGCGGTGCCGCGATTAACCTCAGTGACAGCAGCTGATCGCTCTACTCACCTCAGTTGGTGCATGGAGCTGACTGGAGCGGCGGTGAGTAGCGCGATCAGCTGAGCTGTCACTGAGGTTACCCGCGGCCACCGCTGCATCCACCGCTGGATCCAGGTAACCTCAGTGACAGCTCAGCTGATCGCGCTACTCATCTCATTAGCTGCGTGGAGGTGACCGGAGCGGCGGTGTCTTCTGCAGCTCCTGTCACTTCCATGCAGCAGAGCTGGACGCGACGCTGGAGGACTGTGGAGTACGCCGGACATGGAGGGTTTGTCGGGGTTAATAAATTGGTAATGAGGGACTTTGTTAGTGTTTTTTATTTCTAATAAAGGATTTTTCGGGTGTGTGTGTTTTTTAACTGTAATTTACAGATTAATCATGGAAGGAATCTCGGGGAGACGCCTGACATGATTAATCTAGGATTTAGTGGCAGCTATGGGCTGCCATTAACTCCTTATTACCCCGATTTGCCAACGCACCAGGGTAAATCGGGAAGAGCCGGGTACAGCCCCAGAACTGTCGCATCTAATGTATGCGGCAATTCTGGGCGGCTGCTGACTGATATTGTTAGGGTGGGGGGCTCCCCATAACGTGGAGCTCCCCATCCTGAGAATACCAGCCTTCAGCCGTATGGCTTTATCTGGCTGGTATTAAAATTGGGGGGACCGCATGCCGTTTTTTTTAATTATTTAATTATTTATTTCACTGCACAGTATACACACACCGGCTGCTGTGATTGGTTGCAGTGAGACAGCTGTCACTCAGTGTGGGAGCGTGTCTCACTGCAACCAATCATAGGCGCCGAAAAGCAGGACAGCAGGGAATAGGAGATTGATTAATGAGCGGCCGGCTTTTTCAAAAGAGGAAAAGCCACCGGAGTTTGAACAGCTGTGCAGCGCCGCGGCAGTGATCGGGGAACGGTAAGTAAGAGAGAGGGGGGGGAACTGACCGACAGACTGTGAGAGGGGGACAGACAAGACAGAGAGAGACCGACAGAGCGAGACCGACCGACGGGAGATAGAATGAAAAAAAAAGTGACCGACATCGCTAGTAAAAAGCACAAAACGTGCGTTTTGGACATCGGAGTGCCACACAAGGTTTTCATGTAAAATCTTTCATGTATTAATCTCAAAAAGTAACATACACCAGCTCTATCTCACTATTGGGTATGTGCCCTTAACATTTCCGCCATGAAAATTCATTTTGGTGTCATTTTGGAAGGTTTTCTGGTGAGTCCGTAAAAATGGCGTAAAACTCGGACAAAATTGTTCACATCTGTGACTTTTGAGTGATAAATGCTTCAAGGGGTCTTCCCCATGCTGATGCCATGTCATTTGAGCACTCTTCTGAGACTTTTGTGACATTTTTAGGGTTTCTCCATGCTGCCGGGGGGTCATTTCACAAAAATACTCGGGTCTCCCATAGGATAACATTGGGCTCGGTGCTCGGGCCGAGTACACGAGTATCTTGGGAGGCTCGGCCCGAGCTTCGAGCACCCGAGCTTTTTAGTACTCGCTCATCACTAGACATAATATATGTGTGCCTGTAATAGAAGTTATAATTCAGGGATTAATACAGCATGTGCTCCCTTATTCGATTTTTATATGTGCCTCTCCCCTCCCCCCCCTTTCTTTTTTTTTTTTTTCCCCATATAATCAATGTGTACATACACCCTTATGGTCTTTTTTGCCATTAATAAAAAAGGCACATATTGATTATACCAGGCATATTTTTGGAGGAGTTACCTCCATATATTTGACACACAGGTACTGTTGGCAATTTCAGAATATATAAAAAAACATACAATTTATATTATTTTTTTTTTTTTTTTTTTTTTTTTTCTTTCCATATAATCAATGTGTACATACACACTTCATGGTCTTTTTTTTCCATCAAGAAAAAAGTCACATATTGATTATACCAGGCATATTTCCCCTTATTTTTTGGGAGGAGTTACCTCCATATATTTGACACACAGGTACTGCTGGCAATTTCAAAATATATAAAAAAACATACAAATTTTTTTTTTTTTTTTCTTCTTTTCTTTTTTCCTATCTCTGCTATTCCTACACACATGGACTTGTGTTTACAGCTTCACTCTAATCCTAAGCCAGCTCCTTAAACTCAATTATTATTATCATTGATAGGAGAATGAATGCTTTGGGGGTTACCATCTATCACTTACCATTTATTATTCACCATGGATTATAACCATTTATTGCGGTGTTTGATTTGATTTGTTTTGTTTTGTTTTGTCTTGTACTATCTGCATACATGGTGATGTCCACCTGTTTTCTCATGCAATTACAACCTCCCGCCCCTCCCCTCCGCCCATTCCGGGGGCTAGTCTATTTTAGTAACGTTCTGTTATACATGGAATACTTATGATTAAGGACTCTAGTTGTTTTTATGGTGTAGTCCAAAACGCGTAAAGTTTCCATGTAAAGATTCATACTCGGCCTTCACGATGTTTTTAATATTTCTAATAAAGACTTTGGAGATTTTATCTTAAAAGGAGAATCAGTGCCGGATCATTTTTCCTATTTCCTTCATCCACTAACCGGTTGGGACTCACCGACGGATCCTAGGCACCCGCAAGGTCCAGCAGTCTGGGCAACAGGTGAGCTGAAGAATTTTTTTTTCCTTAACCCAAGGACAACAAGGAAGGAGCTCCGGGAAGATCTCATGGCAGTGGGGACATTGGTTTCAGTCAATACCATAAGTAACGTACTCCACCGCAATGGTCTCCGTTCCAGAAGAGCCCGTAAGGTACCTTTACTTTCAAAGCGTCATGTCAAGGCTCGTCTACAGTTTGCTCATGATCACTTGGAGGACTCCGAGACAGACTGGTTCAAGGTTCTCTGGTCTGATGAGACCAAGATCGAGATCTTTGGTGCCAACCACACACGTGACGTTTGGAGACTGGATGGCACTGCATACGACCCCAAGAATACCATCCATACAGTCAAGCATGGTGTTAGCAGCATCATGCTGTGGGGCTGTTTCTCAGCCAAGAGGCCTGGCCATCTGGTCCGCATCCATGGGAAGATGGATAGCACGGCCTACCTGGAGATTTTGGCCAAAAACCTCCGCTCCTTCATCAAGGATCTTAAGATGGGTCGTCATTTCATCTTCCAACAAGACAACGACCCAAAGCACACAGCCAAGAAAACCAAGGCCTGGTTCAAGAGGGAAACAATCAAGGTGTTGCAGTGGCCTAGTCAGTCTCCTGACCTTAACCCAATTGAAAACTTGTGGAAGGAGCTCAAGATTAAAGTCCACATGAGACACCCAAAGAACCTAGATAACTTGGAGAAGATCTGCATGGAGGAGTGGGCCAAGATAACTCCAGAGACCTGTGCCGGCCTGATGAGGTCTTATAAAAGACGATTATTAGCTGTAATTGCAAACAAGGGTTATTCCACAAAATATTAAACCTAGGGGTTGAATAATAATTGACCCACACTTTTATGTTGAAATTTTTTTAAAATTTAACTGAGCAACATAACTTGTTGGTTTGTAAGATTTATGCATCTGTTAATAAATCCTGCTCTTGTTTGAAGTTTGCAGGCTCTAACTTAATTGCATCTTATCAAACCTGCTAAATCTGCAGGGGGTTGAAGACTACTTGTAGGCACTGTATATATATATATATATATATATATATATATATACTGTGAGGTAGCGTCGTCGGCTGCGCTGCAGAAGACACGGGATCCAGGCACCAAGGTTCACAGCACACGGTTTATTATCCAAAGAAAAAAAGTCCACAATAGTACATATGTGCCTTTCCGGCAGAGAACTCAGGGAGATGTGATCACTCCCTCACACCCGGCACACCTGCCCTTGTTCCTGAATCTATTTAACCCTTCCTTCAGCCTGTAGGGAAACAGCATTAACCCTATAGTGGATTATCATGGAGTGAGCACAACCGGGGCGAGACATACCGGCCGTCATAGATAACCCCGGTCACAGTCTCACATACCCCCCCCCCCTCAGTTCAAGCGAGCGGGGTTGAACTCCCGCCATCAAACACGGGCCGCGGGACAATGCATCGGCGTTGCCCTGCAACCTACCGGCCCGGTGTTCAACCGTAAACCGGAAGTTCTGCAGAGAAAGGAACCACCGGGTAACCCGGGCATTCCGTTCCTTGGCGGACCTCATCCAGACCAGTGGAGAGTGATCCGTCACCAAGCGAAACTGCCGTCCCAGCAGGTAATAGCGTAGGGACTCCAAGGCCCACTTGATCGCCAGGCACTCCTTCTCCACTACGCTATAATTCCGCTCGGGAGGGGTGAGCTTCCTACTTAAGAAGGTGACGGGGTGTTCCTCCCCCTGAACCACCTGAGACAGCACTGCCCCCAGGCCGACCTCCGAGGCGTCAGTCTGTACTATGAACTCCTTCCGGAAATCAGGGTTGACCAGAACGGGCTGTCCGCACAGGACCTCCTTCAGGGCCCGGAAGGAGTCCTCGGCCTGCGGAGTCCAGCGCACCATGACGGACTTCTTGCCTTTGATAAGGTCCGTCAATGGGGCTGATAGTCCCGCAAAATCTTTTGCAAACCTCCTGTAGTACCCCACGATACCCAGGAAGGCCCTAACCTGCTTCGTGGTCAGGGGTCTAGGCCACTTCTGGATCGCCTCGACCTTGTTAATTTGGGGCTTAATCACTCCTTGGCCTATCACGTAGCCCAAGTAGCGGGCTTCCGTGAGTCCCAATGCACACTTCTTGGGATTGGCTGTCAATCCGGCTGTTCGAAGCGCGTCCACCACCGCTTGTACCTGTTCCAAGTGAGTCTGCCAATCGGAGCTGTAAATAATGATGTCATCAAGGTACGCTGATGCATACGCCTGGTGGGGTTCCAGCACTAAGTCCATCAACCTCTGGAACGTGGCCGGAGCACCATGTAACCCAAAAGGCAAGACAACATAGTGGAAGAGACCCTCCGGCGTAACAAAAGCGGTTTTCTCCTTGGCGGACTCCGTTAGTGGCACCTGCCAGTACCCCTTGGTCAGGTCGAGCGTGGTAAAATATCGCGCCTGTCCCAGCCTATCAATCAGCTCATCCACCCGGGGCATGGGGTAGAGATCAAACTTGGATATTTCGTTCAATCTCCTAAAGTCATTGCAGAACCTTAAGGAGCCATCGGGTTTTGGTATTAGGACAATCGGACTAGCCCATTCACTCCGGGATTTTTCGATGACCCCCAGGCGTAACATTGTCTTTACTTCCTCCGATATGGCTTGTCGTCGAACCTCCGGTACTCGGTATGACTTCAGGCGTACCTTCAGGTGGGGCTCGGTGACAATATCATGTCGTATCAGACTGGTCCTACCGGGCAGCTCGGAGAAGACATCGGGGTTCTGCTGAACCAACCGTCTGGCCTCTCGCCTCTGTGTCTTGGTGAGGGCTTCTCCAATCCTTACTTCCGGTTCGTCCTCTCCGGAGGTCGCTGGAGCCGGATGTGAACGACCCGAAGAGGAGGGAGGTGGGGAAAAAACAGCCATCAGGCTTTCCCGTTCCTGCCAAGGTTTTAATAGGTTGACATGGTATATTTGTTCAGGTTTCCGCCTACCGGGCTGCAATACTTTATAGTTAACCACCCCGACTCTTTCCTTTATCTCGTAGGGGCCTTGCCACTGAGCCAGGAATTTACTCTCCGCCGTGGGAATCAATACCAACACTCGATCCCCGGGATTAAAGGTCCGCACGGTGGCTTGTCTATTGTAGCGGCCGCTTTGCGTGGCCTGAGCCTCCTGTAAATGCTCCTTCACAATTGGCATGACCGCGCTTATGCGGTTCTGCATACCCAAAATGTGTTCAATCACACTTTTATGGGGGGTGGGCTCCTGCTCCCAGGTTTCTTTTGCCAGGTCCAACAATCCCCGGGGATGTCGCCCGTATAACAATTCAAAAGGCGAAAACCCCGTGGATGCCTGTGGCACCTCTCGTATGGCAAACATCAAATAGGGAAGTGTTACGAGGGGGACCCGGGGAAGCGTGCCAAGATGGGAAATGGACTGCTTCCGCCGGTCAAGGTCCACTGTGCGGTGTAAGGGACCGCCGCTATGGTGGGTGAAGAGTGAGCGGGTTGCTGCTAGCGATCGTCTGGAATGTCACAAACGATCTATGTACACCGATCTGCCCTAACCCGTGAGGGTTGTATGGCACAGATCTCACGGCTCTGTGTACCTGTTGCACGGGGAAGCACAGAGGTGCCCACGCACGTGTGCCAGTGGAAGTCACGAGAATATGGCACGAGGGTAGCACAGAGGTGCCCACGCACGTGTGCTTTCAATAACCAGGTGAGTCCAATGGAGACTTGAGGAGCTCACCTGGGACAGGAACACGGCCTGTTGACGGGGGTACTGCCGGAGCAGCAAGGGCCAAGCCCACAAGAGACAGTAATGCCTGAGCAGTGGATTGGCAGCACGCTGCCAGACATCCAAACATAGAAGGACGGTCGCGCACCGCCATGATGGCAGGGGGAGCTTTTAAGGAGGTGCAGCTCCACCCGAGGGCGGGCGCGAGGCGGAGATGACGGACTTGACCCAATCAGGGTCCACGACGTCCCAGCCTGGCCAGTCAGGATTCACCACGTCACCAGCCTTGTCATCAAGCCGTGTGACGTCAGTGAGCGAATCAGGACCCACCACGCATTGCACATGCTCACCCTCCTGCCTCTGGGAAATAGAGGCGGGATCCTCGGTCTCACAATGTGGAGAGATAACGGGAATCTCACTGCTTCCCTGAGCAGTAAACCTCTGCACATTGCGCAGCCTCGCAGACCTTCGGGGCTGCTGAGCAGGAGAGTCTGCGGCAGGCCAGGAATGGGACACCGCTTCACTCCTTGTAACAGGAGAACCACTAGGTGTCACCCTTCTGCTGCCTCTCTGAGAAGGTATCTCCTGCACACTGCGCAGTCTGGCAGACCTTCGGCGCTGCTGAGCAGGATTGCTCGTGGCAGGCAAGGAATGGGAGACTGCCTCAGTCCTTGCCTCAGGAGAGCCACGAGATGTAACATTACCCCCCCGTCTAGGCCCCCCCCTGTCCGTGCTCGAAGGCCGCTATCAAACCTGGGGCGCGGATATGATCCTCCAACTCCCAGGATCTATGTTCCGGACCACGGCCGGCCCACTCCACGAGGTAGTACCTCTTGCCCTGTATGACTTTTGTCTCCACAAGTTTTGCCACCTCAGGGTCGTCGGACGGGGAGTCGGTTTGAGCCGGCAGGGACCCCGAGAATTTATTAAGTCGTACGGGTTTCAGGAGGGACACGTGAAAGGTGTTGGCTATAGCCCAGCGTGGAGGGAGCTGGAGTCGATATGCCACTGGGTTTACCTGCTGTAGAACTTTAAACGGACCCAGATACCTAGGGGCGAATTTGGCTGCCTGTACCCGTAGGTTAACATTCTTAGAGGACAGCCATACTAGGTCACCAGGGGCGAAGGATGGTGCAGGGCGGCGGCGAACATCAGCCGTTGTCACCATCCGGTCTTTAGCCCTTTTAAGAGCCTCTTGGGTGTCATCCCAGATCTCCCGGGCCTTGGTCGCCCAATCCTCCACTCAAGTATCGGGTGACGTAATGGGCATCGGAACCGGGATTCTGGGATGTTGTCCGTTATTGAGTAGGAACGGAGTCTGGCCAGAGGATTCATGGACCGAATTGTTAATGGCAAATTCGGCCCAAGGAAGGAGGTTAGCCCAGTTGTCGTGGTGCGCGGATATAAAATGGCGGAGGTAAGTTACCAAGGTCTGATTAGTCCTCTCCACTAGTCCATTGGTCTCGGGATGGTATGCGGAGGAGATGTTCAGCTCTATCTGCAGGAGCTTACAGAGCTCTCTCCAGAAGCGAGACGCGAACTGGGGACCCCGGTCGCTCACCACCTTGTCAGGCATGCCATGCAACCTAAATACATGCCGAATGAACAAGGTGGCGAGAGCACGTGACGTCGGGAGTCGTGGGAGAGGCACCAAGTGGACCATTTTAGAGAAGTGGTCCGTGATGACCCATACGACCCTGTGCCCTGCTGACTTGGGCAGATCTCCCAGGAAGTCCATCCCCACCACTTCCCAGGGACGATCCGGCACTGGCAGTGGGTGAAGAAGACCTGCCGGTCTCTGCCGGGACGGCTTATTCCGAGCACACGACATACAGGCTCCCACATATTCCTGTATGTCCTGGGGTAGTCTCGGCCACCAATAATGCCTGGTCACCAGGTCTCTGGTCCTTTTGACCCCGAAGTGACCCCCGACCTTGGAGGCATGGGCCCACGATAGCACCTCGTTCCGTAGTTCAGGGGGAACGAGGGTTTTGCCAGGTGGCACCTGGTCCAAAGAAGTGGGAGTGACCATCCTCAAGCTGTCCGGGGGTAGTATAAGACGAGGCTCCTCCTCGTCCTCCTCCAACACAACCATACAACGTGACAAGGCATCGGCCCGTACGTTCTTCTCACCGGCCAGGTGGCGGATAATAAAGTGGAACCGGGAGAAGAATAAAGACCAACGGGCCTGCCTTGGGTTCAGGCGTTGTGCTGTCTGGAGGTATGTGAGGTTTTTGTGGTCAGAAAAAACCTCAAATGGATGCTTCGCACCCTCCAGGAGATGCCGCCATTCCTGGAATGCTAGTTTCATCGCCAGTAACTCCCTATCCCCTATGGAGTAGTTCCTCTCGGCCGGAGAAAAGGTCTTGGAGAAAAAGAAACACGGATGTTTCCTTCCTCGTTCGTTTTTCTAGTACAGGACTGCACCTGCACCGACCGAAGAGGCGTCTACCTCCAGTAGGAAGGGTTTGGAGATGTCTGGACGATGAAGGATGGGAGCTCTGGAGAAGTGAGTTTTGAGAGTGTGAAATGCCTCTACCGTTTCCCGTGTCCATGCTTTGGGATTAGCGCCCTTGCGGGTAAGGGCAATGATGGGTGCTGCCACCGTCGAGAAGTTGGGAATGAACTGGCGATAATAATTGATAAACCCCAAGAATCGCTGGATCGCCTTCAGCGAGCGGGGCTCAGGCCAGTTCATCACTGTCTCCAACTTCCCCGGATCCATTGCTAACCCCTGACTGGACACTATGTACCCCAGGAACGGCAAGGATTCCTGTTCAAAAACGCACTTTTCCAGCTTAGCATATAACGAA
Source organism: Anomaloglossus baeobatrachus (assembly GCF_048569485.1). Taxonomy (NCBI): domain Eukaryota; kingdom Metazoa; phylum Chordata; class Amphibia; order Anura; family Aromobatidae; genus Anomaloglossus; species Anomaloglossus baeobatrachus. Next base: position 660,181,270 of record NC_134354.1, read on the forward strand.
TGGGTGCGGAGCCTCTTAAGTACTCGGATGACATCCCTCCGATGGGTGGTAAGATCGGGGGAGAAGATAAGAATGTCATCCAGGTATGCAACCACGGAAAGATACAAATCCCGGAAAATGTCATTCACAAAGTCTTGAAATACGGCGGGGGCATTGCAGAGTCCGAAGGGCATTACTAGATACTCGTAGTGACCGTCCCTGGTGTTAAAGGCGGTCTTCCACTCATCGCCCTTTCGGACTCACACTAGATTATACGCCCCGCGTAGATCCAGCTTTGTGAAGACCTTTGCCCCGCGGAATCGATCAAATAGCTCAGTAATGAGGGGCAAAGGGTATTTGTTCTTGATTGTGATTGCATTTAATCCCCTGTAATCGATACAGGGGCGCAGATCCCCTTCCTTCTTCTGCACAAAAAAGAACCCTGCACCAGCCGGTGAAATAGACTTGCGAATGAACCCCTTCGCCAGGCTGTCCTGAATATATTTGGACATAGCCTCCGTCTCTGGAGCAGAGAGTGGATACACTCTGCCCCTAGGGGGCTCGGAGCCTGGCTTCAGGTCTATTCGGCAATCATATGGCCGGTGGGGAGGAAGAGTATCTGCGGCCCTTTTGGAAAAGACATCCCTGTAGGCCTCATAAGGTGTCGGTAAACCCGGCCCCTCAGTATTCCCTGAGGACCCAGCCGACCTAATGGTAGCGGGTGGTTCGGTAGTCACGAGGTGCTCTCTACAGGATCCTGCCCAGGATGAGATCTCCCCTGTTGCCCAGTTGAGTATAGGAGCATGCTGTCTCAACCAGGGAAGGCCCAGTAGGATCTCATCCGTCCCCCCTGGAAGCACCAGGAAGGACACCTGCTCATGGTGTCCCGGTGGTACATCCATCCTGAGAGGGATGGTGATCTGGGTGATAGGATCGAGTAGTATGGATCCGTCGACTACCTGGACCCTGAGTGGCTTGGGCAACAGAACCAGGGGAACTGAGTATCGGGTTGCCAGGGAGGTCGAGATGAAATTGCCTTCAGCGCCTGAGTCCAAGCAAGCCAGGGCAGAGAAGAGAGTAGTGCCGAACTGCAACTGGGCGCTGATAGTCAACCTAGAGGGAGAAGTAGCGTCTAGAGTCCCCCCTCTGATAGAAACTAGACGCTGTCTTTTCCCGACGGTTTGGGACATAGGGTAGCTATGTGTCCCCTCTGCCCACAGGAAAAGCAGATGACACAAGACCGAGAACCTGGGGCAGAGGAGACCACCTTGGACACCTCCATTGACTCCACGGAGTCGCCTATAGGACTGGCTGGGGGACCTGTCTGATGGAAGACGGGAGTCAGACGCTTTTTAGGCCGAGAAGACGTGGGTGCTGAAGAGACCTCGAGCCTTCGCTCCGCCTGGCGGATGTCTATGCGAGAGGCAACCTGAATCAAGGACTCTAAAGTGGCAGGCACCTCACGTGTGGCCAGTGCGTCTTTGACAAACCCTGCCAGGCCCTCCCAAAACACAGGGACAAGGACCTTATCCGGCCAGTCCAGCTCTGCGGCCAGTGTCCTAAAGTGTACAGCAAAGTCCCCGACTGAAGCAGACCCTTGCCGAAGTCGTAGGAGGCGCAGCGCGGAATCGTGGGTGACTTGAGGCCCGAGGAACACCATTCTCATGGCCCCAAGATAAGCTGCTACGTTATTCACCACACGATCTCCGCGCTCCCACAACGGCGTGGACCACTTCAGCGCTCTCCCTGTGAGCAGGGACTGGACGAAGGCTACCTTCGCCTTCTCGGTAGCGTAAAGATTTGCGGACAGCTCTAAGTAGGTGGTAATCTGGTTTATAAAACCACGGCACTCAGAGCTGTTGCCGCTAAAGCGCTCTGGAAGCGCAAGGCGAGGAGACCTTCCGCCCAATAGCACAGCCTGGGTAGCCGCCTGGGTGGCGACTGTCGTCAGAGTAGTCTTATCGGAGGAAGACTGCTCCACTGCTGCCAATCGTGACTCCAACTGCTGCACATAACGCAGCAACTGCTGCTGCTCTTCAGCCATAGCCAGACCTTTGGCGCGACCGTAATGTTACGAGGGGGACCCGGGGAAGCGTGCCAAGATGGGAAATGGACTGCTTCTGCCGGTCAAGGTCCACTGTGCGGTGTAAGGGACCGCCGCTATGGTGGGTGAAGAGTGAGCGGGTTGCTGCTAGCGATCGTCTGGAATGTCACAGACGATCTATGTACACCGATCTGCCCTAACCCGTGAGGGTTGTATGGCACAGATCTCACGGCTCGGTGTACCTGTTGCATGGGGAAGCACAGAGGTGCCCACGCACGTGTGCCAGTGGAAGTCACGAGAATATGGCACGAGGGTAGCACAGAGGTGCCCACGCACGTGTGCTTTCAATAACCAGGTGAGTCCAATGGAGACTTGAGGAGCTCACCTGGGACAGGAACTCGGCCTGTTGACGGGGGTACTGCCGGAGCAGCAAGGGCCAAGCCCACAAGAGACAGTAATGCCTGAGCAGTGGCGTGGCAGCACGCTGCCAGACATCCAAACATAGAAGGACGGTCGCGCACCGCCATGATGGCAGGGGGAGCTTTTAAGGAGGTGCAGCTCCACCCGAGGGCGGGCGCGAGGCGGAGATGACGGACTTGACCCAATCAGGGTCCACGACGTCCCAGCCTGGCCAGTCAGGATTCACCACGTCACCAGCCTTGTCATCAAGCCGTGTGACGTCAGTGAGCGAATCAGGACCCACCACGCATTGCACATGCTCACCCTCCTGCCTCTGGGAAATAGAGGCGGGATCCTCGGTCTCACAATGTGGAGAGATAACGGGAATCTCACTGCTTCCCTGAGCAGTAAACCTCTGCACATTGCGCAGCCTCGCAGACCTTCGGGGCCGCTGAGCAGGAGAGTCTGCGGCAGGCCAGGAATGGGACACCGCTTCACTCCTTGTAACAGGAGAACCACTAGGTGTCACCCTTCTGCTGCCTCTCTGAGAAGGTATCTCCTGCACACTGCGCAGTCTGGCAGACCTTCGGCGCTGCTGAGCAGGATTGCTCGTGGCAGGCAAGGAATGGGAGACTGCCTCAGTCCTTGCCTCAGGAGAGCCACGAGATGTAACAGGGAAGCATCATATCCCAGTCTTTCCCGTCTTTGGAAATCACCCTTTTGAGCATGGTTTTCAGGGTTTTATTGAATCGTTCCACTAAACCATCCGTCTGAGGATGATACACAGACGTACGCAACTGCTTGATCTGGAGTAGCCGGCATAGCTCTTTGGTCACTTTAGACATGAATGGGGTCCCCTGATCCGTAAGGATCTCCTTGGGCAACCCCACCCGGCAGAACACAGCAAACAACTCCCGAGCTATAAGCTTGGCTGCAGTATGTCTGAGAGGTATCGCCTCTGGATACCGGGTGGCATAGTCAACGATCACTAGGATATGCTGGTGCCCTCGAGCAGACTTTACGAGGGGCCCCACCAGATCCATCCCTATCCGTTCAAAAGGGACTTCTATAATGGGTAACGGTACCAACGGACTGCGAAAGTGGGTCAGGGGTGCGGTAAGCTGACACTCCGGGCAGGTTTCGCAGAACCGTTTTACCTCCCCAAAGACCCCGGGCCAATAGAACCTTTGCAATATTCGCTCCTGCGTTTTCTTTACCCCTAGGTGACCACTCATTAGGTGTTTATGAGCCAAGTCGAGGACCCGCCGGCGATACGGCTGGGGCACCACCAACTGCTCTACCCCTACGCCCCGTATTTCATCTACCCGGTAGAGTAAATCCTGCTTAAGAGCGAAATGGGGGTATCTTACCTGGGCACCAGGCAGCTGTGCCACCCCGTCAACTACTGTCACCCGACTCCGGGCATGTATTAATGTAGGGTCCTGGAGTTGGGCTGTCCCAAACGTATCCGGGGACGCCTCCAACTCCGGGATGGGCTCGACCGTCTCAGCCTCTCCTGCCAATACCTCTAGGGGCGACCTATCAGGTTCACATCCTGTCCCTATCATGGGGACCCCTACGGCAGGCGTCCCGGATTCAGGATTGTAGGGCTCAGGTCCCGGACTGACCAATATCTGAGGGGACTTAGGAGGTCCCTTCCATAAAGTCCAAAAATAGGGCAGATCCCTTCCTAGGATCACATCATAGGGAAGAGTATTAATAAGTCCCACCTCATGTTGCACCTGACCGCAAGGTGCTGTGATGGTGACTATCCCCGTGGGATAGTCTCGGCGGTCCCCATGTATGCAAACCACCCCCACGGTACGTCCTGTGGCCTTTACTTTAGCCCTTAGGGTTGATCGCACAAGGGTCACTAAGCTTCCGGAATCCAACAAGCCTGTAACCGGACATCCATTCACCTGAATTTGGCACAAGTGGGGCTCAGTCTCTGGGTAGACCAGGTCAGCGGTACACACCACCTGAGCATACATTGAACCCCGCCGGGTAACCCCACAATCCATGGGCTCCGTGGTGAGTGGACACTGGGCTTCCATATGTCCCACCCGCTGGCACCGCCAACATCTAATAGGGAAGGACACCCCCTTGACGAGTTTTCGTTTAGGGTACATAGTTTTCCGGACCTCAGGGACGGAGGGTGCGGCTTCAGACGGGACGGTAGCGGACTCCCGCACCGGTGTCAGCGGTGGGTCCTTGGCCCTAGGCTTGGAGGGGCCGGACCGACGGGCGGTACGCAAAGTCTCAGTGTCCCGTATCAAGTCCTGCGTAGCCACATGCCGCTCTACCAGGGACACTAATTGGTCCAGGGTACTCGGGTCACCCTGTCCGACCCACCATTGAACGGTGACGGGTAAAGTGCGCACAAAACGATCCACTACTACCCTTTCCACCATTTGCGCCGGGCTCAGAGTGTCAGGCTGCAACCACTTTTTTACAAGATGTAACAAGTCATAGGCCTGGGAGCGTACGGGTTTGGCTTCCTCAAAGAACCACTGATTTACCCGCTGAGCCCGTACATAGGTATTCACCCCCAACCGAGCCAGTATTTCGGCTTTCAGGGTCACATAGTCAATGGCGTCCTCGGTACAGAGGTCCAGGTATGCTTTTTGGGGTTCCCCCGTCAGATAGAGTGACAATACCTCAGCCCACTGCGGGGTCGGCAGCTTTTCCCGCTCGGCCACCCATTCAAACACCGCCAGGAACGCTTCCACATCATCACCCGGGGTCATCTTTTGCAACGCTTGTCTCACCGCTTTCCGGACGCTGCCGTCATCACCCGGTCCCTGGGTTGTTGCTGCCGGTCCGGCACGGATCGACTTGGCCAGGAGAACCATCTGTTCTTGGTGCCTTTTTTCCTGCAATTGCAAGGCTTGCTGCTGACGTGCATTGGCCTGATCCATCTGTTCTTGGAATTTTTTTTCCTGCACTTGCAAGGATTGGAGCAGGTGTGCATTGGTCTGTTGCTGCTGTGCATTAGCCTGTTGCTGCTGTGCATTAGCCTGTTGCTGCTGTGCATTAGCCTGAGCCAAATGCTTTATTATGTCCTCCATGGCGTCACCGGGTTTGGGCTGTAGTATAGCCGCTCGAATCCAGGACATGTGCTACCGGGTCACCAGGGATGGATGCTACACCTCACCGGCTGTCATGCCCGCATTCTCCACCATATGTGAGGTAGCGTCGTCGGCTGCGCTGCAGAAGACACGGGATCCAGGCACCAAGGTTCACAGCACACGGTTTATTATCCAAAGAAAAAAAGTCCACAATAGTACATATGTGCCTTTCCGGCAGAGAACTCAGGGAGATGTGATCACTCCCTCACACCCGGCACACCTGCCCTTGTTCCTGAATCTATTTAACCCTTCCTTCAGCCTGTAGGGAAACAGCATTAACCCTATAGTGGATTATCATGGAGTGAGCACAACCGGGGCGAGACATACCGGCCGTCATAGATAACCCCGGTCACAGTCTCACAATACATACATACATACAAGTGCATCTCAATAAATTAGTATATCATCAAAAAGTTAATTTATTTCAGTATATTTAATATAAAAGGGGAAACACATTATATATAGTCATTACAAACAATGTTATCTATTTCAAGTGTTTATTTCTGTTAATGTTGATGATTATGGCTTACTGCCAATGAGACTCCAAAAGTCATGTCAGAACATTAGAATTACCACAAAACACCTGCAATGGTTTCTTAAAGGCTGCTTTACACGCTGCGACATCGCTAGCGATGTCACTAGCGATCGCACCCGCCCCCGTCGTTTGCGTGTCACGAGCAAATCGCTGCCCGTGGTAAACAATATCGCCGATACGAGTCACAGATACTTACCTTCCTAACGACGTCGCTGTGGCCGCCGAACAACCTCTTTTTTAAGGGTGGCGGTTTGTTCGGCGTCACCGTGGCGTCACTCAGCAGGCCACCAATAGAAGCGGAGGAGTGGAGAGCAGCCGCATTCACGCCACTCCCACCTCATTGCCGGAGGACGCAGGTACGTTTTTGTTCATCGTTCCCGGGGTGTCACATGTAGCGATGTCTGCTGCCTTAGGAACGACAAACAACTTGCGTCCAGCACGAGCAACGATATTTCGAAAATTAACATGTCAATGATCCACGATTTGGTATTTGTGATCGTTAGCAGTCGCTCGTAGGTGTCACACGCAACGACGTCGCTAATGATGCCGGAAGTACGTCACGAATTCCGTGACCCCCGACGACATATCGTTGGATACGTCGTTGCGTGTAAAGCAGCCTTATGTGTTTAAAATTGTCCTTTAGTCTGGTTCAGTAGGTTACACAATCATGGGGAAGACTGCTGACTTGACAGATATCCAGAAGGCATTCACTGACATACAAGGAGGGTAAGCCACAAAAGGTCATTGCTAAAAAAAACCTGGCTGTTCACAGAGTGCTATATCCAAGCATATTAATGGAAAGTTAAGTGGAAGGAAAAAGTGTGGTAGAAAAAGATGCACAAGCAACCGGGATAACTGCAGCCTTGATAGGATTGTTAGGAAAAGGCTATTCAAAAATTTTGGGTAGATTCACAAGGAGTAGACTGCTCCTGGAGCCAGTGCTTCAAGAGCCACCGCACACAGACATATCCAGGACATGGGCCACAACTATTGCATTTCTTGTATCAAGCTATTCATGACCAATAGACAACGCCAGAAGTGTCTTACCTGGGCCAAGGAGAAAATGAACTGGACTGTTGGTCAGTGATCCAAGGTGTTGTTTTCAGACGAAAGTAAATTGTGCATTTCATTTGAAAATTAAGGTCCCAGATTCTGGAGGAAGAGTGGAGAGGCCACAATCCAAGCTGCTTGTAGTGTAGTGTGAAGTTTCCAAAATCAGTGATGGTTTGAGGAGCCATGTCATCTGCTGGTGTAGGTCAACTGTGTTATATCAAGACCACAGTAAGCGCAGCCATCTACCAGGAAAGTTTAGAGCACGTTATGCTTCCCTCTGCCGACAAGCTTTTTTGAGATGGAAATTTCATTTTCCAGCAGGATTTGGCACTTGTCCACATTGTCGTAAGTACCAATACCTGGTTTAATAACCACAGTATCACTGTCTTTGATTGGCCAGAAAACTCGCCTGACCTAAACCCCATAAGAATGCGGACGAGCTGAAGGCTGCTATCAAAACAACCTGGCCTTCCATAACACCTCAGCAGTGGGACAGGCTGATCGCCTCCATGCCACGCCGCATTGATGCAGTAATTCATGCAAGAGGAGCCCCAACCAAGTATTGAGTTCATTTACTGTACAGACTTTTCAGTAAGCCAACAATTCTGTGTTTAAAATATTTTTTTCAGTTAGTCTTATATAATAATCTAGTTTTCTGAGATAATGACTTTTGGGTTTTCATTGGCTGTAACTTTGTAAGCCATAATCATCAAAAATAACAGAAATAAACACTTGAAATAGATTACTATGTATGTAGTTTTAATTTTAGTTAATTTAGTTAACTCTTTCCTCATATATATATATATATATATATATATATATATATATATATTGTGAGACTGTGACCGGGGTTATCTATGACGGCCGGTACGTCTCGCCCCGGTTGTGCTCACTCCATGATAGAAAGTAACTCCACTCCGGGGTTAATGCTGTTTCCCTACAGACTGAAAGGAGGGTCAAAAGGGAACAGGAAGATGGGCGTGGTCGCCTAGTGTGTGAGGGAGTGAACACAATTTCCTGAGTATCTGCCGGAGAAACAAGTGTATGCTGTATTGGACTTGTGATTTGTGCAATAAACCGTGTGCTGTGACCCTTGGTGCCTGGATCCCGTGTCTTCTGCTACGCAGCCGACCACGCTACCTCACAATATATATGTACATATGTATATATATATATATATATGTGTATATATATATATATATATATGAGGAAAGAGTTAACTAAAATTGAATAGATAGACACCCACGCCGCTTGCAAAGAGAACAGACTGGCCCATCTACGCTTCAGACGCTGAGAAGAACCAAGGCCAGATAAACTTATATTCTGCCAAGGACAGATAAGACTTGTGCTCAGCCAAGGAGAAATTAAACTTACTTATGCTTTGCCGAGAAACGAAAGTTATGCCTTTATACACGACATAGCTACGCCCCTATTAGTTTGATAAAAACCTGTATGTACAATAAACGTTAGTTCAGAGCGCACACTCTCTTACCTTATGTGAAGACACCTGTCTCTGTGTGTATCTCATTGAGGTTGAGAGAAGCCGAGGGGGTGACCAGGACCCTCTCTGCATTCGGTCATCACTGGCAACAGTTGTGACCCATGGTCAACCTAACATTTCTGGCGCCTGAACAGGGACTGGCGCATACTCCAGGATCTAGTGGACCATCTTGCCATCCTGCGGACGAGGGGACCGGACGTGGGGACCAACAACACATGGCCAGGTAAGAGTTGAAATCTTTTCTGCTCTTTTGCTCCCCATCTCTGTCCTCCTCTTTCCTCACCACTGCAAGAGGGACACTGTGAGTAAAAACTGGGTAATTGGCGGGTCACTACTGAACTCTGAAAGAGAGAACTCTTGCCAGTAGATGTTTTTTCTGTGCTTTTGTCCTTGTCGACTGTCATAAATAGTGAGTGTTGCTAAGGGAATAGTGTGTCTGTCCTGTCCAATGGAAGTGTTATTCACCGCCCTGGTGTTGTGTGGGGGAGCCCTATTTGCCATTTTTATCGGATATAGAATATATCTCCACTATAAGAAGGGTACCCCAGGACCATTCTCCATACTCAGCCCCCTCTGAACAAAGTTAGGACCCCACCTTAAATAGGAATACAGAAAAAGGAGTCAGCCTCCGGGTACTTCCAGGATAGGTGAGGTTAGTCCAGGGACGTTCAAGGGTCTAAAAACTGAAAAAAATAGATAAAGCATGGGTCATGGAACATCAAAGGACAGAGTTGGATGCACTCTGCCGCATCTCATTACGTGCTACCATGGAAAAGCATAGCTAGTCAGTCCAGGGAGGTTTTTAAAACATTTGGATTGAAGGGGAAGGACCAACTATACCCCAACAAATGGGACAAGATATGAATTACCAGAGCAGGAGTAATAGCAGATAAATCATGGACCGAAGTGGTCAGAACTCTTTCTGACATGGCAAAAACAGCCCACGATCAAGGTTGGATATACCATGAAGAATCAGAAACATGGGAAAAAACTGAGAGAAAAGCTAATAAGGATCTTGAGCCTCCCCCGTACCCATCAACTACTCATATAACGACCCCACAAACAGCAGGACCCCAGGGATGGACCTGCACCAATTGTGGCCAACAAAACCCGGATTGGAGGGAAACATGCCTGGCTTGTGGAACCCCACATTATAACCAAGCCACAGCACCAGCGCCTCTTTATCCTGTAATAGAAAGAAGAACCCTCATAGTTTTTCACGTTATTTGGACCAAATACATGACTCTTACCGGAGCACCTGGTTGGACATGGAGGGCTTATGTAGAGTCAAAATGTCCTCTGAAATGTATGCCAAACTTACTGCCCATCTGGCAGGGAATGTTCCGGACGATACCCGGACTGTGGCATCTGGCCAAGCTTTCATGACAACACTCAATCTTTTCTGCGCCCAGGAACAAGGAAATAAGGGCTCTAGTGGACTCGGGAGCCTCACGCTCCGTACTCCCCAGGGACCTGGTACCTGAAGACTCCATCTCGCCCGAGACTACAATAGTCTCCGGTTTTGATGGACAAGCCCAGTTAATCTCAATAACACACCCAATAAAGGTGAAGCTGGGACCACACATATTCGTGTCCAAATTTTTAGTGTCCCCACGACAGTCTACAGCCCTAATGGGAGCAGATGTACTATCAAGACTACAAGCTCAGATTGTCTATAACGAAGATGGTTCCGCTGTCCTGTGAATTGCGGAAGATATTCCAGAAGAAGTCCTGTGCACCATACAGATGATCGAAGATCGACTGGAAAACGCCCCTGAGACACAGGAAGCAAACACGGACCCAGTACTTTCCAAGTTCCCGCGAAACTCTGGTCCACATCGAAAACTGACCTCGGCACACTACCCGTGCCCCCCGTAAAAGTATCAGTCAAACCTGGAATTACACCACCACAGTTAAGACAATATCCTCTTAACATTCAACAGGAAGCCGCCCTGGATCACCAAATAAAAGAACAAGTGAAGTCGGAAGCTCTCAGAACTACTAAGTCTCCATACAATACTCCGCTAATTCCTGACAAGAAGAAACAGGTGAAGAAAGGTGACTCAGTTACGTACCACATGGTACACGATTTAAGGGCAGTAAACTCAATACTGGAGCCCCTCACTCCAGGTGTTCCCAACCTACATACTCTACTCACACAGATACCGGCTACTTCTACCCATTACACGGTCATAGATCTTGCCAACGCTTTTTTCTTGGTACCATTGGATACAGCATGTCAAGACCTCTTTGCATTCACGCATAAACTAAACCAATACACGTGGACAAGGCTGCCATAAGGGATGCAGCATTCCCCTACTTTATATACTCAGGCTATGAGTAGTGTCCTTCAAGGCTGGTAGCCCCCTGACCACTGTGTCCTTCTCCAGTACGTGGATGACCTACTACTTTGCTGTCCAAGCGAAGACGAATGTAAAAAGGCGTCAATAAGTCTTCTAATCTTCCTAGCAGAATCAGGATGCAAAGCGAGTTACAAGTTACAATTCTGCAAGACAAAGGTCACTTTCTTGGGTCATTGTCTCTCTGCAGGACAAAAACACCTCAGCCCGGACAGACAAGAAGTAATCAGGAAAGCAAGCATCCCTGGGAACCTCAAACAACTCACAGGATTTTTAGGACTAATATCATTCTGCAGACAATGGATTCCCAATGCGTCCTTTACTCATGCAACCATTATATGATTGCACCAAGAATGTTCCATTCTTCCTTACAGAAGAAGCTCGACAAAGCTTCCAACAGCTCAAGGAACTAGTGATTGATGCTCCTGGTTTGGCACTACCAAATTACGATCTCAACTTTTACCTGTTCGTAGCCGAGCTTCAAGGATTTGCCGTAGGAGTACTCACCCAGAAGACAGAAAAATATATAATCAGGTACTACTCCTCTCAACTCGACAACGTCACCAGAGCGGCACCAACCTGTGTCCATGCAATCACAGCAGTTTCAAACATACTGCAGAAAGTATCTGAAATCTCACTCGATTTCCCGACCACTATCCTTACCAGCCATGATATCTATGCTGTTCTAAACCAAGTGCAGCTGAAACACCTCTCCTTGGCAAGACAAGTCAGACTTCAATGTGCACTGTTGCTACCCCCAAACATCTCATACGCTCGAGTTACCAGTCTAAACCTTGCTGATCTTTTGATCTTCACCAGTTCAGAAGGAGGCACAGAGGAAGAGAGTGACAAACGTAACAGCGCACCATTTGACCATGATTGTCAGGAACTCATCCAATATGAGGTGAAGCCCCTGCACAATATTCAAACAATGCCACTGGCAAATCTAGACTTCAAACTTTTTGTGGATTGTAGTGGATATGCCGACAAAACAGGCAAATTTCACACCGGATTTGCGGTAGTAAACCTACATGAAGTCATAACCAGACAACCACTACCTCCGCACATATCTGCCCAAGAAGCAGAACTTCTCGCCCTTATCTGGGCAATTGAGTTTCTGGAAGAACGAACAGCAAACATCTACACGGACCCAGCCTATGCACATGGCATTGTGCATGATTTTTACACTATCTGGCAAACTAGAGGATTCCTCACAGCGGCAGGAAATCCCATCAGGCATGTAGCCTCAATGAAAAAACTAATGGAAGTAGCCTTGAAACCAAAGCAGTTGGCAATCATAAAGGTTGCTGCCCACACCAAGGCCCAAACACCCGAGGCTAGGGGAAATCACTTGGCCCACCAAACAGCAAAGCAAGCAGTCTTACTCCCTTTGAAGGTGACGGAAACAGTGTCAACGACGGATGAAAAAACGCAGAACCTCTCTTAGACACAAGAAAACGCCTCTGAGGAGGAAAAGGCCGGATGGCGGGCCAAGGGGGCACAAAAAGTGGAGGGGATTTGGCGCCTAAATGGACTTTCCGTCCTGCCATGCAGTCGGTTCCCTGCCATTTTCCAAATACTCCACTACCCTACGCACGGTAGCACAAATTCAATCATGAACCAGATGTAGCCTCATTGGGTAGCCCACAGGTTCAGACAATGCGCCTCCCAGAGAATTAAAGCTTGTCACATCTGTCAATAGCATAATCCAGGCCAACTAAAAAAAAAACGCAAAGACACATGCCAAAGACGTTTGCCCCATTCCAAAGAGTACAAATAGACTATATCCAACTGCCAATACATGGTATCTACAAATTTGTACTTGTCTGTGTAGACCTCTTCTCAGGAAGGCCAGAGGCCTACCCTGTCAGCTCAGCCATGGCCAAAATCACAGCAAAGAAATTAGCCTGTTAGCTGGTACCCCGGTTTGGACTCCCCGAAGTCATAGAGTCAGACCAAGGTACCCATTTTACTGGACAAATTTTCCAGAATACCTGTTCCCTGTTAGGCATTCAGTCAGCCTTACACACACCTTACCACCCACAGTCATCAGGAAAAGTGGAAAGGTTAAATGGAACTCTAAAGCTCAAACTAGCCAAGGCAGTGGAGGAGACTGGTAGACCTTGGACAGAATGGCTCCCCATAGCTCTTTACTCTATAAGGAGCACCCTCCAGGGAAAGCACAGGCTCTCACCATTCGAAATACTTTTTGGAGGTGCACCCAGATTAGGATGCTACTTCCTGCAGGAATTACAACTGCAATGTGATAGCCTAACATCTTATGTTATCTCCCTGCAGCAAAAACTAGCTGAAACCCACCAAAGGGTCTATTCGTCTCTACCCGATCCTGATACCGTTCCAGGAACCCACTCCCTAAAACCTGGTGACCGGGTCTACCTGAAGAAGCACATGAGAAAGACCCTCGAGCCACGATTCGAAGGACCTTTGACTGTCCAGCTGACCACACCGACCTCCGTCAAACTAGAGGGAAGATCGACATGGGTCCACGCCAGTCACTGCAAGAAGGACTAATACTGCTGATAAGTATTTCTATGTGTACCTCCTTTCTAGGGCCTAATGTTCAACCCTGCAAACTGGTTTAAGGGAATAGGAGGATGGTTAATGGGGATATTGCAATCAGTATTCCAAGTGCTACTCTGTCTATTAGTGGCCTATGTGGTGTTTAAATTGTTAATGGCTTTGTTTTCCTGCTGCGTGAAGAAATGCAAAGATAGTAATTATTCAGCACTAATATGAAATTTCTTACATATACTTTTTTCTACTCTTTCCCATAGAATCACCTTGGCGTATTATGATGTGACTCTTATCGGTAGGTATGCAGGCTCAGTACCCGGAGGACGGATGTGGATTTGAAGACTTCACACCCCCAGGCAACCCACGGCTTGGACAGCATCCGGTGACCAGCCTGCTATTCCAGCTTCTCAATAGGATCCAGTCCCATCACGCATGCCAAAGGGGGCATTGTGAGGAAAGAGTTAACTAAAATTAAATAGATAGACACCCACGCCGCTTGCAAAGAGAACAGACTGACCCATCTACGCTTCAGACGCTGAGAAGAACCAAGGCCAGATAAACGTATATTCTGCCAAGGACAGATGAGACTTGTGCTTAGCCAAGGAGAAATGAAACTTACTTATGCTTTGCCGAGATACGAAAGTTATGCCTTTGTACACGACATAGCTACGCCCCTATTAGTTTAAGAAAAACCTGTATGTACAATAAACGTTAGTTCAGAGCGCACACTCTCTTGCCTTATGTGCAGATACCTGTCTCTGTTTGTATCTCATTGAGGTTGAGAGAAGCCGAGGGGGTGACCGGGACCCTCTCTGCATTCGGTCATCACTGGCAACAGTTGTGACCCATGGTCAACCTAACATATATATATATATATATATATATGTATATATATATATATATATATATATATGTATATATATATATAAAATGTATTTGTATATACCTTATATATACCACAATAGGAAGTCTTCCTAGAATTAAAAAGCCAGCGTGCAGATTAGTGGCATATAAACAATTGGTTTGCAGTATATGAGGAAAACTAAAATGTGCATTAAAAAAACCTAATAAAGGGTATCTGTCACCATATTTGAACTATCAATAATGGCATACAGGTTATAGAATGTTCAAAATATCATACTTGTATGTCTCATATCAAATGTCTTGTGTGGATAAATCATCTTTTATCACTTAATGTAAAAATTAACTCTTCCAGGCTATGGAAGGAATGCTGTCTGGAAGGTAACTCCCCCTCCAGAGATTACTTTAAATAAAAGGGGCGTTACCAGTGTGATGTGTAATGGCCGCTCTCTGCTCTTACTGCAGAGCTGTATCTGATTATATGGGCTCGGTTCCACTTGCGATTAACATAGCCGAGTGCAATCTGATAAAACTTCAGATTGCACTCCCACCAGTGCAAAACTATGGGGCGGTGTCCAGCTGTGATTGATTTCTCATGCCATATCAGCATGAGAAATTAATCACAGCATGCTGCACTTGTCTCACACCATACAAGTCTACAAGAGCAGTGCAATGTACACAGAGACAGGCTGCAGAGGAGAGGGAGAAAGTGCTCACAAGATCGGATCACAGTCACATGACCCTTGGCTCACGCTCGCAGCAGAGGATCATTAGCATATTGCTTCCGATGCTCTCACATTGGAATCTATGCACAAGTGGAGCCGAGCCCTTACTAACACTTCTGCAGGTTCCGCTCAGCTTCAGCCTTCACCTTGCAGGGAGACAGTGTTGCAATATTGATGCAATGAAGCAGAGCTCAGTGAGCTGCAAAAAAAATGTGTTTGCAAGAAGACATCTTGTTCTCTGTCATTGACATGTCTTCCACTGGTAACACACCTTTTATTTAAAATAATTTCTGGAGGCGGAGTTATCTTCCAGGCAGCATCCGCCCCATAGCCTGGAAGAGTTCATTTATATAAAGTGATAAAAGAGGATTTATCCACAAAGCATCTGATATGAGACATACAGGTAGGACTTTTTCAGTTTCCAATAACCTGTATGCCCATATTAATAGGTTAGATAAGTCAAATGTGGTGACAGATTCCCTTTAAAACATTTCAATGTAAAACCCTAAATAAGAGAAACGGTGATAAGCCTTGTCTCCCCCCCCCCTTTTCCCACCCCTTCTTTACCCTACTTTTCTCTCTATTTGATTCCTTCTTTTCTAAGCTTATATCTGTTCTTTTTTTTTTTCGTTTTCTTCTTTTTCTTAAATGTTCATTCAATAACTTAAAAGGTGATTGTTATATGCTGAGAGTGGTCGCTTAGTTGGAACTTTGATTTCTAATACAGTTAGGTCCAGAAATATTTGGACAGTGACACAATTTTCGCGGGTTGGACTCTGCATGCCACCACATTGGATTTGAAATGAAATCTCTACAACAGAATTCAAGTGCAGATTGTAACGTTTAATTTGAAGGTTTGAACAAAAATATCTGATAGAAATTGTAGGAATTGTACACATTTCTTTACAAACACTCCACATTTTAGGAGGTCAAAAGTAATTGGACAAATAAACCAAACCCAAACAAAATATTTTTATTTTGTTGCGAATCCTTTGGAGGCAATCACTGCCTTAAGTCTGGAACCCATGGACATCACCAAACGCTGGGTTTCCTCCTTCTTAATGCTTTGCCAGGCCTTTACAGCCGCAGCCTTCAGGTCTTGCTTGTTTGTGGGTCTTTCCGTCTTAAGTCTGGATTTGAGCAAGTGAAATGCATGCTCAATTGGGTTAAGATCTGGTGATTGACTTGGCCATTGCAGAATGTTCCACTTTTTTGCACTCATGAACTCCTGGGTAGCTTTGGCTGTATGCTTGGGGTCATTGTCCATCTGTACTATGAAGCGCCGTCCGATCAACTTTGCGGCATTTGGCTGAATCTGGGCTGAAAGTATATCCCGGTACACTTCAGAATTCATCCGGCTACTCTTGTCTGCTGTTATGTCATCAATAAACACAAGTGACCCAGTGCCATTGAAAGCCATGCATGCCCATGCCATCACGTTGCCTCCACCATGTTTTACAGAGGATGTGGTGTGCCTTGGATCATGTGCCGTTCCCTTTCTTCTCCAAACTTTTTTCTTCCCATCATTCTGGTACAGGTTGATCTTTGTCTCATCTGTCCATAGAATACTTTTCCAGAACTGAGCTGGCTTCATGAGGTGTTTTTTTCAGCAAATTTAACTCTGGCCTGTCTATTTTTGGAATTGATGAATGGTTTGCATCTAGATGTGAACCCTTTGTATTTACTTTCATGGAGTCTTCTCTTTACTGTTGACTTAGAGACAGATACACCTACTTCACTGAGAGTGTTCTTTCTGGTCTTCAGTTGATGTTGTGAACAGGTTCTTCTTCACCAAAGAAAGTATGCGGCGATCATCCACCACTGTTGTCATCCGTGGACGCCCAGGCCTTTTTGAGTTCCCAAGCTCACCAGTCAATTCCTTTTTCTCAGAATGTACCCGACTGTTGATTTTGCTACTCCAAGCATGTCTACTATCTCTCTGATGGATTTTTTCTTTTTTTTCAGCCTCAGGATGTTCTGCTTCACCTCAATTGAGAGTTCCTTAGACCGCATGTTGTCTGGTCACAGCATCAGCTTCCAAATGCAAAACCACACACCTGTAATCAACCCCAGACCTTTTAACTACTTCATTGATTACAGGTTAACGAGGGAGACGCCTTCAGAGTTAATTGCAGCCCTTAGAGTCCCTTGTCCAATTACTTTTGGTCCCTTGAAAAAGAGGAGGCTATGCATTACAGAGCTATGATTCCTAAACCCTTTCTCCGATTTGGATGTGAAAACTCTCATATTGCAGCTGGGAGTGTGCACTTTCAGCCCATATTATATATATAATTGTATTTCTGAACATGTTTTTGTAAACAGCTAAAATAACAAAACTTGTGTCACTGTCCAAATATTTCTGGACCTAACTGTATATGGTTTGATATATAGCGTTAGCATAATGAACGTTTATGGAGTTGCAATGAAATATTCAATGTAATGTTATTCTTGTCAATCTGAAACTGAGAGATTACTGTTTATGTTTTATAATCAATATAAATGTTCAAGATGTATGCTGGATTTACAAACTTTAATAAAACAGATTTGAAATAAAACCCTAAATAATACAATCTTTTTAAAGGGAGTCTGTCAGGTTGGATAACACTACTAACCTGCGTTATTGGGTTGAGCTGCAGGTTAATAATGTTAATGTGTCCAGTCATAGTACTGAAATTGCGCACCCAGGACAAAATGAACTTTGTTCCTCCCTTCAGACATACAGGATTGCCAGGAGTGATTGCAGTCATTGCTTACTAAGCAAGCGCCTGCATTTTGACTGACAGTCGGCTCTGATGCACTGCTGACCATACTATCAGTGAAAGTGCCATTATTCACCATACAGTGACTATACCTGTGCCAGTACGCCTGCATGACTTAAAGTCGGCATCTCCCAGGTGGAATAAAGTCTCTTTTTTGGTACATCGGTACATCGGCTGGGCACCTATATAACGCTATCAACCTGCAGATTAACCCCATATTTCTAGGTCAATAGGTTTATCCACCCGGACAGGTTTCCTTTAATATCACAATTCATGACACATTTTAGAATACATTTTTGCAGACATAAGATACATGTCATCTTAGAGATAATCTATAGCCTAGTCATCTAAGCCATCAATGCGGCAACGTACACAAATATTCAGCTGCTTTTTAAAAAGTTGCAAGTCTTAAGTATACCCGAACACATCTGTGATGAAAAAATCCACTTACTGACAAAAAGGAAAATTGATGTTTTCGACACAAATGAAAAGATACGTATTTATTGCAAACAATGATTACATTTGGCAAAAAAAAAACAACAAAATTCAATAGTTGCAATTTACTCCAAATACATGGTGTAAGAAGATAATAAAAGGATCCCTTTGCTCTTAAGGGCAGAGATAGGTCATTCCTGAAGGGATGGAGGCTTTGTTTTAATATAATGTTACTATCAGCACTAACCCAATATATTATTATTCCCTGAATTGTCCTTTATAAAGTCAGCAGCAATTCACTCTCTCTTGCCGCTGTCATCAGAATGCAGGCGCTGCTTCCAAAGTAAGGACATTGGGGGAGATTTATTATGCTAGATGTCTTGATGCAATTTAAGCCAAAAACCATCTTTCATGACTTTTATTTTAAAACTCACATTTATTACATGTTGTAGACCCTTTCTATATCCTGTTCGACAAAGGAGGAGGCAAGACCTAAATGTGACACCCCATGTCCAAAAAATTTGGCAAAATGTTTGCACAAAGTATGTCAACTAATAGTTAGTGAAAATTAGGCATGACAGGGTAAAAAATAACCAGATTTATGGTGTGACGGGAGCCGCTACTATAAATCGGGTCATGTTTAATATATGTTTACACTAAGAATTGAATAATATTCCCTATTGCCCCTAATAGGGAATTGTTGATGATGGTTGATTCTCACTGTAAGGCTGCAGTCACATTAGCGTATGGCATCCAATGCGAAAGCAACGGATGCGATATGCTAATGACCCTCGGCTCAGGCTCTGCTACGAGCGTGAGCCGAGTGTCATGCGACTGTGACCGGATCTTGCGATCGGGTCACAGCTGCGAAGATGAGGGTGGGCGCTGAGGAGAGGGAGGGGTTAAATCCCCCATCTCCTCCATTGTCAGCCTGTGCGTATGTACCGCCCCGCGCTCGGCTGCAGCCGAGCCGCTCGGATCCGGGCTCGTTGGTGGGTGGCTCGAGCGCCTCCGGACCCGGGGTCACTTCGCTCTGAAATGGTGCTGGTGCTACTTAGGGGGGTGGTAGCTAGGTGTACGGCCAGAGCTGTGTTTGAGTTCTTGACCCCACCCACGGGATGTGGTGAAGGTGTAGACACCACCGCTGCGGTTACGGGGCACCCGGGGGTGATGGTGATGCAGCAAAATGTTAACCTATCCTTGGGCAGGGATGATGGCCTCGGGACCCGTTGGGGAGAGTAGCTGGGCGGTGCAGGGCGGTGCGCGGCTGGACGGCACTGTTGTACTCACTGTTATTGACACACACAAGTCTATGGTAAACAAAGTTGATGGTGGTCGGTGCCCACAGCTGGCTGCGTCTGGTCCCCCACCCGGTTCGGTGGTCTTTGCCTTTCTCCTGCACCGTGTAGTGTATGTGTAGACTGCCTGCGCTTCAGCGACGGGAGTCCGCTCCAAGGCTTTGTATATGTCGGGGGAGCACGTTTGCCCACAGACGCTGGCACGTGGGATCTCTCTGCCTGTGCGGTGGCTTTCTATCCCCCTCGGTGGGCTGTTGTCTTCAGTCGAGACTTGGGTGGGAAAGGACCTATAGTCCAGACCGCAATCAGTGAATTAACTCAGTCCAGTGGATTCTAGACCTCGTTTCAGGGTCTGAGTACCCCCCTGTGTGCTCCAGCTCATTGATAGTGGTCTCTCAGCCAAGAAAATTGCCAAACTGCAGCATGTGAGTGCCATGACAGTTGGAAGAATATGAAATTAAGTCCATCCATCAAAATCCAAGAGGTGGACGTCCAGGCAAAATATCGGAGTCAAAAAGTCAGCTCCTCACAACATCTATCAGTTCTGGCTTCGCAAACACTGCAGTGGAGGTGGCTCGTATTCTTTATAAAACTGAGATAACTAATGTCCATGCAAGCACCAAGCGATACACGTTACACACATCTGGAATGATGGCCTGGAAAAAGGTAAAGAAGGCTCGACTTCAGTATCATCAAAAGAAGCGTCAGTTTCAGATTGCAAAGAAGTATGAAAAGTGGACAGTAGAAGTTTAGAAATGAGAAATTTGGAGTGATAAGATGAAAGTCAGTAGGCAAAGCTCTGATGGATACAAATGGGTCTGGAAGAAACACGGGAAAAAGGGACTAATGGATTGAGAAATTGAAGGAACTGTCAAGTTCAGTGCAGGAAGCCTGATCATATGGGGTTGTTTCAGGATCAATGGGGGTCTCAATACTGAGCCATATGTGAGTTTCCTACAAGACGGGTTACTTCATACACTCGAGTACTATGAGTTTGAAAAGGAAAACATAGTGTTTCAGCAGCACAACGGCCCAAAGCTTATATCGAGATTAACAAAGAAATTATTCAATGACAATGAAGTAGAGGTGCTGCATTGCCCCCCACAGTCTACAGATCTCAACCCAATCAAACACTTATGGCTACAGTTGAAGAAAAAGCTTTCCAAGGGAGTCGACTGGTACGCCCCAACATTGAGAATGTGTAGAAGGGAAGAGACTTGGGATTACTTACAAAAAAGTAAATATTAAAATTTAGATCTTTAGGAGCAAAACTGTAATAATGCAGTAAACATGATAAGTATGTGCATAACTAATCATATGCTAAATAGTTGGAGGTCAAATTTATGTATGAGATAGCCAAGATGATTGTCTATAAAATAATGGTAGTCTCACACTCAAAGCTATAGTGGACGGTGAGATATGGAGCCTTGTCCCTGTATATTTGCCGTTTTCATGAAACCCAAGAAAGACTAGGCCTCACTAGCTTATGTAGCGCCCCATGGGGCAGGTTGCATTCAACCTACTCGTCGCCGGGCCGTCAACTGTCATTGTCACGGGCGACCTAGCCCAGCTCCGTTGCCCCGAGGTGTACAGAAGATGACAGGGGAGAGATGATGGGGGTAGTAGTGAAGTGTTTGTCGTGACGCCACCTGTGGTATGCGAGCAGGGAATGGGCAGCCGCTGCTGTTGCTGTCCCCTGGAGCAGATGGTCGTGTCAGCCAGGGATGGTATCGCTCTCCACAGGTAGAGCGGGTCCCGGGGAGGATGATGAGGGGAGTAGTAATTGTGGCAGGGAGCGGCAGTACCGGTAATAAAGAGTCAGAGTCTATGGTTGCAGTTCCAGGTTGTTTACTCACTTTTGTACGATGCCGCTCACCTAGGTAATACCGGTCACTTGCTATGATGGGCTCCATCAAACCCGAATCCCTTTAGAGATCAGTCCGTCTTGGTGCTTGGTGGGTTTCTCCTTGTAACGCCTGTCTGTGGATCCCCTGGCTTGAAGCTACGAGGGGACCCTGGGTTTCACAAGATGTACTCTTGTTCCGATGTGGGGACCGGCCTGATGTAAGACCCCAGATCCTATATGGCATTGTGCTGTCGGGCGCTTTGTGGTTTGAAACCGTCCCCGTCCAGGCAGATTCTGGAAAACTGATGTGGAGTATGATCTTCCCTAGGTTCCTGTCGCCCTGTGTGGCGTTGGTTCCGTGAGGAGCAGCGATCTCTCTACCAGCGGCGTGAACTTCTGTGGTGAACTTCTCCTCCTTCCCACTGGAGCACATGAAGATGTGACTGCTCCGCTGCCCTCCTGCTGGAGAACTATGTAAGACTGCCTCCTGTGTGAAGCTGGCTCACTAGTTTTGTTACCTGTCATGTGACTCCAAACTCCCCCTGCTGGCTGCACCTCCCGCCCTCCCAAGTCCTAAGCTAGTGGGACTGGGGGCCCCTGTTGAGGGCATCCTATAAATGCTTTCTCTGTCGGTGACCCCTTAATTACCCAACCCTAGCCCAGTCCCCAGTGGGAAAAGGGCAACCTGGTGTGTATTTGAGTGTGTAATGTGGTGAAACAGGGACTGATGCAAGACCCCGGATCCTATATGGCACTGTGCTGTTGGGTGCTTTGTGGTCAGGGAGGCTTGAAACCGTCCCCGTCCAGGCAGATTCTGGAAAACCAACATGGAGTATGATCTTCCCTAGGGTACTGCCGCCCTGTTTGGCGTCGGTTCTGTGAAGAGCAGAGATCCCTCTCCCCGCGACAACTGTGGTGAACTTCTCCTCCTTCCCACTGGAGCACATGAACATGCGACTGCTCCGCTGACTTCCTGCTGGAGAACCCTGTAAGACTGCTTTCTGTGTGAAGCTGGCTCACTAGTTTTGTTACCTGTTGTGTGACTCCAAACTCCCCCTGCTGGCTGCACCTCCCACCCTCCCAGGTCCTAAGCTAGTGAGACTGGGGCCCCTGTGGAGGGCATGCTATAAATGCTTTCTCTGTCGGCGACCCCTTAATTACCTAACCCTAGCCCAGTCCCCAGTGGGAAGAGGGCAACCTGGTGTGTATTTGAGTGTGTAATGTGGTGAAACTGGGACTGACCTCCTCAGGAACCAGGTTTAGCATTACATCCAATGTTGGGTGCACTCTGTGGTGACTGAAGCCTCAGGGGCGCCATGTTTACATCAAAGCCAATGTTATATCTCTGACTCCAAAAAAACTGTTTTTTCTACCCGTCTTCAAAATCAAAACTTACTGGTGCTACTACAGGTCTACAGATTAGGGCACAGAAATGTAAATGTGTCCATTTGTTCTACTTATTATGCTTTTTGCAGCCTCCATATGATCCACTGGTAAGACTAATGCTGGCGTCACACGGTACGATATATCGGGCGATATGTCGTCGGGGTCACGTCGTTAGTGAGGCACATCTGGTATCGTCAGAGATATCGTCCCGTGTGACACCTCCGAACGACTGTGAACGAGGAAAAATATTCACCTTATCGTTGCTCGTTGACACGTCTTTCATTTTCAAAATGTCGGTCCTCCTTCTGTGCTCCGGTTGTTCATCGTTCCCGTGGCAGCACACGTCGCTCCGTGTGACACCCTGGGAACGACGAACACATCTTACCTGCATCCCGCCGGCAATGCGTAAGGAAGGAGGTGGGTAGGATGTTACGCCCGCTCATCTCCGCCCCTCCGCTTCTATTGGCCGGCTGCCGTGTGATGTCGTTGTGACGCCGAACGTCCCTGCCCCTTCAGGAAGTGGATGTTCGCCGCCCACAGCGACGTCGCCTGGGAGGTAAGTGCGTGTGACAGTGGGTTATCGACTTTGTGCGCCATGGGCAACTAATTGCCCGTGACGCACAAACGACGTGGGCGGGTATGATCGCTCATGTGATCACACGATAGATCTTCCCGTGTGATGCCAGCATTAGGCTATACGGTAAATATGCCCAGAGAAGTAGCCAAAGCTGTAAAGATACTACCTTCTACATCTAGTACAATGCATTTATCATTTTAATTGTTCCTTCTGTGCACAGCCATAGAAAACATAATTAACAGAAGATAGTAATAAATATTTTTTATACGTATCTATACTTACCTTTTAGATCAGACTTTCTATGGATGAATTTTTGGTTATTAAATGGGTTGCCTGGTTTAGAAGATTACTTTAAAATATGCTACTAGGAGTTGATAGAGATTTGAAAGGGATTGCTCATAATCCTCAGCTTTTAGCCAGAGTGGAGAATAGCTACGAAGAGACCATTACAGAGAACATGGACAGTTTATTGTTTGTATTGAACAGTGAGTAGTACTTTATTTACCCAGAGGTGGCGCTGCTTAAGGACTAAACACTTTCTGCTGGGTTCCCGCATAGATTGCAGCTGATTACTCCTGGTCTGAGCAGTGGAATCTTGTGAACAGCTTCAAAGAGGAAAACCTCTTAAAGGGTATCTGTCATAGAATCATAGAATGATAGAGTTGGAAAGGACCTCGAGGGCCATTGGGTCCAACCCCCTGCGAGTGCAGGTTTTCCTAAACCATCAAAAAGAGGAATAGTTATCCTCCAAAAATTAAGCAAAAAACTCACAGCAAAAAAAGGCAGCAGTTGTGATCTGCCCAGGCCAAGAAACTAATGCACTAGCAGGATGCAGCAAGACCCCCAATAAACTGAGGCATCACAGGTGCAAGAGGAGCAAATCACTCACACACTTCCAAAAATGGAGGGGGCGATTGCTTGATGATAAAATTGCACACTTATGGCTTGCATAGGGCACCGTTCACACATGCAGGTGCGCAGTATCCGGTAAGCAGCCACTGTACTGTATAGACTGTACAGGCGCGCCGGATCCTACAAACAGCAGAAAAGAAAGCCATGGACCCCATAGGGGGGAGGGGCGACATGACCAGAGGGAAGGGAGGGAGTGAGGGGTTAATAAAGTTATAATGAGGGGCATTATGGGAAGATATAAGGGATTGGTGGAGAAAGGATCCCTGTAGGCGAGGGGGGGGAAGTATAAAAGTGATGAAGGAGGGTCTTACCTCCCTTTTTGGATTCCGGATGGCGACAGATTGGAGACCCAGGACCAGGACCTAGGAACCAGCATGGCGGACCTCCAGGAGTTGAACAGGCTGATCAGAGCGGCGATGGCGGTGCACGGGGCCCAGGCAGTGCAGTCCCACGTCAGGGCTGCCTGGGTTTCCCCGTCGGCACCTGCCCCTCGCTCCCCCTCCAGCCGCGGGCGGCATTCCAGGCCCCCGCTCAGGTACTCTCCGGGCACAGGGGGGGCTAGGAGGCCCAGCGAGAGCCCTCCTCGGGACCCTCCGCGGCGAGGCGGGCGGCAGCAGCTCCCAGCGTCTGCCCTGGCCGCCGGGAGGAATCTCCGGCGAGGCCGCGGCGGCCGAGAAAGAGGCGTGGCCAGCCCGGGGCCTTCTTCCGATGTCAGGCCTCGGGCTGGAGTGCAGAGCCCAGCGGCGTCTCCCGGCCGGGAGCGAGCCCGGCGATGGAATGAGGCCAGCGGTGGCCTGGATGGAGGCGGGCCCGGCCTGGGGCCTACTTCCGGTCCCAGGCCTCGGGCTAGATTTGACAGGCCGGCGGCAGCCCGGGAACCGGGCCGTGTCCAGCGTGAACCGGAGGCACGGAGAGAGGGCGTGTCCAGCCTGGTGCCTGCTCTGGACGCCGGGCCCCCGGCGGTGGGGCGCGTCCCGGTGGCTGCTTCTGGACAGGAGCGTGCCCGGCTTGTGATTGAGGCCAGCAGTACCCCCCGAGGATGATGGGGGGGCCGGGCGCGGGCAGCCAGCAGGGGGACCGGTGTGGGCAGGCGCCACCCGGATACCTGTACGGCTGCGGAGGGCGGGAGGGACGGTGGGAGCCCCGCAGGGACCGCCAGGTCCCTCAGGTCATCAGCACTGCGCCCGGCGACCGCGGTCTCCCTCGGGCGGGGGAGGACCCAGTGGGAGGTCTCGGTCGGAGGCCCTGGAGGGCAGGAACCGGCGGTGGGGAGCCCCCTGAGCTTGGGGAGAGGCTCCTCCAGGAAGAGGACTCGGTCGGCGGCGGCCCAGGGGACAGGACGGTCTTGTGGGCTGTCACCGCACAGAAAGCAGAGGACGCCCACCGCCAGTGCCCACGCGGCTGCCCAGGAGGGTGGCTGTGGTGGAGGGGACGCATCGGCTGCGTCCTCTGGAGCTGGGACGGTGGAGGACGGCTACAGTGAGGAGGAAGAAGGAGCCCTCAGGTCGGGGGATGAATTAGAGGAGTCGATGGCGGACGACATCGCAGTATCGAATTCCATCTCCGCGTCACGGTCGGGTGAGCTAGCCGTGGATTCGGCATTGCTTGCGGCGCGGGGTGCTGGTGTTGGGAAGGTGGCTGCGGGCACGGCAGCGCCAGAGGGGTCAGCTTTGCTTAGCCAGTTGCTGGGGCTTTTGCAGGGTTTAGCGCGAGCGCCGGCGGCGGCCTGGACGGGGTCGGTGGTGGATGGCGCAGCGGCGGCTAGCGGCGAGAAGGCGTCGGTGGGGGCGGGTGTAGGTAGCGGAGTAGTGGAGATTGCAGGCGATAAGGCGGGAGAAAAGGAGAAGGAAAAGGAAGATGAGGTGGTGCGGCTGGATGATAGGGCTAAGAGCGAGGTGTATGTGTGCTTTGAGGGACCGCTAGGGGCGCACCTCAAAAAAGAGGTGAGGGAAAAAAATTTGGAAAGGGGAGTATGTGGAGATATTTTCCTTACTACCCCTGGAAAAATTTAACCTAGACAAGGTGAAGCCGAGCGATTCCAAGAAGGAAAAAGAGGAGGAAAAAAAACGCCGTTATAGGCTCATTCCTCGTTCCTTTTCCAATTGGTTGCAGGCGTTCACAATTTTGGCTAGCGTGGTAGGGGAAAAGGAGCCGGAGCACTGCTCGGCTCTATTCGGCTATATGGATGCGATCGGGGAGGCGTATCGCACGTACGGGGGCTTGGCATGGCTGCGGTATGATGAGCAGTTTAGGCAGCGGAAGGCGTTGCGGCCAGGCATGCGGTGGGATCATAAGGACATTTCCTTATGGATGCGCTTAATGGCGGCCCCGAGCCAGCCCTTTCGTGGCGGTGCCGGGGGAACGGGAGCCGGGCCCTCGGGGATCCAGAAAAAGGGATTGTGCTGGCAATTTAATGAAGGCCAGTGCAAATTTGGTGCAGCGTGTAGGTTCAAGCATGAGTGCTCCGGCTGCGGGGGGGACATAGTTTGTCCAAATGTTTTAAGAAAGGGAGAGGCAAGGCCGGGGACGGGTCTGGTAAAAGGGAGGACGCCGGTGAAAATAGAGGCGATGGCGCCGTTTTTAAGTAGGTATCCGGACAGGGCAGCGGCGTCGCTTTTGTGGTTTGTTTTTTTGTACGGTTTTCGGATTCCGTCGGTGGTTGAGGCATTGCCTCCAGTTTGTCGTAACTTATGGTCGGCAAGGGACCACCCTATGGTTGTGGGTGAGAAGTTGGGTAAAGAGGTTGAGCTGGGCAGGATGGGGGGCCCATTTGAGAGCCCTCCGTGCAGTAATTTGGTGGTGTCCCCGCTGGGGGTGGTGCCAAAGAAGGAGCCGAATAAATTTCGGCTCATTCATCATCTTTCATTTCCGGAGGGGTCGTCTGTGAATGACGGCATTGCGCCGGAATTGTCGGCGGTGTACTACGTCTCGTTCGACAAAGCGCTGGACTTGGTACGGGCGGCAGGACGCGGTGCGTTGATGGCAAAGGCGGATGTAGAATCGGAGTTTCGTTTGTTGCCGGTGCATCCGGAGAGTCAGCACCTTCTGGGTTGCTGGTGGAACGGGAAGTTTTATGTTGATCGTTGTTTGCCCATGGGCTGTTCGATTTCTTGTTCATATTTTGAGTCTTTTAGCTCCTTTGTTGAGTGGGTGGTGCGGGACGTGTCTGGCTTGTCATCCATTATTCATTATTTGGATGATTTTCTGTGTGTTGGTCCGGCGGGTTCCATGGTTTGCGCTGGTTTGTTGTTCGCCTTGCAGAGAGTGGCGGATCGTTTCGGGATCCCTTTGGCACAGGAAAAAACGGAGGGGCCGGCGCCGGTTATGCGGTTCCTGGGGATTGAAATCGACTCGCTGGCCATGGAATGTAGGTTGCCAGAGGACAAGATTGTGGATTTGCGGAGTGCGGTTTCAGCCATGATGGCAGCAAAAAAAGTGCGGCTTAAGGTGGTACAGTCTTTGCTTGGAAAGCTGAATTTTGCATGCAGGATTATGCCGATGGGGCGTGTTTTCGCCAGGAGGTTGGCGACAGCTACGGCAGGCGTATGGTCCTCGGCGCATTTTGTGCGGGTCACGCGGGAGATCAAGGCAGATTTGTTGGTTTGGGACGTCTTCTTGCGGCATTTTAACGGCCGCACTCTGTGGTTGAAGAGGGTGGTGCCCATTGATGCTCTAGAACTGTATACGGATGCGGCCGGGTCGGCAGGTTTCGGCGCCATTTTTCAGGGTCATTGGTGTGTGGGAAGGTGGCCCGAGGATTGGCGACAGGGTGGCCTGGTGAAAAATCTGGCCCTGCTAGAGTTGTTTCCAATTGTGGTGGCGGTGGAGTTGTGGGGGTCGCAATTTTCGGGACGTAAAGTGTGCTTTTATTGCGATAATCAGGCAGTTGTACATGCAATAAACAACTTGTCAGCGAAATCTGGACCGGTAGTGGCATATTTGCGGCATTTGGTGCTCAAGTGTTTGCTGTGGAATATTCATGTGGTTGCAAAGCATGTGCCGGGGCTTGATAACGGGGTGGCTGACGCTTTGTCTCGTTTTCAGTTCCACAGGTTTCGGGAGTTACTGCCGGGGGCAGACGAGATCGGAGCGGTGTGCCCAGAGGAATTGTGGAGCCTGGTGAGGCAGTGATTGCGGGTTTGATTAGGAATTCAGTGACCGAGGTGACTTGGTGCCGTTATGCTAAAGTGTGGGTTGAGTGGCAAGCAGTGCTGGGTGAGATGTTTGGTAACGGGCGAGTGGATTATTTATTGGCGCTCTTGGCACTGGTGAGTGAGGATTTTAGGGCTGGGAGGTCAGCGTCGGCTGTGGCGCTTAGGGTGGCGGCCGTGGCCTTTTGGTTAAAGGTTAGGGGTGAGCAGGACGTTTCACGGGACTTCTGGGTAAGGCAGGCATTGAAAGGTTTTCGGAAAGGGGTGAAGGTGCGGGACACTAGGCGGCCCATTAGCGTTGGACTTGTTACGGCGTTTGGTGGATGGTTTGCAGGGAATTTGTGTCTCAGTGTATGAGACGGTGTTGTTTGAAACGGCTTTTGTGTTAGCTTTTTTCGGGGCTTTTCGGATAGGAGAATTGGTGAGCCCGTCAAGGGTTAGTGGGGGTGGTTTGCTATTCGAGGATGTGTCGGTAGTGGGACAGAGAGTGGAGTGTCGGCTTCGGCGGTCCAAGACAGACCAGATGGGTCGAGGCAGGTTAGTAGTGTTGTATGCGGTGCAAGGGGATGGCTTGTGCCCGGTGCAGTTGGTGAGTAAGTTTTGTGGTCTGCGGGGCGGTCTTCTGGGCCCGCTGCTACGTCACGAGGACGGGGCCTGGTTGTCTCGTTACCAGTTTGTGGCAGTGCTGAGGAGTTGCCTGCACTGGGCGGGTGAGCGCCCAGAGGATTACGGGTCCCATTCGTTCAGGATTGCGGCGGCTACTGAGGCTTCTCGTTGGGGCCTTGGAGATGACATGGTGAGACGGATTGGTTGATGGGAGTCCTCTCGTTTTCGTGGTTATGTGCGCCCACAGTTATTATCTCGTTGAGGGCTCTGGTTGGAGTTTTGTTGTTCTGCCGTTGGGTTTTGTTGTTCTTTGTTGCAATCTGGAATGCTGGTGTTGTTTGTTAAAATTGTTTACTTTATTGTAGGAGGGTGTCTGATCTGGATCCTGGGGCACTCGTTCGTTTTCTGGGGGGCCCGTCGGGCCGACGCTCGCCCGAATGGTCGGCAGTTGGGTGTGGACAGATCGCTGGCATCGGTCAAATGGATTGGAGTGCGTGGCATGGAATGGAGCAGGGTCGTGCCGGAATTTGAATATTATTGCAGGATGGACAGACCTCCGAACGTGTTGGTTTTACACGTAGGGGGGAATGACCTGGGTTCGCGGGCATCCCGCGATCTCATTAGGGACATTAAGATCGACCTACTGCGTTTATGGGCAAGGTATCCGGGCTTGATAGTGGTGTGGTCGGATATTGTGGCCAGATTATGGTGGAGGGGGGCTCGGTCGGTTGAGAAGATTAATCGGGCCCGGGCGCAAGTGAACAGGGTGGTTGCGCGTTTCGTGCGGAGAAACGGCGGTTTGGTGGTGAGGCATGTGGACCTGGAATCGCCGAAGTGGCAGTTTCGGAGGGGTGATGGGGTTCATCTTAATGACATTGGTTCTTATTTATGGGCCCTGGGTTTGCGGGATGGTGTGGAGCAAGCCTTGGGTGTGTGGCGGGTCCAGGCCACGTAAGGTGTCACGTGTCCTGTCCTGTGGCGGGGGTAGGTCTGGTCCAGAAGCGGTTGTAAGGGTTTGGTAGCTGGACCGAGAGGCACTGTCTTGGTATGGTGTCTCTGGGGGTTTTGCAAAGTTTGGGGGGTATTAATCCGTGGGGTGATTAATACCTCATCTCTGGGTCGGAGTGTTGCGGCCAGGGATATTGGTGTAGGAAAGGGTTTCTGGACCGGGCCTACATAGGGTTTCATGTACCGTTTATTATTATTATGTGTTACCTATTATTGTGTGTTTGGGGTCGCCCGTTGGACGGCGCCCCCTTTGTGTTAGTATGTTAATAATAGGTAATAAAGGCTGCTATGGCCAATTTGTTTAACCAAGTCGCATGCAGTCGGTGTTTTATTTTTAGGTTAAGTTTGGGGGGTATAGTAACCATCACGACCGGAGAATCCTTCCTCAGTGGTCAAGCCGGGTGTGTGTTCTTAGCCTAAGCAGCCTATTAGTTACGCCCATACTATTTAATCAGGCGAGCTGCGCCAGTACTACATATGTGAGTGATTGACTCCTCTTGCACCTGTGATGCCTCCATTTATTGGGGGTCTTGCTGCATGCTGGTAGTGCATTAGTTTCTTGGCCTGGGCAAATCACAACTGCTGCATTTTTTTGCTATGAGTTTTTGCTTATAATACCAAACAATACGTAATATATATTTTATTTATATATATTTTTCTGCACATAACATTTTATACAGGATGCAGCCTGGCCTCTTTTTGTTTCGCCTTATATATTGAAGTCCCTGTCCCTGTATGGTGCACATATGTAGTACTGGGCAGCCCGCCTGATCAAAAGTATGGGGGTAACTAATAGGCTGCTTACCAGATACTGTGCACCTGCATGTGTGAATGGTGCCCTATGCAAGCCATAAGTGTGCAATTTTATCATCCAGAAATCGCCCCTTCCATTTTTGGAAGTGTGTGAGTGATTTGCTCCTCTTGCACCTGTGATGCCTCCATTTATTGGGGGTCTTGCTGCATCCTGCTAGTGCATTAGATTCTTGGCCTGGGCAGATCATAACCGCTCCTTTTTTTTACTGTGAGTTTTTCCTAAACTATCCCAGCTATATGTTTATCCAGTTTCCACATGAAGATGTCTGTTGATGGAGAGCTCACTACCTCCCATTGTAGCCTATTCCACTCCCTGACTGCTCTCACTGTCAGACAGTTTTTCCTAATGTCTAATCTGAATCCCCTTCCTTTTAGTTTCATCCCATTGCTTCTTGTACTTCCTTGTGCTAATGAGAATAGGGTAGTTCCCTCTGCACTGTGACTACCTTTCAGAAATTTGTAGAACGCTATTAAGTCTGCTCTCAGTCTTCTCTTTTGCAAACTAAACATTCCTAGTTCTTTTAACCGATCTTCATATGACATGGTTTGCAGACCTTCTACCATCTTGGTTGCTCTTGAACTGCCCCTGAAGCCATCAGGAGCTACAAGTGATTGCATCCTTTCCAGGATGCAGGGCCTACCCCAGGTACCCATAAGACCAGTGCTGGTAACAGCAAAACATTCAAATTAATCCCTGTTTTTCCCCATTCAAAAAGACTGGTGACAGGCGAGGGTTGGACCCAGTGGATTGCCAATTAGGGGTGGAGCTGGTCCAGTCCACTAGATGACTACCAGGTGGGCGGGGTCAGACAGTCAGTCAGAGAGAGAGTGAGTGGAAGTAAGAGGAGTTGGATATCCGCAATGACAGGAGATTGTAAGGGTGACCTGAGGGCCCAGGCGTGTGGTTGCCGGTGGAGTACAGTGGAGTACTCCCGGAACCATAGCACCAACGGGGTACAGAATCCTAGGTCAGGCAAACGCTCCAGGCAGACCTGATAAAATCTGCACAGTGAGGGGACCATCTAAGACCTCACTGACCGTAAAGTTCAGGACACAGTAGCAATGGGAGAACCGGGGAACAGGACAAGAGAAACCGACCCCACAGGGTTCAAGCTACCTGTCATATGAACTAAGACTGAGAGACTTCCAGGAGGGGACCCCCAGTCGCTCCAAGCCACGGGGACCCACCAACCAGAGACAAGTGCAGGGGAAAGAAGTCACCACGTCACCACACCTGCACTAAGGACTCACTTTCCAAGCTCAGTGTTTGTTTATTTAAATGTCCTTTTACTATGCATCGCTCTGCCCTGCTTTGTGTATATATTTGTGTTTATTCAGCTATTTTGTCATACCATGCCTGAGGAAGAGACCTGAGATGTCTCGAAAGCTTGCTTTATAACATCATATTTTATTTTTATCTTAGTTAGCCATTAAAAGGTATCAGAACTACAAAATTTTATTTTTGTTTCTCTCACTGAGAGCAATCAATCATTTTTCAACTGGCTAACACGGTACCAAAACCTTTTTCTTTTTCACACCTGCACTGGGACTAAGGGGACCAGCAGTCAAGACCATCCTTTCTTGGGTTACCAGCCATCATCATCCCGCAGTGAGTAAAGGAACCAGTTACACTGCAATCCCTTGTGTGGAGTACCTTATTTCCATGCCTAACAATATCATCTATCCCCTTGGGCCTGGCCCTACTTGCGGAGGGCCTAACATTCAGGCTGCCACCAACACCAGCCCCAGTAGTGAGAACTGTGCAGTGGCGGATCCACTAAATAGCCGAAACCCGCAAGTGGTGTCACGACAAAAACTTTTATTTCATTTCCCCTGTAAATATTCCCCCTTTTAAAAACAACCCTAGGGTCATGGAATTGAGCAACGGCCACCCAGTGACACCTCCCCAGCAATACATTGCCCGGGACCGAGTACCCCATAGCCCTGGGGCGACCCATTCTTATCTGGACTTGCTCCTAGATACAGTCATATGAAAAAGTTTGGGCACCCCTATTAATGTTAACCTTTTTTCTTTATAACAATTAGTGGTTTTGCAACAGCTTTTTCAGTTTCATATATCTAATAAATGATGGAATATTTCTGAATTGAAATGAGGTTTATTGTACTAACAGAAAATGTGCAATCTGCATTTAAACTAAATTTGACAGGTGCATAAGTATGGGCACCCTTATGAATTTCTTGATTTGAACACTCCTAACTACTTTTTACTGACTTAATGAAACACTAAATTGGTTTTGTAACCTCATTGAGCTTTGAACTTCATAGGCAGGTGTAGCCAATCATGAGAAAAGGTATTTAAGGTGGCCACTTGCAAGTAGTTCTCCTATTTGAATCTCCTATGAAGAGTAGCATCATGGGCTCCTCAAAACAACTCTCAAATGATCTGAAAACAAAGATTATTCAACATAGTTGTTCAGGGAAAGGATACAAAACGTATCAGAGATTTAAACTGTCAGTTTTCACTGTGAGGAACATAGTAAGGAAATGGAAGAACAGAGGTACAGTTCTTGTTAAGCCCAGAAGTGGCAGGCCAAAAAAAATATCAGAAAGGCAGAGAAGAAGACTGCTGAGAACAGTTAAGAACAATCCACAGACCACCTCCAAAGACCTGCAGCTTCATCTTGCTGCAGATGGTGTCACTGTAATATAAACATAAAAGAGCCACATAAGAATATTATTGGCAACAACTCAATTAATAATAAAACCCAAACAAGAGAGTCTGTAAATTTGCCAGGTAAAAGAGACACTCAAACATGCCGTAGTTATAAATGTATGAAACATTTTATTTAAATAATGCTGTAGATGTGTCAATAACTAATCAAAGTGATATATAAAAGAACCAAAAGGAATAAGTGCTGAAGGGGAAAACACCCCACGTGTCCTGGAAGAAAATAGGGGAGAACAAGTCTCCAAAAGATCCAAACACCCTCCCAGGGTAATGAATAACCACCCGGTAGATGATAGCCCAAAGGTGTAGGATAACCTAATGAGCCAAGTAAATCCAAGTATAGCCCAAAGGGCGATGCACCTACCAGGATGATGGATCACAGAAAACCGGGGTAGCACGTGGGGACCGACGTCCCAACACGTGTTTCGCTTGATGTGCTTCGTCGGGGGACAGATAAAATTAGTGAGATGTATGGGCCTTATAAAGAACACCAAACCCCATTAAGACGCCCCCTCATCATTGCATAAAGGTGAGTGGCACGCCAGGTCACGCCGCGGGGAAGCGTCAGCAGCGGAGGCCGGATGGAAGAAAACTTCCTGTGACGTCACAAACACTTCTGGTCTCCGCTGCCAAGGACGCCACCGCGGTCGCGCCAAGGGGCAGATACCTCCAACTAGCGCGTCACACGGCCAAGGGGCGGATACCTCCAAGTAGCGCGTCACATGGCCAACCCCAAACCAGGCAATGGAGACTAACGCCCCCTCAGCAAGTAAGCGCCGATAGTCCCGCAAAATCGCGAAATCCGACCACGGTCTGCCAGGGAAAACTATCCAACGCAAGGTATCAGAGCCGGAGCATATAGAAAGCAAGAAAAGAGGAGAGTGGAAGACCTGAATAATCATAGCTGAGAGCATAGTACAGGCATGAAAAGAGCTCTTAAATGCAATGTTATATATAAAAAGATACAGTAAAAGCCACGCACAGTTACATAACCGTCATAAATGCAACTATAAATGAGCTACAATGCATGCTTGTTAGTAAATCCGATGAAGTGGACATCATGTTCAAAGCTTGCTTGTAATGCTGGGGCCACACGGGGACTACTGCGATCCCCTTGCATGACACTCGGCTCGTGCTGGCAGTACAGCAGAGCAGAGTGTCATGCGTGTGTCCTTGCAACTGAGGTCCGTTCGTGCGAGCAGACCTCAGCTGCGGGGGGCGGGCCGGCACTCAGGAAGGGAGGGAGGGATTTTTCTCCCTCTCTCCTGCGTAGCCGGCTATTGCCATTCTCGCACTGCACTAGCGGTACACCGATGTACCGAGAGTGCAGTGCGATTTTTCTCTCGCCCCATTCACTTGAATGGGTGCGAGAGAAAGAGTCTCGGATTACAATCGCAGCATGCTGCAATTATTTTCTCAGTCCGATTAGGGCTGAGAAAATAATCGCTCATGTGTGCTGACACACAGGCTAGAATTGGTCCTAGGGGAATGCGATGTTTTATCGCACTCCACTCGCACTGTTTTTCTCGCCGTGTGGCTTAGGCCTTAGGGAGGCTTCCATCTCCTTCGATCATATGTCTCCCGGTATGCAAGAAAGGAGGGGGGGAGGCCACGGAGATGAGGACTGGAAGTGACAGGGGATGGATCAATATAAGCTAAGGAACCAAAAAAGACCACTGTTAAAATTAAGAACCAGAGATCACTGAACAGATCACAAAAACAAGCCTAAAAATACTAAAAGTGCAGTTTCCCATATGCAGTAACAACTGCTGAATGGGCAACTGTACCAAATATATATATATATATATCTATATATAAAATATAGGTAACCCTCCTATATACAAGGAGGACCAACCATAAGCAAAACCACGTCATGCACGGGGAAAACCTAAGTCATTACAGAAACGGGGCAAAAGTAAGCCGTTCATTTAGTCCATGCGGGGACATGGTTCCAAGAGTAAAGATCCACCGACACTCCACTTGTGCCAGGCGCTTTTTCAGATCTCCCCCACGAATCCCAAGATGTACTCTGTCGATCCCACGCACCTTCAGGGATGTTGGGTCACAATTGTGGACCTCCCTGAAGTGACGAGGGATCGTCTTGAGGGATTCTGGATTGATGGCCTCCTTGGCTGCCAAAATATCGCGTACATGCTCCCTTGTACGAATACGGAGTTCCCGGGAGGTCAATCCGATATATATTTTGTCGCAACCACATGTGGCGTAATAAATCACGCCAGATGTGTTGCAAGAAATATATTCCCGGATTGAAAATTCTCTGAGGCCATCAGCAGAGCAGAAAGTAGTGGCCGTAACAATATTTTTGCATCCACGGCAACAACCACAAGGATAGCAGCCAACTCGCTGGGGACCGCAGCCAAAGAGGGGGGGTGCCTTCACAACATGGTGACTATGCACTAATATTTCTTTGAGACTCTTACCCCTCTTTGCTGTCATCATAGGACGATCGGGCAAATATCCCTCCAAGGCAGGTTCTGTTTGAAGGATTGCCCAGTGTTTACTTAACACTCCCCTTATCTGTTCCCACTGTCTACAGTAGGTGGAGATAAATCTGGCTTTGGGCCAGTTGATTTTGCTATCATATTCCTCCCGGATAATAGGTGGTCACGTCTCGAGAATTTAGCCCGTTGATAGCCTCGTTTTATGGATCTGCTGCTGTAGCCCCTATTTATGAATCTTTCCCTCATATCCCCTGATTCGACCTCAAAGGAGCAATCCGAAGAGCACAGTCTGCGGAAGCGCAGAAACTGGCCCGTTGGAATTGCATTTACCGTTGACCTAGGGTGTCCCGAGGTGGCATGGAGGAGGGAATTGACTGTGGTGGACTTACGAAAGATGGTAGTAGACACAGTGCCACTCAGTTCGATGGAAATCCGGATGTCAAGAAAATCAATGGCCCTTTGCCCGATCTGATGAGTCAATAAGATGTTCCGGTCATTGGAGTTGAGTCGACGCATAAAATCCTCCAGTTCAGAACCGGTTCCACCCCAGACGACAAGAATGTCGTCTATATAGCGAAGCCAGCACTGCGCATGGGAGCTCGCCGGCACGCCGTCCCCGAAAACCTCCCTCTCTCAAAATCCAAGAAAGAGGTTTGCGTAGGACGGCGCACAAGCCGCCCCCATCGCAGTGCCGCGCCGCTGGAGGAAGAACCGGTCCCGAAATACGAAGAAGTTGTGCGTCAACACAAACTCCAACAACTCCATAATCAGACCGGACAAGGATCTATCCAGATTACTTGCATCCAGATAGAACTGAGTGGCTGCAAGCCCATCGCGGTGACTAATGCTAGAATAGAGGGCCTCAACATCCATAGTCACCAGTAGTACATCCTCCTCCAAGACTAAGCCCTCCAGCCTCCTAAGGATGTCCGAGGTGTCTCTGACATGGGAGGGCAATGTCTCCACAAGTGGATGCAAGTAGTGTTCAATGAATTTACAAGTGACATCGCACAGCCCACCCATGCCAGAGACAATGGGACGTCCCGGGGGCACCTTTGGGTTTTTATGAATCTTGGGGAGGAGATAGAAAGTTGGAAACACTGGTGACTTCACTAGGAGGCCCTCATAGATCTTTTTAGGAATTATTCCTTCCTCAAATGCCCGTAATAGTATCACCTATAGGTCATTGGCATATCCCCGCATGGGATTATGGTGGAGAGGTTCATAGGCATCCTGATCTCTGAGTTGACCCAATGCCTCCCTCTCGTACAATTCCACCGGCCAAATGACCACATTCCCGCCTTTATCAGCGGGTTTAACAACCACGCCATCAAGGGACTGTATCTCCCTGAGTGCGAATTGTTGCTGTCTAGTAAGATTATTACCGCCACCTTTCAAGGAGAGTCGCCGGATGTCTCTAGTCACCAGCTCCCCAAAGATCTGAATAGGGGGACATAGAGATAGGGGCGGGAATGTGGTGGATCTTGGCATAGTATGTTGTGGGAAATTACCTGATGGATAATAAGTGGACTCCGCCTCCAGTTCTTCAAGGGTAGCAATGGCTTCTAGTTCGAGGGTGGACAAAGTTGGCTCACCTGAAGTTTTTTTATGGTGTAGTTTGTGTAGCACCAACTTCCGTAAAATTAAATGAAGATCTTTGATCACTGAAAATAAATTAAAATTAGCCTGAGGCACAAACGACAGTCCCAGCTTAAGGACCTCAATCTGAGAAGGGGTGAGCACATGTTTAGAGAGATTGATTACCTCAAGGTGCGAATCTCCCCCTTTCTTCTGAACTGGAGGAAGAGTACCACGTCCACCACCAGGGCCTATGCCTTGTTTGTTCCGAGCATTCGTAGCTCTGGTGTTAGGTCTCATATTCCTGATTTTATCAGATGTGGACTCCTCGTCCACTGAGGACATAGATGATGCCAAAATTGACACCATTGAGGCATGATGTTTTTTCCTAGGATGTGACACACCCCGCCACCGATACACTTGGCCGTTCTTATAATCCATCACGTCCCGCTGGTATTTTTTCGTTTTAGTATTCAAAATTTCTTTCTCTCTCTTCGAAAACTCTTTGTCTAGTGACTCATTATACTTGGACAGTTCATCCGGGGTTAGTTCCGAGGAAAGGAGGGTCTGGGCCTCCCCAATCTCCATCTCCAGCTCACTAATGGACTTTCATTCAGCACTATCAGGAGCTGCATGAAAGTCCTGGAGCAGCCAGCCGCGGCTTCCTCCCATTTGGTTTTGATAGTTTCGTCCGAGACGGTGAAAGAGGGAAAGACCCTAACCCTAAGCCCCCTGGGGACCAGCCCTCTATCCAGATACCTCTTCATGAATGCCACATTCCACCATAGACGTGTTTTTTTGTTTAACATAAATTTAAGGCTGTTCATGTGATCCAGAGCAGTTCACTGGACAGATGGTGTCACTGTGCATCGGTCAACAATACAGCGCACGTTGCACAAGGAGAAGCTGTATGGGAGAGTGATGCAAAAGAAGCCGTTTCTGCAAGCACGCCACAAACAGAGTTGCCTGAGGTATGCAAAAGCACATTTGGACAAGCCAGTTACATTTTGGAAGACGGTCCTGTGGACTATGAAACAAAGATTGAGTTGTTTGGTCATCCAAAAAGGCGTTATGCATGGAGGCAACAAAATATGGCATTCCAAGAAAAGCACTTGCTACCCACAGT
This sequence comes from Anomaloglossus baeobatrachus, assembly GCF_048569485.1. Taxonomy (NCBI): domain Eukaryota; kingdom Metazoa; phylum Chordata; class Amphibia; order Anura; family Aromobatidae; genus Anomaloglossus; species Anomaloglossus baeobatrachus. Next base: position 660,220,036 of record NC_134354.1, read on the forward strand.
AAAATTTGGTGGAGGTTCCATCATGCTTTGGGGCTGTGTGGCCAATGCCGGCACCGGGAATCTTGTTAAAGTTGAGGGTCGCATGGATTCAACTCAGTATCAGCAGATTCTTGACAATAATGTGCAAGAATCAGTGACGAAGTTGAAGTTACGCAGGGGATGGATATTTCAGCAAGACAATGATCTAAAACACCGCTCCAAATCTACTCAGGCATTCATGCAGAGGAACAATTACAATGTTCTGGAATGGCCATCCCAGTCCCCAGACCTGAATATCATTGAAAATCTGTGGGATGACTGAAGCGTGCTGTCCATGTTCGGCGACCATCAAACTTAACTGAACTGGAATTGTTTTGTAAACAGGAATGGTCAAATATACCTTCATTCAGGATCCAGGAACTCATTAAAAGCTACAGGAAGCGACTAGAGGCTGTTATTTTTGCAAAAGGAGGATCTGCAAAATATTAATGTCACTTTTATGTTGAGGTGCCCATACTTTTGCACCGGTCAAATTTAGTTTAAATGCAGATTGCACATTTTCTGTTAGTACAATAAACCTCATTTCAATCCAGAAATATTACTCAGTCCATCAGTTATTAGATATATGAAACTGAAATAGCTGTTGCAAAAACCCAAATTGTTATAAAGAAAAAAGGTTAACATTAATAGGGGTGCCCAAACTTTTTCATATGACTGTATCGATGTCTTTCCTGAATCGGGGCGCCCAGAACTGTACACAGTATTCCAGGTGGGGTCTGACCAGGTCAGAGTATAGGGTAATAATTACCTCTCTTGATCTAGATTCAATGCTTGTCTTGATACATCCCAGAATGTTGTTGGCCTTTTTAGCTGCAGCTCCGCACTGTTGGCTCATGTTGAATCAATCTGGGATCTACTATTATGCCCAAGTCCTTTTCCCCTGAGCTATCACCTAGTTCTATTCCTCCCATACTATATATAGAATTACATAATATGAATATTCTGTCATGTCTCCTTATGCTATTAATCTGCAGATATAGAGTTAATCTGCACATTAGTAGCGTTACCATGCTGTGGGCCGCTGTACTGAAAGTGCTTCTGCTGGGACACTATGAACTTTATTTCTCCTGGGAGTTGTAGAGGATTTCATGGAGCGGCCACAGTCACCGATCATAGCAATGCTCATAGTAACCTGTAGGCACAATCCCAGCACTTTGATTGACAGGTCCCTTTGAACAGGTGCACTGAACTGCGAGCTGTCAATCAAGGTGTCAGGTCGTGAATAGAACTGCCACTCACTATGTACTACACTAAGAGTCACCACAGTCAGCGGCAGAATGATCTGTCCTGCTCAGGAATCATTGCGCCTATTGAAATCAATTGATTCTCTCTGATGTCAAAACAAAAGCCTTTACCAACATGTCAGAGAGACAATGGGACCACCAGTCCTTTTTAAAAATGTCTAAAATAACATCTATTGTATAAGTAGCCAGTTCTTAATTTTAAGTGGCATAAACAAAGTAATTATTTTTTTAGTTGCATTAGCCTAGTAAGAATTGACCTGGTTTGGGTAATCAAGTCAATTATCCTAATGACTGTGGGCAATCAATGTATTTTATCTTTCCATTATGATGCAAGCTACGAAAAGGCATGGCCTTATATCACTAACAATAATTCTTTGTACAGCATTTTGTTTTCTGTTAATATTTTATAGCAAGCAAATATTATTTTACATTTTTATTTTGTTACATTGTCAACTTTATCAACTTATTTTTACAATGTCTATAACTTTTGTAACCTTGTACTAGACCCAACAGTGACACCCAGTGGACAGCAGTGGCATAGCAATGAATCTAATCTAGTAATGGCAATGTTTTCCTCAGAAGCCATTCCCAAGTTTTGAGGTTTGTTATATATTTATTATGTTTATCTTTTTATATACACTTATCTTTTTTTTAATATACACAAATACACACACACACACACACACACAATTTCATATACAGCGGCATCTGAATAAATTAGAATATCACCAAAAAGTTAATTTATTTCAGTAATGCAATACAAGAAGGGAAACACATATATTATATAGAGTCATTACACACAGAGGGATCTATTTCAAGTGTTTATTTCTGTTAATGTTGATGATTATGGTTTACAGACAATGAAAACCCAAAACTCATTACCTCAGAAAATTAGAATATTATATAAGAATCAACTGAAAAATTATTTTAAACTTTAGAAATGTTGGCGTCTACTGAAAAGTCTGTACAGTAAATGCCGCAAGACTTGGTCAGGGCTCCTTTTGCATGAATTACTGCATCAATGCGGCGTGGCATGGAGGCGATCAGCCTGTGGCACTGCTGAGGTGTTATGGAGCCCAGGGTGTTTGATAGCAGCCTTCAGCTCCTCTGCATTGCTGGGTCTGGTGTCTCTCATCTTCCTCTTGACAATACCCCATAGTTCCTCTATGGGGTTTAGGTCAGGCGAGTTTGCTGCCAATCAAGCACAGTGATACTGTGGTTATTAAACCAGTTATTGGTACTTTTGGCAGTGTGGACAGGTGCCAAGTCCTGCTGGAAAATGAAATTTCCATCTCCAAAAAGTTTGTCGGCAGAGGGAAGCATGAAGTGCTCTAAAATTTCCTGGTAGACTGCTGCGCTGACTTAGTATTGATAAAACACAGTGGATCTACTCCAGCAGATGACATGGCTCCCCAAACCATCACTGATTGTGGAAACATCACACTAGACCTCAAGCAGCTTGGACTGTGGCTTCTCCACTCTTCCTCCAGACTCTGGGACCACCATTTCCAAATGAAATGCAACATTTACTTTCATCTGAAAACAACACCTTGACCAATGAGCAACAGTCCAGTTCTTTTTTTTCCTTGGCTCACATAAGATGCTTCTGCCGTTGTCTATTGGGAATGAGTGGTTGAAGCACTGTCTCCAGAAGCAGTCTACTCCTTGTGAATCTTTCCCAAATTTTTTAATGGCCTTTTCTTAACAATCCTATCAAGGCTGCGGTTATCCTGGTTGTTTGTGGACCTTTTTCTACCACTCTTTTTTCTCTTTCACGCAACCTTCCATTAATATGCTTGGATGTAGCACTCTGTGAACAGCCAGCTTCCTTAGCAATGACCTTTTGAGGCTTACCCTCCTTGTGGAGTGTGTCAATGACTGCATCCTGGACATCTGTCAAGTCAGCAGTCTTCCCCATGATTGTGTAGCCTACTGAACCAGATAAAGGGACCAATTTAAATGCTTAAGAAGCCTTTGCAGGTGTTTTTTGGTAATTATTCTAATTTTCTGAGATAATAACTTTTGAGTTTTCATTGGCTGTAAGCCATAATCATCAACATTAACAGAAATAAACACTTGAAATAGATCACTCTGTGTGTAATGACTCTATATAATATATGTGTTTCCCTTTTTGTATTGAATTACTGAAATAAATTAACTTTTTGATGATATTGTAATTTATTGAGATGCACTTGTACATTTTATTATTGAGTTTCTTTCTGAAGGATTTCAACTCTTGCTCATTCCTTTATGCCAAAAAGAAAGTTTATAGCTCCATAGGTCTGTTCCTAGTGGTTCTAACAGGTGGTGAGCTCTTTGCATGAGAAACTGAATATGGACAAGATGGACAAACAACCTTTTTTATTACAGATGAACAAAACAATTCAAGGTGAATCAAATTTGCTTTGAATTTTACAAAAAATGTTGTTTTTTCCAAACCCAGAATTTTTAGTTGGCCTAACAGATGGTGGGCACTATGACGACATGGACTCTCATGGGTTAAAGTTTCTTAACATTCAGCCAGACTATTGTTCTTATGTGTGCTAACTCATGTTTGCTTAGCTATTGTTTGGGACCAGACCCTTATGGCCCAGTCACACACAACGACTTACCAGCGATCCCGAAAACGATGTGACCTGATAAGGATCGCTGGTAAGTCGCTGGGAGATCGCAGGTGAGATGTCACACAGTCAGATCTTACCAGCGATGCAGGAACAATACAGGTCACAGTAGCGACCTGTATAACGATCTCAGCAGTGACTGTAATCCAGTGTCAAACACAGCAATGTGTCCTGCTCAGCAGGACATCACCTTTGAAGAAAATGGCCTGGACCATTCTGCAACGACTAGCGATCTCACAGCAGGGGCCTGATCGCTGGTAGATGTCACACATAACGAGATCGCTAACGGGATCGCTACTGCATCACCAAACGGTGACTCAGCAGCGATCTTGCTAGCGATCTCGTTATGTGTGACGGTACCTTTAGGAGCATTCATTGTAATGTAGGTGTGTATTGCTAATCTAATGTAAATTACCTTAGTAGCTATTGTGGAGTCTGTGACTTGCAGACTCCATGTAGATATCTTCAGTCTTTCTATGCATATCATTTGGATGAACATTGTCCATGCAGCTTGAGATTCATCCAATGGGAGAGGCGATCTTGTCCAACCAATCGATGAGGACGCAGTGTATCCAAGTGGAAGGCTGTGGCTATAAAAGGGATTTCTTTAAGCCACCAGGTTATTGATGGATGCTGATGGATCCAGTCTAAGCTCTTAGGAGCTGACTAGAGGATCAGGATATGTTATGGCTTCAATCTAGGGACTCCGGTTCCGGTTGGAGACCATATCCACAGCCTAGGGATTTCGACTCCGGCTGCCAGGATTGTATCATCATACCAGGACTACCTAAGGAGGACACTCAGGTTGGGACAGTTCAGTCACCTGTTACAGACTTTGCAGACCTCAGACAGCTTCCTAAATCTGGCATTATTCCTTTCTCGGTGGGTGCCCGCCAAAAGCGGGGTGCTGCTGGATTGGAGTAAATAGCCCTGGAACCTCTGAGACATGGACATTCTAAATCCCTGGTGAGCCAGCGGAAGGGTGAGACTCTGTTGCCTGTTACATTTGTGTTTTGCTGGTTATGTGTTATGTGCCGTTAATTGTTTGGGGATCCAATAAAGTCTAATTATTGTGGTTCCCTCACCCTGTGTTGTCTGAGTAGTGTTACACCCACAGTTAAGGAGGCCGGCGTTCAGTTGGGATGAGCCCTGAGCCACGCTGTCTTTCTAAAGGCGGCGGGTTTTAGTGGACGAGAGCACCCACTGAGCCCCGTGTCTCCACAGGCACCTTGTCTATGTTTTGTATACATCAGTTTTCTTTAATACAACTCTGCTTTATTAGGGATGATCAAACCCATTCAAGATTTGAATTTCACAAAAAATGTGGATTTAACAAAATCCAAATTTTTAGTGGATGCCATTTTGTTTGATACTTTTAGGAACGGGAAGGGGTTTAAAAAAACAAAACAAAAAAAAAAAAACCCCTCACCTTTCCCATCACCATCCTGGCACCACAGCTTCCCCAATGATCCTCTGCTGATTTGCTTCCTACCTCCGGCTCTTGCCTTCTCCTCCTTCACTGTTTGGTGCCTCCAGCACAGACTAGTCCTCAAATGACATCATGAGGTCATAGATCAATGCCAAAACATGTAGAAGACAGAAAAGTTGATTAGCAAACAGCAGGTAATGTGCCATTGGAGGTTAGGGCGTCAAGTTGCAGCAAGAGGACAGGGGGTGGGTGTGGTGAGAACACATGGATGTCACAGAGAAGGACAAGCAGGTCAGGACCTGTTGAAGCATGATCATGTGCGAAACAGCCGTCGTCCAGACACAACCCGCACCCACTGCTCGCATGCTTATATGGACTAAAGAATAAAGGACATTTTTAATGCATTGGTGAGTGCCACCGTTTTCTTTCTTATAAACTGGATTACGTCATAGAGATGTTGGGCCAACCTATTCATGAACTACATAGTCAACTATTCATTGTGGTCAAAATCCATGGCGGTGCGCGCACAATTTTTTTTTGAGGTGTTCAAACATGACAAGTTTTCATGCTTCATTATTGGGGAGTTTTGGTTGACTTTCCCATTTAATGAAGTGGTTTTGAAAAGATTTGAAGTGTTTTGAAACAGCTTTTCTTTCCGATCTTTTGTTTGGACAATGCAAAATAAACACTCAAAATACAGAACATATGAATAGGAAAGTGGTTTTACATAAGAACTTAACAGGAAGAATCTTTTAAGAATTTTTTTCAGTGATTTTTCAGGCATTCTTTGGAGTTGACCCACTCTACAAAACTGACACACCGATACCCTAATGCTACATTACCATAATGAGTATATGGTGAGTTTTTGATGTTGCAGATTTTCTCCAGTATTTCTACATCTATTAAATAAAATAGGTTTCTTGTGTTTTTTGTTCAGTGCATTTTTGTGTGCGTTTTTTTACATACTTTTTTATCACAGCTTTTATATTGCAGGTTTTTGTCTCTTTTTGGTATGTCATGTTTTAAATAAAGCTGCTTTGTTTAATATACTTTCTGGTATTTGGCTTTGGTATTTATTGATACAGTAATTGGTGAACTACATGTGATTTTATTGCATTTCCGCAGCAGAAATGCACTAAAAAATGTTCCATTTAAAATGCATCTCTATTTGGAAAATCCACTCATAAAACACAAAATTTAATGCACTGACAAGAGAGATTGATATGCTGCAGATTTTAAACACGCACCGAGGTCAAGTAACGCAGCATAAAAAATTACAGGAGATGTCTATAAATCCCATACATTTTGCTGCAATTGCAAGATGCTGTATTTTTTGCGCAGCAAAAAAACATCCAACTCCACAAACTCACCAATTAGGCTGAGTTCACATGTCCTGTAATTATCCGTTAGAACTGATCCTGTAGAGATCCGTTGGCAAAATGATTTCTGCCCGATTTGTTTTTTAACATTGGAGTTTATAGAGAACGGATCCGTTAATGGATTGCTATTTACCTTCTATTTGTAACAGATCTTGTAAGAAAAAATGGATCCATTACAAATGCAAGAAAAATGAATGGTTAAATAGCGATCCGATAATGGATCCGTTCTCCAAAAACTCCAATGTTAAAAAAACAGATCCGTCAGACATCAGTTATTTAAAAATGGACAAAAAGTTATGTTTGTAGCATTTTTGCCAACGGATCTCTGCAGGATCCATTCTAACAGATGATTATAAGACAGGTGAACTCAGTTTCACTCATTAAGGCATTGTAGCTTAATAATACATATGTAGCGCCCCACGGAGCAAATATTTTAACCTACTCGTTGCCGGGCCGGGGGTACAGATCCTCTGCGTTGTCACGGGGTGGCCTGGCCCAGTTCCGTTCCCCCGAGGCGCACAGGAAGGAGGATTGGAGGGTGGCAGGGAGGATGAGGGTAGTAGTTGGAGGTTAGGAAAGTCTATTAGGATCGTGACACCACCTGTGGTACGCAGCCAGGGATGGGGGCCGCCAATGCAAGGTCTCTCGCTGGGGCAGATGTTGGGGTGCAGCCAGGATAGTGTTGCTCCCCACAGGCGGAATGGGATTACCCCGGAGAGTATGACAGAGAATAGGGGTGACGGTAGTCCCCGTTGGCGCCACAGCACTGGACGTCGGCGCCAGTTAAAGGAGAGGCAGAGACAGGGGCTGCGTTTCCAAGTCTTTTTACTCACAGGTTGTTCAGGCGCTGCCCCAGAGTACCGTCCTCTGCCACGATGGGCTCCAGCCAATCCCTGATCCATTGGCAGTCACCACCGGTGCTTGTAAAAGTCTGTTAGTGAAGTGTCCCTCAGTTGCTATCCGGAACCCAGGCCGAGCCTCCTGCTCCAAGCCATGGGCCCAGGAAGAGAGAGAAACACTAACTCCAGTTGTCAGTGCTAGGTGTTATCCCAAGCTGTGCCCAGGAAGGTTATGCTGTAAGTCTGTTAGTTGCGCCTACTTCTACCCCATGTGTTGCCTGCCCCCAGTGGTTGTCCTAGTGACCGGGAAAATCCCATGCTTCGTGATGGCTAATTATCCTGTCTGCCCTAGTCTAACTCCCTGTGAGTAAGCACCTTACTTTTATTTGTGTGTGTTTTGTGAAGGCACCGGCAGGTTAATGCCCTCCTGACCCGGGATAGATATTACCCCTGAAAAGTGGTGTACTACCCTGTGGCACCTAAAGCCCAGGGGCGCCATATTCCCCAGTGGCAAATGGCAGCATTCCCACATTTTTGTTATGCATTAAACCAAAACATTATTTCTTCCCTTTAGGGGAGGCACAGCACATTAAACATTTCAAATATTTCATTTTTTTCAGACAGGTCAGCAGATTATATCAACTTTTCAAAGTGCAGCATAGTAAATCAACATTAACTTTAACTTTTTCTTATGCAAAAAAAACCCAAAGACCTATTACTATTACTCTTTCTTTTCTGCTGCTTCTGGTGGAGATGGCTGTACTAGGGAACCAGTCCCGGCTCCCTGGTTCTGGACACTCATGGGATAGCCTCTTGCTAAATGTCCTGCTTTTCCACACCGGCGACAGATGAGCTGCCCATCGGCAGTATACTGATCAGGAACTTGGGACGATGGGTCCTTACTGGGGGGATGTTGGTCCACTCTTCTTCCAGTCTTGTCCAGTTCTTTGACTGTTGTGGGTTTCTTGGCCATAACTTTGTCACCAAGAATTTTCCAGAGGTTTTCTATTGGATTTAGATCAGTACTCTGGGCTGGCCATTTTAATGTTTTAGTGTTTTCTGTTTCAAGGAACTGCTTTACCCATTTTGCTGTGTGACAGGGGGCATTGTCCTGCTTGAAAATTGCTGGCTGATTCAGTGATGAATGCAAGTAAGGAACCAGGTGCTATTGAAGAAGGTTCTTATACACACTTGCATTCACTCTGCCCTGTAGCTGCATGAGAGGTCCAACTCCTGCTGCAGAAAACATTCCCCAAACTATGACACTTCCTCCACCACCTTTCACTAACTTCTTAACACACTTTGGGTTCAGTCTTTCCCCAGTTTGTCGACGAACATAATGTTTCTCATCAGCCCTAAATAAATTAAACTTGATTTCATTACTAAAGTGAACAATGGACCACTTCTCCTCTATCCACAAAACAAGATCCTTTCAATTCTTTCTGCAAATGATAGGTTTGGTCACTGTAGAGTGGGCTTCCAGTCCAAATGCTCTTAAACGTTGTTACACTGTATGACGAGACAGATCCTTATCCTTCTCAGTGCTGAATTTGGCGAGCAGTTCTAGCTGCTGTGTTGAAACAATTACCCATGGAGAGTCTCCGCATTATCCTGTGTTCTATTGCATTTGTCTTTCGAGGGCGACCAGCCTTCTTGGGGGACTTGAAAGAGTTTGTGATGTTGTAAAGAAGCAATATTCTCAAAATCACAGTCTTGGAACGACCAACTTCTCTAGCTATGGCTGATATGGTCAACTCTTCGGCCGTCATCTGGACAACCTGCTGCCAGAGGGTTTCAGTCACTTTGGAGCAGCACACTATTTTTGCAAAGTGAGTGCAAACTGGAAAGTTAGGCTACCAGTTACATAGGGTTTGTCAGATAATTAAGGAAAGTAGCACCAGGTGCCAGGTTAACACCAATAACTTGCAGGTATCTGAAAGTGTTCTTTTACATTTATCTCATTTACATTTTTATTATATGCTTTTGAAACAATTACATTTATGCAATAAGCTTAAAATACTGCTAGTTTACTCATGTTAGGATATAATCACACAGGACTACACAATGACCTTAACATTTAGGAAATTGTGTATTATTCTCTAATTTCGATCTCCAGTGTACATCGCTAGTAACTTCCCTTAGTGATACTGATCAGCAGTTCATCAGGCCGGCCTATGTTTAAACGGCTGTATCCTTTCATAATCTGAACTTTCAAATCGGTATTAAACTGCAGGGGCATAATATTGACAGGGCTAATGGTTAAAGGGTGCTTAGTGCATCATGGTGGGGACAATCATTTATGTGCAACTTTGCATTTGTTTGTTTTCCCTCTATCTCCAGCCTCTCCTTTTCTTTGATTTGACCTTTGGAAAATATGTAAGTGAGAAGCTGCACATAAATGTTTGGTCCAGCCATGATGGACCTAGCGCCTATACTTGGTTTGAACAGTCATTCTGTTCTGACAGAGTCCATTTAAGCCCAGTTGCCACTTTATTCATATCTTTCCAGAAAGAATAACAGGGGAGGTAGACAGTGCAGAGTTTAAAAAATTAGATTTGAGCTTTACTATTTGGTATTTACTAGTGGTAAGAGAACACTGCCATGTAGTGGTAATGAGCAGTTGGATGCTCGGATGTTTTCAACTTGTGTATCAAGTATAATAGATGTCAATGGGGACTCAAGCACTTTTCCAAAAGATTTTTTGGAAAAATTATTGAGTTCCCCACTAACTTCCATTATACTTGGAAGACGAATCAAGCCCGAATGCTCCTTTTGAGTACCGAGCACCCGAGAATGGTAGTGCGCGCTCATCGCTAGTATTTACTATAAAACAATGTTTCTCCCCATTTGACATCCCATTCAAAACCGAAAAATAAAGATTGGATGTTCTGAAGAAATGTTATTAATTAAGTTTTCTTGAATGACATCCATCATGATAAAGTGCACTGTCTTGAATGATTTATGCTTTGACGGATGTCTTAAAAATGTGCATTTGTTTGTGAAAAAGTAAAGGTAAGTAACGCTTAAGTAATCTGTTGGCTGCAAATGATCAAACATGTCTGGCATCAATGAGCAAACATAATAGTGCTGTGATACTTAATTATGTTCATATGTTATATTGATGCAATCCACTTTCTCCCAGCATGTACGACAGCCTCAGAAATGCAAAAACGAAATAAAGATCAATCTTGTGGATTTATTCAGCTCAGTGGTGCAGGTTACACCACTTTACATTCTCTGCTGTCCCCAATTCCTATTCTGTTGCAGACTGCTTTAGGTCTGAAGCTTCTATGGCAGAATTAAAAGGTATTGAAGGAAGGAGGTGCAGGTCATTTATCTTTGGTAATGTCCATGAACCACAGTAACCTTCAGAGTAACTGCAGTGCAGAACATGTAAATGCAATTCTGGGGCATCAAATGGATTATGTATTTGGGATGGTGTTTGATAAATCATGTTTACACTCAACTCCGCTGACCTCTGACAGTCACTTGTGGTTTCCCTGTCAGTCTCGTATTGGCCCAAGGTCACTGGGGACTGGGGTATATAAATCATTCAAAAGACACTGAATTGATTGAAAATGTGTTTTCAAAACTTTAATTAAAATGTTTCCATGTTTCATGGTTTAACCCACTTTGATTTCCTTTTTTTTGTGTGACTGAAATAAATATTTTGATAAATAATCTCATTTCTGGTCCCCACTATCAGGGACAGGGGACAATATCTTCATTACATTTCTACAATGTTACTAAACCTGCTTTGCATTTTTTTAATTTAAAGGGAACCTGTCAGCAGATTTGGGGCCTATAAGCTCCAGCCACCACCAGTGGGTTCTTATATACAACATTCTAACATGCTGTGTATAAGAGCCCAGGCCGCTGTGTAGAACATAAAAATCACTTTATAATACTTACTTAAATGAGTACAGACCGGACAGATGGGTGCATCCGTTCTCCGGGGCCGTCGCCTCCTCTTTCGGCCATCTTTGTCCTCCTTCTGAAGCTGGAGTTTATAACACGTCCTACGTCATGCACACAGGCCGGTACTGAGGTCCTGTGCAGGTCCTCAATGCCGGTGCATGTTCATGACATGGTACGCGTCATGCACCCCGGCTTCAAAAGAAGGACAACAAAGATAGCCAAAAGAGGAGACGCTGGACCCGGAGAATGGAGACACCCATCTGACCCATCTGCACCGTACCAATCGCTTAAGTCAGTATTATAAAGTCATTTTTACGTTCTACACAGCGGCCTGTGCTCTTATATACAGAATGTTAGAATGCTGCATATAAGAGGCCACTGGTGGTGGCCGCAGCTTATAGGCCCCAAATCTGGTGACAGGTTCCCTGGATTGTCTCAGAATTTAAATATTGGCTGATTGCATCGTATGAAAAATAAACAATATTTGACAATATAAAGAGTTTGTATGCTCTCCCTGTCTTTTGTGTGGGTTTCCTCCGGGTTCTCCGCTTTACACCCACACTCCAAAGACATACTGATAGGGAATTTAGATTTTGAGCCCCAATGGGGACAGTGATGCAGTGATGATAATGTCTGTAAAGGGCTGTGGAATTAATCTAATATATAAAGCTGAATGTGTGTGTGTGTGTGTGTGTGTGTGTGTGTGTGTCCGGGATTGTCATCTGCACCGTCGCAGCTACAGCCACAAAATTTTGCACACTCACACGTCTGGACCCCGAGAGCATCATAGGCTATGTTGTGAGGCAAAATATTAACCCCGCGCGTTCCAATTTACCAATCAATTTTGCCCCTATCTACATAATGGGGAAAAAGGGAAACGAAAAGTGTATCCACACCGTCGCGTTTACAATCGCGAATTTTTGCACAGACACCTCATGTGACCCAGGGAACGTCGTAGACTATGTTTTGACAGGAAAATGTAACCCCGCACTTTACAGTTACTCTCCAAAAACTTGCCTCCATTAAAGTAAATGGAGCCTGGAACTACAGGTTATTAGTAGGAGCTGTGATTGGTTGCTATAGGAACAAAAGACATTCATAGTATAAGAAGCCTATATGTGAGGTAATAAGATGTCGGTGGGGAGACAGATAGAGAGACATAGACAGAGAGACGGACAGAGAGACAGACAGAGACAGACAGAGAGACAGACAGGGATAGAGACAGAGAGATAGAAACAGACAGGGAAAGAGATAGACAGAGACAGACGGGGAAAGAGACAGACAGAGACTGACCTGGAAAGAGACTGACCTGGAAAGCGACAGATGGGGAAAGCGACAGATGGGGAAAGAGACAGATGGGGAAAGAGACAGACCTGGGAAAGAGACAGACCTAGAAAGAGACAGATGGGGAAAGAAACAGAGAGATAGAGACAGACAAAAAAGAGACAGACAGAGACAGGCAGACGGGGAAAGAGACAGACCTGGAAAGAGACAGACCTGGAAAGAGACAGATGGAGCACATTACTTGGCGAATTTAGTTAAATCTGTGTGGAATATCTGTGGTGTTGAAATATATGTTGTGAAATGCTTCTATTAGCTTAGTTTTTGCCTTTTAATAATTACATTTCTATCTATTTGTTTTGTGGTTTTTGTGTGCAGAATACATTTTTGTTAATGCATTCTATTTTGTTGACAACAGTTATTATCCCGGGCGAAGTCTGGTAGTACAGCTAATAGTGCTATATAAGTGAGTAAAATAAATAAATAATTAAATTATTCTCCTCTAAGTATAAATATCCCCTGAGTACTGAGAGTAGCAGGAGGAGCATGTAAAGTTTATGTCTTCCTCTCCTAAACAGTCTGTTTACGGCACAGCAGAAGCATATAGAGTGGTGGCACTGTATAGCTTGGTCTGCAGGTTTTATGTATGCACCATTTTGCTGAGTTGAGACATCAGTTTTTGGGATGTATGATATAAAACAGTTTCATAAGGGATTTACATCAGACCAGCCTGCAAAAAATTACTGTCATGTGAGCAGCCCCAAAGACTATGACAGGTCCAAGTGCTATCCATGAAAAACATGGATAGCACATGTACATAAAAACTAAGGTGTGAATGAGCCCCTACAGGTACAGCTGGGCAGGTGCAACCTACTAACCAATAAAAGCACCAGTAACATTTTTATTAATACAACAAGGCTGGTGCATAGCACACACATAGTCTGCTCCATAGAAAATGTAGTTTTTATTACACAACCAAGCATCATACAAGTGCTCCCCACACTGCCCTGGTCCTCTAATGCATAGTTTATTTATTTTACTCACTTATATAGGGCTATTAATTCCACATAACTTTACATACATTAACATCATTGTCCCCATTGGGGCTCACAATGTAAATTCCCTATCACTATGTCTTTGCAGTGTAGGAAGAAACTGGAGAACCCGGAAGAAACCCACGCAACCGCGGGGAGAATATACAAACTCCCTGCAGATGCTGTCCTTAGTGGGATTTGAGTCCAGGACCCCAGTACTGCACAGTAACAGTGCTAACCACTGAGCCACCGTGTTACTTACTGTACAGTGCTAACCACTGACCCACCATGTTACCCACGATGCAGTGCTAACCAGCCACCGTGTTACTCACTATACTGTACAAACCACTGAGCCATCATGCTACTTACTGTATAGTACTAACCACTGAGTCACCATACTACTATACAGTGGGTAGCACGGTGGCTCAATGGTTAGCACTATACAGTGGTTAGCAAGGTGGCTCAGTGATCAGCACTATAAAGTGGTTAGCACTGTGGCTCAGTGGTTAGCACTGTACAGTGGGTAGTATGGTGGCTCAGTGGTCAGCACTATACAGTGGTTAGCAAGGTGGCTCAGTGATCAGCACTATAAAGTGGTTTGCAATGTGGCTCAGTAGTTAGCACTGTACAGTGGGTAGTATGGTGGCTCAGTGGTCAGCACTATACAGTGGTTAGCACGATGGCTCAGTGGTTAGCACTGTACAGTGAGTAGCATCATAGCTCAGTGGTCAGTGCTACCCACTGGTGCTAACCACTGAGCCACGATGCTTCTCACTGTGCAGTGCTAACCACTGAGCCAGTGTGCTAACCACTGTATAGTGCTGACCACTGAGCCACCATGCTAACCACTGTATAGTGCTGACCACTGAGCCACCATGCTACTCACTGTACAGTGCTAACCACTGAGCCACCATGTTACCCACGGTGCAGTGCTAACCACTGAGCCACCATGTTAACCACTGTATAGTGCCACTCGTATAGTGCTGACCACTGAGCCATGAGGCTACTCACTGTACTGTGCTAACCACTGAGCCATCGTGCTTACCACTGTATACTGCTGACCACTGAGCCACCATGCTAACCACTGTATAGTGCTGACCACTGAGCCACCATGCTACTCGCTGTGCAGTACTAACCACTGAGCCACCATGCTAACCACGGTACAGTGCTAACCACTGAGCCATCATACATATTTGTGTGTATACAGTGTGTTGAGGAGTAAACATGCTTTACAGTAAAGCTGGGTTTACACACTGCAACATCTCAAACGACATCGCTGTAACGTCACCGGTTTTGTGACGCAATAGCGATGTTGTTTGCGATGTTGCAGTGTGTGAAACCTATCAGCGACCCGGCCCCTGCTGTGAAGTTGTAATTGTTACAAATCGTTCAGGACCATTCCTAGGTCCTTTGTTTCCCGCTGTGCAGCATGCATCGCTGGAAAGTTTCAGTGTGTGAAGACTTTGCAGCGACTTTGTTAGCAACTTCCCTTTCAAAAGGCTGCTTATCAATGTCCCCAAACAACCAGCTAGGTCGCTCTGCAGGTCCGGATCGCTGTTGAGTTGTTGGCCAGGTTTGCCTGTTTGAACGCTCACCAGCGACTTAGCAGAGACTTAGGGAGGTCGCTATTGCGTCACCAAACCGGTGACGTTACAGCGATGTCCTTTGCGATGTTGCAGTGTGTAAACCCAGCTTAAGATGGCAACTTGGTACTAAAATTTTAAAGCCAATTACAAGGGCCTATTGTGAACTGTCCGCTAAGGTGATCAGTCCCTTTTTCTAGATTTGAAGACTGTACTATGGGCGTGAAAAGGAAGCTCGTTGTGCTGGTGTCATTTTGGCCTCAATTTGATTAGAAATAGGAGTCCTGACATTGGAAGAAGGTCTGTCCAACAATTGTCCTTTTCCTTATGAAATAATTCACAATAACCCTTTGTATGCAGATGTTTCTAGCAGTTTTTAAATATTCACAAAGACAATTGTTTTTTCTAGACCCTATTATACAAAGCCCCACACTGAACGTCTCTCAGAACCTTATCTAATCAGAAAACAATATGCAATGTTGTTTGGTTAAGACACCTTTATTAAAATTGCAAAGGAAAAGAGTTCTGTTTAATATAAAAGAGAATATAAAAGAGAATATGGCAGATTGTGACCTGAGTGATCAATATCAGCAGAATTGAAAAAATGGAAATGTTTTGTGGCTGTTCTGGGGAAGGTGAGGGGAGGGCTGCTGCACCTCACGTATTAGCATAATATGGTTATCATTGGAACAAGGGGACTTAAAGTATGCAAATGTATAGACCGCGTGGGGAACGGTGAATAGTGTTTGCATTAATCAGTATTAAATGCTCGTCTTTGCAAACAAGCAAAAACTATAGATCAAAATAGAATCTCAATGAAAGCCCCACTGTTTTCTCATCATTTAACACATTTACAGCTCAGCCAGTTTGTATGACAGCAAAGGGGGAAACAATGATTTCCATGAATTTCAAAAGCTTTAGATTAGAAATTCTAATAGCAATTTCCCTATCTTTTAATTCTTCCTATTATTGGTATAGTGATAATGGTTGTCTGATGTGATCATATTTTCTCCTTATGATTTATTTGTTATGCCTATGACTGCTTTATTATTTCATGGGCCTGAAGGTTTAGAGTGTGGATGTGTAGGTAAAATATACTGTAGGATATAGAAAGTAGGAGAAAAAAATTAATTTGTTAGTTAATTTGTAAACCTTCCTGATGATGGGCCCCTTGTGTTCTGAAAGCTGCAAATATAATTTTTCTGGTTATGCTGCTTAGGCCGGGGCCACACAGGGCACTAGTGCGATCCTCGCATGACACTCGGGTCACGCTGGCAGTACAGCAGAGCCGAGTGTCATGCGAGTATCCCTGCGACTGAGGTCCGACTGTGCGAGGGGACCTCAGCTGTAGGGGGCGGGCCAGCACTGAGGAGGGGAGGGCCAGCGCTGAGAAGGGGAGGGCCAGCGCTGAGGAGGGGAGGGAGGGATTTCTCCCTTTCTCTCCTCCGTAGTCAGCTATTGCCATTCTCGCCCTGCAGTTGCAGTACACCAGTGTACTGCGAGTGCAGTGCGATTTTTCTCTCGCCTCATACACTTGAATGGGTGCGAGAGAAAGAGTCTCACATTACAGTCGCAGCATGATGCGATTGTTTTCTCGGTCCGATTAGGTCTGAGAAAATAATCGCTCATGTGTGCTGACACACAGGCTAAGATTGGTCCGAGTGGAATGCGATGTTTTATTGCACTCCACTCGCACCGTTTTTCTTGCCATGTGGCTTAGGCCTAAATGTATCACGCCTATAATACTTTGTCATTTTTGGACGTAAAAATATTTACCGTACATCCATTTTTCTGGCTAATAAGATACCACAATATAATTTTCTATTGTACATTATTTACCAGCCAGAATGGAGAGTTACTACAAAGATTTACTGCAAATATGCCGGTCTCTCTCTCTTTTTCTCTCTTTCTCTCCTTTTGTCTCCTTTTTATTTCAATGTCTTTCTCTCATTTTCATATCTGAGAAGTACATGAAAAAATAAAACATTTCTATAGGCACTGTGAGAGTCTTCATTTTTCCTACGGCAATGTTGCAAGGAAACTGAGCAACTGCTATTAAAGAGAACCAACCACCAGGATTATGCGATATGAACTAAAGGAAGTGCCATACTGGTACTAAGATGCTGAATCAAGGCATACCTGTTGTAGAAAGATCGGATACTTGGTTGATGAAATATCCTTAAAGTTGCAGAAATGCACTGCACTTTGATTGATGTATGCAACAGGGGCGGGCTTTTGTGGGTTGGGTCCTTGTCGTTTATTCCTCCTCCGGCGTCCTCCTGGCTTACCCCCTTTACTTTATTTGAATATAACATGACACCGCCATTGCTGTTGTTGGTGGCGCATGCGCATTGCCACAGTAATTCTGTCTTCATTAAAATGGTGCTGGAGTCCGCGCATGCACGTGTGACGCCCTGGCAAAACCAGGTAGTTACAGAGGTTGTACAAATCTCTCAGGTACAAAACTCCATCCTCCTTGGCAGTCCAACACAAAACCCATACCCAGGTGCACAACACAAGCCAGTAAAGCCTAGTCACCCCCCCCATGACAATAGGGATACACCAGTGGGCAGGACCAGGCGGATGGGAGTGCCCACCTAGATGTCCTGAGGTGTCAGGGGACGGAACAAGACAGTCTGTGTCAGGGAGAAGAAGTGAGTGGAGTTGAGTTGAGGAGTGTGAAGGCACAGCGGAGTCAGCGGTTGGGGCCCCTGGACTACCGGACTACTGACTAGGTGGCAGAGGGCAAGCAAGACCACAGGCAACAGAGATCCAGTCGCGGGAGACCTTAAGTGGACCGGGGCAGGGTTGTAGCCCGCGGGAATCCGGTCCGTAGGCCGTGCACAGCCGGGGTGCCTGGACCAAGGGCAAGGAAGGTTTCAAGACCCTTGTCAATTGACCAGCCGGGGACAAGGTTCCAGGCCTTGTTCCACAGTAAGCCTAGAGAGCGAAATGGAAGCCCAATGCGGGGGATAGGGTGTCCACCAGAACCCACAGATTTCGCAGGCCACAGCTCCCAACATACAAAGTACCGAGAGTGGACTTCCCCGTTTCAAGCGGAGTTGTCCCATTGAAGACACAAACACTGAGTGCAGGAGGGAGGGTCCCCTGTTTGCTACATCAGGGTGTGGGACCCAAATACACCCGCCGGAGGCAACCGGTCACTGGCAATTTGGTTTACCACTGGACTCTGTGTGCAATCCTTTGGAACCTCTAGTACACCATCCATCCCCGGTCCAACCCTGCATGACACTCTCCGCAGCCATTACTCCTGGTCACCTGGGCCCCCGGGACTACACCTCCCCTACCCATGGAGGGGATTCCATCCGGCTGCCCTGCTCCATCAGCCCCGGGTGTCCCATCACCAGCCAGCGGCGGTGCTACCAACTCTCACTGCAACTCACGCGTGGCGTCACTGACAGACTTTTCCCCTGTAAATATCCCCTTTTATTAGTGTTGTGGCTGTGGCAGCGGATCCGGTCGCTACTCAAGCCGCAGCCACAATCCCGGATCCGAGCGCCTCAAGTCCCCCTGACGTGGTTTGCTCGCCCCCCACCCGCGACAACTAAAACCTGGCGTCACGAACAGGATACTTACCCCATCCACTAACCTGGGTGAAGTGTGCCTTTCCTGGACTGTAAACTGTGAAATGCTAAAAAATTTTGGACTGCCGCCATCTTGCCCGCCATATTTGGCGCCAAAAACAACCTTGCCATCTTCCCCGAAAAGAGCGCGAATCTGAAGCCCCGCCCCCTAAGAACACGGGCGGAACCCAGTGATCTCCAGAGCAGGAAGTTGCAAAGGACAGTGGGTCCCGCGAGACTGCTGTCGAAAACCAAGGGGGAAAGACCGGAAAGATATCCACGTCTGATGATGATGGAGGAGTCGTGGCTCCTGCAGCAGTGCAGGATGATGGGGAAGCGGCTGGTCCCGCTCCGGTCGCAAGAGCGGTGGACCCTGCGGTCCCGGCGGTCACACCAGTTATGTTGCCTCCCCAGCCCGTAGCGGCTGCTGAGACACTGCCCGCAGCATCAGCAGTGGAACCCTGGACTCCAGCTGAAGATGACCAGCCTGCGGCCTATGATCAGGATGATCCGGTCATTGAGGACTCTGAATCGGAGGAGCACGAAGAGAGTGATTCAGGTACCAGCACCTCAGAAGCTTCATGGGTGCCTCGGTTTGGCGGGAATGGCTACACGATGTCCCTGTCGTCACGGGCGATCCGTGCGTGGGAAATGTACGAGGTGGAAACGGAGTCTACTTCGGAAGAAGAGCCCCTGTCCGTTGCCATTGATGTGATGGTGCCAGTTTGCCGGCGCTGTGGTCTGCCTGGTCACTTTTCCAGAGTGTGCCCAGGAGGCGCCCGGCCTTAAAGGGACCAGAACCCACAAGTTATGATTTTAGCCTGCACCCTTGTTGAACGTCATCATGTTCCATGGAGGAGGCCATCTGGACCCCAGGTGGAGGCTGACAGGACAGTTAACTTTTAAGGAGTCCCATTCTTGTTGAACTTCTTCATCCCCCAAGTTGAAGATGAAGAGGCCATCAGGGTCTGGAGCAGTGTCCCATGTGGAGGTGGTACTGGAGACCCTTGGTGGAGAAAGGAGTAAGGTAGCAGATCCCGGCTACCCTTTTCCCAGTTAATCCCAGCTTTCCCTATTTTATGTTTTAATGGACCATGGCCTCAGGACTGGCAGAGGCCACCCCAAAAACTCTCTTGGGTCTTGTACATAACCCCCATGTACCTTCTTGTTACCCCACCACCAGGATTCTAACACCTCTGGAGAGGTTGGTTGGAGGAAGGGCCTGCGGTAGAGTCGTCCGAGGCCCAGTCACCAGTAAAACCGGTGGCTAACCTCCAGACCAAGGGGCTCCGGACCATGGAACTCTTTGGGGTGGACTGGTGAGTAAGGAACTTTTACCCGACACTAAGGACGCCCACAGGAACTCGGGGCGGTGTGACACCTGTGTTAGCGGTGGCACCGGGGGTTCAGGTGTTTTGGGTGACGGGTAAAAGGGAGAAGGAGATGACCTGCAACATTTAAGAAATGTGCCTCCCTGTAAGGGAAGAAATGTTTTATTGTTAATGCATTTTACCTTTTTCACCGTTTTAGATGCAGAAAAATAAACGTTAGTGGCCGGACAGCCCGAGGATGGGCTGTATTCAACCAAGGGGGACTGTGATACCCTGGCAAAACCAGGTAGTCACAGAGGTTGTACAAATCTCTCAGGTGCAAGACTCCATCCTCCTTGGCATACCAACACAAAACCCATACCCAGGTGCACGACACCAGCCAGTAAAGCCTAGTCACCCCCTCATGACAATAGGGACACACCAGTTGGCGGGACCAGGCGGATGGGAGCGCCCACCTAGGGGTCCTGAGGTGTCAGGGGAGGGAACAAGACAGTCTGTGTCAGGGAGAGTTAGTGAGTGGAATTGAGTTGAGGAGTGTGAAGGGACAGCGGAGTCAGGGGTTGGGGCCCCTGGACTACCGGACTACTGACTAGGTGGCAGACAGCAAGCAGGACCACAGGTGATGGAGATCCGGTCGCGAGAGACCTTAAGTGGATTGGGGCAGGGTTGTAGCCCACCGGTTCCGACAGCAGGAATCCAGTCCGGAAGCCATGCTGTTGTGAATGTTAGTTATGCTTTTGCTTCTGTGAGGCTCCCTCTTGTGGCCAGGAATGGTTTGTTCAGAGACCAGGTGTGTTGAGCAATGGGCGTTTCCATTGCTAACTCTCTGCTTTTTTAAACTCTGGTCTGATAGTAGGCTATGCCGGATGTCAGTTGTTCTTTGTACACCAGCCTGCTTCATCCTGCTCCAGACCACATCTACCCCAGATAAGTGCTTGGCTCTTTATTTGTTGTTTGGGGTTTTTTTGCTCTTATCTGAGTTTGTCATTTGCTGGGGTTGTTTTCAGTTTATTTGCATGCAGGGATCATCCCTCTCAGTTGCTTAGCAGGGAAGCTCCCTGCAGCTATGTTTGGAGTATTGCTCCTATTAGTCCATGTGTTTGTTGCTTCTTGAATTTGTAATGATTCCAGCTTTCTGTTCATTGGTATGACAAGAGCGCCTGGTATAGGACGGAGTTCAGATCTAGCGATCTGAGAGCTTTTTGTACTATCAGGTTATTGGATTTTTGCAGGGTTTTTCTCTGGCCACCATCAGTCCCTTTCCTATCCTGTTCTATTTAGTCAGTAGGGCCTCACCTTTTGCTAATCCTATCATCTGTCTGTGTATTGTGTTTTCCTATATCAACGCAGTCTTTGAATGTGGGGGGCTTGCTATTCTTTATCTATTTTCTGAGGCAGAGAGTTATTCATCTTTCCTTCCTTTAGGATAGCTAGTTCTCCGGCTGGGTTTGCGGTGCACAGGATGTTAGTTCACCCCTCGGCTACTTCTAGTGTTGATGGTTAGTAAGGGGATGGTGGCCAGATTAGTTGCCAATGCTCTTGTCACCTTTTACCAATGATTTATGGTGGTCTTCCATGGTTCCAGATCATAACACCGTGCACAGTTGGGGTGCCTGGACCCTAGGGCGAGGAAGGTTTCAAGCCCCTTGTCAATCAACCAGCCAGGGTTAAGGTTTCAGGCCTTGTTCCACAGTAAGCCCAGAGAGCGAAACGGAAGCCCAACGCGGGGGATAGGGTGTCCGCCAGAACCCACAGAGAATCCAAGGGTCAGATTTCGTGGGCCACAGTTCCCAACATACAAAGTAACGGGAGTGGACTTCATCGTTCCAAGCGGAGTTGTCCCATTGAAGACACAAACACTGAGTGCAGGAGGAAGGGACCCCTGTTTGCTACACCTAGGTGTGGGACCCGAATACACCCACCGGAGGCAATCGGTCACTGGCAATTTGGTTTACCACTGGACTTTGTGTGCAATTCTTTGAAACTATGAGTACACCATCCATCCCCGGTCCAACCCTGCATGTCATTCTCCGCAGCCACCACTCCTGTACATCGTGGGCCCCGGGATTTCACCTCCCCTACCCGTGGAGGGGATTCCATCCTGCTGCCCCGCTCCATCAGCCCCGGGCGTCCCATCACCAGGCAGCGGCGGTGCTACCAACTCTCACCGCAACCCACGGGTGGCGTCCCTGATAAACCATTCCCCTGTAAATACCCCCCTTTCCTACGGTTGTGAGGACGGACGGCTGTACGAGCCCGGGTCCGGCTACCACTCGAGCCACAGTAACGAACCCGGATCCGAGCAGCCCCTGCAGCGGCCCAGCCCCCGTCCACAACACAGGCACAGGGGAAGAATGAGGAAGGATGGAACAATGACGGTCAAGGACCCGCGGGTGCGGTTGGCCTGTTGTCAGCACTGATACTGGGCCCTCCTGACTCATGGGCCAAATAGCGGCCGCATGGTCTGCCTTTGAACAGCGCAGCTCCATTCCCACAGAGAGGAACCGCCTGCTTCTCTGCAGGGTAGGTGCCGGGCCTCTAACCCTGCTGGGCCCGGTTGCAGTTGCGATCTCTGCAACCACTATCGATACACCCCTGCCAGGAGACCCATATTCAGTCTAGGCATTGCAGTTCATATGCAGACCATGAAATACACCTGTTTGAACTCGGCTTACGACTATATTTGCATGCAATTTGTTGCAGAAATTTCTGAACTGATTGATTTGTCTGACTCGGATTTGCTAAAATCAACTTGTTTGCTTTCAAAACACCTCTATTTACATATATGGAAGAGAGTTTCAATTACAAAGATTTCTGCAACACCTTTGCTTGGGAACATGCCCAACAGTTTCATGAAAGTAATGTCTCTTCTAGACACTTAAAAAAACAATTTAATGTTTATTATATAAACTATCATTTTGAGATCAAGGGAATACCAAAAAATATTAAAATGGCCATTACTTACATGATAGATCCTAAGTATAGTCAGCATCACCTGTCCGCTGTTTTCATGGCTCTATGTTTATAGTGGTGATTATTAGAGATGAGCAAACCTGAGGTTTAGGTTCAGAAACCGACTTCCAAAAAAACAAAGTTCAGTTTCTAAGTTCGAGTGAGTTACGAGTGCAAACCACTGAAGTGAGCAGCGCTGTGCTTGGGTATGATTGATGATCAGTCATGTGCGAGCCGAGCGCAGTGTTTGAATGGCTCACACTGGAGGTAAAATCAGCGTGATCAGATGTAATGTGCACACTCAAAAAAAAAATTTGAAAAATCCCGCCCACCTGCCCCTGGAAGTGTTCTGCTTATGGCTGAACAAATGAAAGCAAATTTGTGTATATAATGCCCACAAAAACAATTAACAAAACTAGCCGGGCACAGAATTAGATAAAGTGTGGGGTCTCAGTATGTAAGCCTCTACCACTCCCCTGTCCACATTGTCTTCCTCGTGAAGCCTTTTTACGATTCTCGTTATCTGATAACTCAGTATCCATTGAGGAAAAATCAGTATCAAAATTAGTCACTGTGCTCGTGGGATTAGAAAAACAATATGCCTTCCTGTTACATCTTGTGGCTCTCCTGAGGCAAGGACTGAGGCAGTCTCCCATTCCTTGCCTGCCACGAGCACTCCTGCTCAGCAGCGCCGAAGGTCTGCCAGACTGCGCAGTGTGCAGGAGATACCTTCTCAGAGAGGCAGCAGAAGGGTGACACCTAGTGGTTCTCCTGTTACAAGGAGTGAAGCGGTCTCCCATTCCTGGCCTGCCGCAGACTCTCCTGCTCAGCGGCCCCGAAGGTCTGCGAGGCTGCGCAATGTGCAGAGGTTTACTGCTCAGGGAAGCAGTGAGATTCCCGTTATCTCTGCACATTGTGAGACCGAGGATCCCGCCTCTATTTCCCAGAGGCAGGAGGGTGAGCATGTGCAATGCGTGGTGGGTCCTGATTCGCTCACTGACGTCACACGGCTTGATGACAAGGCTGGTGACGTGGTGAATCCTGACTGGCCAGGCTGGGACGTCGTGGACCCTGATTGGGTCAAGTCCGTCATCTCTGCCTCGCGCCCGCCCTCGGGTGGAGCTGCACCTCCTTAAAAGCTCCCCCTGCCATCATGGCGGCGCGCGACCGTCCTTCTATGTTTGGATGTCTGGCAGCGTGCTGCCACGCCACTGCTCAGGCATTACTGTCTCTTGTGGGCTTGGCCCTTGCTGCTCCGGCAGTACCTCGTTTGCAGGCCATGTTCCTGCCTTGCTGCTCCGGCAGTATCCCCTTCAACAGGCCGTGTTCCTGTCCCAGGTGAGCTCCTCGAGTCTCCACCGGACTCACCTGGTTATTGAAAGCACACGTGCGTGGGCACCTCTGTGCTACCCTCGTGCCATATTCTCGTGACTTCCACTGGCACACGTGCGTGGGCACCTCTGTGCTTCCCGGTGCAACAGGTACACCGAGCCGTGAGATCCGTGCCATACAACCCTCACGGGTTAGGGCAGATCGGTGTACATAGATCGTCTGTGACATTCCAGACGATCGCTAGCAGCAACCCGCTCACTCTTCACCCACCATAGCGGCGGTCCCTTACACCGCACAGTGGACCTTGACCGGCGGAAGCTGTCCATTTCCCATCTTGGCACGCTTCCCCGGGTCCCCCTCGTAACATTACGGTCGCGCCAAAGGTCTGGCTATGGCTGAAGAGCAGCAGCAGTTGCTGCGTTATGTGCAGCAGTTGGAGTCACGATTAGCAGCAGTGGAGCAGTCTTCCTCCGATAAGACTACTCTGATGACAGTCGCCACCCAGGCGGCTACCCAGGCTGTGCTATTGGGCGGAAGGTCTCCTCGCCTTGCGCTTCCAGAGCGCTTTAGCGGCAACAGCTCTGAGTGCCGTGGTTTTATAAACCAGGTTACCACCTACTTAGAGCTGTCCGCGACTCTTTACGCTACCGAGAAGGCGAAGGTAGCCTTCATCCAGTCCCTGCTCACAGGGAGAGCGCTGAAGTGGTCCACGCCGTTGTGGGAGCGCGGAGATCGGGTGGTGAATAACTTAACAGCTTATCTTGGGGCCATGAGAATGGTGTTCCTCGGGCCTCAAGTCACCCACGACTCCGCACTGCGCCTCCTACGACTTCGGCAAGGGTCCGCTTCAGTCGGGGACTTTGCGGTACACTTTAGGACACTTGTCGCAGAGCTAGACTGGCCGGATAAGGTCCTTGTCCCTGTGTTTTGGGAGGGCCTGGCAGGGTTTGTCAAAGACGCACTGGCCACGCGTGAGGTGCCTGCCACTTTAGAGTCCTTGATTCAGGTTGCCTCTCGCATAGGCATCCACCAGGCGGAGCGAAGGCTCGAGGTCTCTTCAGCACCCACGTCTTCTCGGCCTAAAAAGCGTCTGCCTCCCGTCTTCCATCAGACAGGTCTCCCAGCCAGTCCTGTAGGCGACTCCGTGGAGTCAATGGAGGTGTCCAAGGTGGTCTCCTCTGCCCCAGGTTCTCGGTCTTATGTCATCTGCTTTTCCTGTGGGCAGAGGGGACACATAGCTACCCGATGTCCCAAAACCGTCGGGAAAAGACAGCGTCTAGTTTCTATCAGAGGGGGGACTCTAGACGCTACCTCTCCCTCTAGGTTGACTATCAGCGCCCAGTTGCAGTTCGGCACTACTCTCTTCTCTGCCCTGGCTTGCTTGGACTCAGGCGCTGAAGGCAATTTCATCTCGACCTCCCTGACAACCCGATACTCAGTTCCCCTGGTTCTGTTGCCCAAGCCACTCAGGGTTCGGGTAGTCGACGGGTCCATACTACTCGATCCTATCACCCAGATCACCATCCCTCTCAGGATGGATGTACCACCGGGACACCATGAGCAGGTGTCCTTCCTGGTGCTTCCAGGGGGGACGGATGAGATCCTACTGGGCCTTCCCTGGTTGAGACAGCATGCTCCTATACTCAACTGGGCAACAGGGGAGATCTCATCCTGGGCAGGATCCTGTAGAGAGCACCTCGTGACTACCGAACCACCCGCTACCATTAGGTCGGTAGGGTCCTCAGGGAATACAGAGGGGCCGGGTTTACCGACACCTTATGAGGCCTACAGGGATGTCTTTTCAAAAAGGGCGGCAGATACTCTTCCTCCCCACCGGCCATATGATTGCCGAATAGACCTGAAGCCAGGCTCCGAGCCCCCTAGGGGCAGAGTGTATCCACTCTCTGCGCCAGAGACGGAGGCTATGTCCAAATATATTCAGGACAGCCTGGCGAAGGGGTTCATTCGCAAGTCTATTTCACCGGCTGGTGCAGGGTTCTTTTTTGTGCAGAAGAAGGAAGGGGATCTGCGCCCCTGTATCGATTACAGGGGATTAAATGCAATCACGATCAAGAACAAGTACCCTTTGCCCCTCATTACTGAGCTATTTGATCGATTCCGCGGGGCAAAGGTCTTCACAAAGCTGGATCTACGCGGGGCGTATAATCTAGTGCGAGTCCGAAAGGGCGATGAGTGGAAGACCGCCTTTAACACCAGGGACGGTCACTACGAGTATCTAGTAATGCCCTTCGGACTCTGCAATGCCCCCGCCGTATTTCAAGACTTTGTGAATGACATTTTCCGGGATTTGTATCTTTCCGTGGTTGCATACCTGGATGACATTCTTATCTTCTACCCCGATCTTACCACCCATCGGAGGGATGTCATCCGAGTACTTAAGAGGCTCCGTACCCATTCGCTATATGCTAAGCTGGAAAAGTGCGTTTTTGAACGGGAATCCTTGCCGTTCCTGGGGTACATCGTGTCCAGTCAGGGGTTAGCAATGGATCCGGGGAAGTTGGAGACAGTGATGAACTGGCCTGAGCCCCGCTCGCTGAAGGCGATCCAGCGATTCTTGGGGTTTATCAATTATTATTGCCAGTTCATTCCCAACTTCTCGACTGTGGCAGCACCCATCTTACCACTTACCCGCAAGGGCGCTAATCCCAAAGCATGGACACGAGAAACGGTAGAGGCATTTCACACTCTCAAAACTCACTTCTCCAGAGCTCCCATCCTTCATCGTCCAGACATCTCCAAACCCTTCCTACTGGAGGTAGACGCCTCTTCGGTCGGTGCAGGTGCAGTCCTGTACCAGAAAAACGAACGAGGAAGGAAGCATCCTTGTTTCTTTTTCTCCAAGACCTTTTCTCCGGCCGAGAGGAACTACTCCATAGGGGATAGGGAGTTACTGGCGATGAAACTAGCATTCCAGGAATGGCGGCATCTCCTGGAGGGTGCGAAGCATCCATTTGAGGTATTTTCTGACCACAAAAACCTCACATACCTCCAGACAGCACAACGCCTGAACCCAAGGCAGGCCCGTTGGTCTTTATTCTTCTCCCGGTTCCGCTTTATTATCCGCCACCTGGCCGGTGAGAAGAACGTACGGGCCGATGCCTTGTCACGTTGTATGGTTGTGTTGGAGGAGGACGAGGAGGAGCCTCGTCTTATACTACCCCCGGACAGCTTGAGGATGGTCACTCCCACTTCTTTGGACCAGGTGCCACCTGGCAAGACCCTCGTTCCCCCTGAACTACGGAACGAGGTGCTATCGTGGGCCCATGCCTCCAAGGTTGGGGGTCACTTCGGGGTCAAAAGGACCAGAGACCTGGTGACCAGGCATTTTTGGTGGCCGAGACTACCCCAGGACATACAGGAGTATGTGGGAGCCTGTATGTCGTGTGCTCGGAATAAGCCGTCCCGGCAGAGACCGGCAGGTCTTCTTCACCCACTGCCTGTGCCGGATCGTCCCTGGGAAGTGGTAGGGATGGACTTCCTGGGAGATCTGCCCAAGTCAGCAGGGCACAGGGTCGTATGGGTCATCACGGACCACTTCTCTAAAATGGTCCACTTGGTGCCTCTCCCACGACTCCCGACGTCACATGCTCTCGCCACCTTGTTCATTCGGCATGTATTTAGGTTGCATGGCATGCCTGACAAGGTGGTGAGCGACCGGGGTCCCCAGTTCACGTCTCGCTTCTGGAGAGAGCTCTGTAAGCTCCTGCAGATAGAGCTGAACATCTCCTCCGCATACCATCCCGAGACCAATGGACTAGTGGAGAGGACTAATCAGACCTTGGTAACTTACCTCCGCCATTTTATATCCACGCACCACGACAACTGGGCTAACCTCCTTCCTTGGGCTGAATTTGCCATTAACAATTCGGTCCATGAATCCTCTGGCCAGACTCCGTTCCTACTCAATAACGGACAACATCCCAGAATCCCGGTTCCGATGCCCATTACGTCACCCGATACTAGAGTGGAGGATTGGGCGACCAAGGCCCGGGAGATCTGGGATGACACCCAAGAGGCTCTTAAAAGGGCTAGAGACCGGATGGTGACAACGGCTGATGTTCGCCGCCGCCCTGCACCATCCTTCGCCCCTGGTGACCTAGTATGGCTGTCCTCTAAGAATGTTAACCTACGGGTACAGGCAGCCAAATTCGCCCCTAGGTATCTGGGTCTGTTTAAAATACTACAGCAGGTAAACCCAGTGGCATATCGACTCCAGGTCCCTCCACGCTGGGCTATAGCCAACACCTTTCACGTGTCCCTCCTGAAACCCGTACGACTTAATAAATTCTCGGGGTCCCTGCCGGCTCAAACCGACTCCCCGTCCGACGACACTGAGGTGGCAAAACTTGTGGAGACAAAAGTCATACAGGGCAAGAGGTACTACCTCGTGGAGTGGGCCGGCCGTGGTCCGGAGCATAGATCCTGGGAGTTGGAGGATCATATCCGCGCCCCGGGTTTGATAGCGGCCTTCGAGCACGGACAGGGGGGGGCCTAGACGGGGGGGTAATGTTACATCTTGTGGCTCTCCTGAGGCAAGGACTGAGGCAGTCTCCCACTCCTTGCCTGCCACGAGCACTCCTGCTCAGCAGCGCCGAAGGTCTGCCAGACTGCGCAGTGTGCAGGAGATACCTTCTCAGAGAGGCAGCAGAAGGGTGACACCTAGTGGTTCTCCTGTTACAAGGAGTGAAGCGGTCTCCCATTCCTGGCCTGCCGCAGACTCTCCTGCTCAGCGGCCCCGAAGGTCTGCGAGGCTGCGCAATGTGCAGAGGTTTACTGCTCAGGGAAGCAGTGAGATTCCCGTTATCTCTGCACATTGTGAGACCGAGGATCCCGCCTCTATTTCCCAGAGGCAGGAGGGTGAGCATGTGCAATGCGTGGTGGGTCCTGATTCGCTCACTGACGTCACACGGCTTGATGACAAGGCTGGTGACGTGGTGAATCCTGACTGGCCAGGCTGGGACGTCGTGGACCCTGATTGGGTCAAGTCCGTCATCTCTGCCTCGCGCCCGCCCTCGGGTGGAGCTGCACCTCCTTAAAAGCTCCCCCTGCCATCATGGCGGCGCGCGACCGTCCTTCTATGTTTGGATGTCTGGCAGCGTGCTGCCACGCCACTGCTCAGGCATTACTGTCTCTTGTGGGCTTGGCCCTTGCTGCTCCGGCAGTACCTCGTTTGCAGGCCGTGTTCCTGCCTTGCTGCTCCGGCAGTATCCCCTTCAACAGGCCGTGTTCCTGTCCCAGGTGAGCTCCTCGAGTCTCCACCGGACTCACCTGGTTATTGAAAGCACACGTGCGTGGGCACCTCTGTGCTACCCTCGTGCCATATTCTCGTGACTTCCACTGGCACACGTGCGTGGGCACCTCTGTGCTTCCCCGTGCAACAGGTACACCGAGCCGTGAGATCCGTGCCATACAACCCTCACGGGTTAGGGCAGATCGGTGTACATAGATCGTCTGTGACATTCCAGACGATCGCTAGCAGCAACCCGCTCACTCTTCACCCACCATAGCGGCGGTCCCTTACACCGCACAGTGGACCTTGACCGGCGGAAGCTGTCCATTTCCCATCTTGGCACGCTTCCCCGGGTCCCCCTCGTAACACCTTCCTGTCCGTGAAGTCCTGCAGATCCCTCACAAAGTACCTGTGTTTACGTTCCTTAAGGTGATACTGGCACCTTTCCAATTGAACCTGTAAGGCTGTTTCTTTGGAACTAAAATCTGGTTCACTAGAAAAAACTTTTGTGCTATTAATTTGTTTTTTTAATTTCTCTGACAGGACTGAAAGCGCCTGCTTTTCTTCTTCCAAAAGCAATTTCATAAATTGCAAAGAACTTTTGGTGGCCTCTCTTTCCCACTTTTCTAGGAGAGTGGACCTCCTACAGTTAGGTCCAGAAATATTTGGACAGTGACACAATTTTCGCGAGTTGAGCTCTGCATGCCACCACATTGGATTTGAAATGAAACCTCTACAACAGAATTCAAGTGCAGATTGTAATGTTTAATTTGAAGGTTTGAACAAAAATATCTGATAGAAATTGTAGGAATTGTACACATTTCTTTACAAACACTCCACACATTTTAGGAGGTCAAAAGTAGTTGGACAAATAAACCAAACCCAAAAAAAAAATTTTTATTTTCAATATTTTGTTGTGAATCCTTTGGAGGCAATCACTGCCTTAAGTCTGGAACACATGGACATCACCAAACGCTGGGTTTCCTCCTTCTTAATGCTTTGCCAGGCCTTTACAGCCGCAGCCTTCAGGTCTTGCTTGTTTGTGGGTCTTTCTGTCTTAAGTCTGGATTTGAGCAAGTGAAATGCATGCTCAATTGGGTTAAGATCTGGTGATTGACTTGGCCATTGCAGAATGTTCCACTTTTTTGCACTCATGAACTCCTGGGTAGCTTTGGCTGTATGCTTGGGGTCATTGTCCATCTGTACTATGAAGCGCCGTCCGATCAACTTTGCGGCATTTGGCTGAATCTGGGCTGAAAGTATATCCCGGTACACTTCAGAATTCATCCGGCTACTCTTGTCTGCTGTTATGTCATCAATAAACACAAGTGACCCAGTGCCATTGAAAGCCATGCATGCCCATGCCATCACGTTGCCTCCACCATGTTTTACAGAGGATGTGGTGTGCCTTGGACCATGTGCCGTTCCCTTTCTTCTCCAAACTTTTTTCTTCCCATCATTCTGGTACAGGTTGATCTTGGTCTCATCTGTCCATAGAATACTTTTCCAGAACTGAGCTGGCTTCATGAGGTGTTTTTCAGCAAATTTAACTCTGGCCTGTCTATTTTTGGAATTGATGAATGGTTTGCATCTAGATATGAACCCTTTGTATTTACTTTCATGGAGTCTTCTCTTTACTGTTGACTTAGAGACAGATACACCTACTTCACTGAG
This sequence comes from Anomaloglossus baeobatrachus, assembly GCF_048569485.1. NCBI lineage: Eukaryota > Metazoa > Chordata > Amphibia > Anura > Aromobatidae > Anomaloglossus > Anomaloglossus baeobatrachus. Next base: position 660,251,527 of record NC_134354.1, read on the forward strand.
AGTGTTCTGGACTTCAGTTGATGTTGTGAACGGGTTCTTCTTCATCAAAGAAAGTATGCGGCGATCATCCACCACTCTTGTCATCCATGGACGCCCAGGCCTTTTTGACTTCCCAAGCTCACCAGTCAATTCCTTTATTCTCAGAATGTACCCGACTGTTGATTTTGCTACTCCAAGCATGTCTGCTATCTCTCTGATGGATTATTTCTTTTTTTTTTTCAGCCTCAGGATGTTCTGCTTCACCTCAATTGAGAGTTCCTTAGACCGCATGTTGTCTGGTCACAGCAACAGCTTCCAAATACAAAACCACACACCTGTAATCAACCCCAGACCTTTTAACTACTTCATTGATTACAGGTTAACGAGGGAGACGCCTTCAGAGTTAATTGCAGCCCTTAGAGTCCCTTGTCCAATTACTTTTGGTCCCTTGAAAAAGAGGAGGCTATGCATTACAGAGCTATGATTCCTAAACCCTTTCTCCGATTTGGATGTGAAAACTCTCATATTGCAGCTGGGAGTGTGCACTTTCAGCCCATATTATATATATAATTGTATTTCTGAACATGTTTTTGTAAACAGCTAAAATAACAAAACTTGTGTCACTGTCCAAATATTTCTGGACCTAACTGTATATCTTAAACCTGCAGACAATGAAATCCTAAGATGGCGCGGAACAATATCAGATTTAATATAATTCTCAAGGCTCTGCACCTCCCACCAAGATGTAATTTAGTTTTTCTACCTACCTTCATAGCTGACCAGATCCTCCTTACTCGAATATAAAATGGATTTTTGATTATTATTAAAAGTAGTGGGTTCTTGACCACCCTTATGAATAGTTATATTACTCTCCATTTGCATTATTAACGCATATTTTGTCATCTAACAATTCCTGGAGGGTTTTGCTCTGTGTCCCCTGCATTTGTCATATATTACTGTGGTAAAGTGCCATCATTTATTAACATTAGTTATATTTATATCATCAGTAGCGATTCCCATTTGATTATCATCAAGGGTATTATCTGGATATTTATCTTTGATCTGACGCTGTGGAATGAGGTATATGTGCTCTTTGCGGCACTGTCATTGGTACCCTGCTTTTTTTTTACCTATGTGATTTAAGGTTATATTTTAATTACTGCTTATGACTGGCAGCAGTTGGGTGGAGCCACGAACTGTCCAATTACTGACTTCTATTGAGGTTCGGATCAAGTCAGGATCACAAACCGAACCTTATCGAAGGTTCAAATATGCCCAGCGAACCGAATCTATAAAGGTTCGTTCATCGTTAGTGATTATGTCCCCCATCTACACTTTTGACTGCAGCCTCAGCTGAAGTCAGTACATTGCCAAGGCCAATGATTGTCAACAGCGGTCACAAGGGTAGTTGGGGACAGAATTGCCGCAGCATGGTAAGCTAAGGACGGTGCGCAGAACGTCAGTGCCAGAATGGCATCTGATTAATCATGTAAGTGATTAGTTTTTTCCAATTAAATCAATTTTTCAGATCTCATAGATCACCTTCAACAGTTTAGGTAAGTAAAAAAACAATCTCCATTTGTAAAATTTTACTTACTTGTAGGTGCTTCATTTTATAGTACAGTATAGTCCTCTAATTGTACAGTAAATGGGAACTTTCAGGTGGAGAATTCTCTAAAATATCGATCCTGATTTATTATATATATATATATATATATATATATATATATATATATATACGAGTACAATGACTATAAAAGAACAGTATTATGAATTGAACTTCACTTATTCTATCACCCATCAATCTAAGCAATGAAGGCACCAACTACAAGCAGAAAGGAGCTTCCTTATTGAGCTGATGGCAATACATTTTCAGCTGTAACTCTATATAGCTGTTTGTTGTGCTACTCCTAGAAACATAAGGAGTTTATAAGTGGCACAGAGCGAATAATACACATCCTGCAAAATTATTAAAGTTAGAAGAAGTAGGTGCCTTAGGACAAGACTCATATAGAATAACAGTAGCTAGAGTAAAAGGAGGTGCACAGAAACCTAGAGGAACCCATCATTTTCCAGTGACAGGAAAATCATCTGTAATAACAAGGAAAGCCCCTGTGATCCTGACAGATCTCATTATGGGCTCAGGCTCCCAGGAGATTGAGTGTGATGGGGAGAAGAAGATGATATCCATGAATCACCTTGTGATGAAGACTCTGGATGTGCTATACCAACATTTTGGAGAATGAAATATACCAAATAGCATTTTTCATCTTGTATATGTAACATAATGAAAAATTAGTTACAATGACACACCTACACAGCAAACACAATGAATAGCCATCTTGTAACTAAGTTACATAGCGTAAGACCGCACTCCTGCAGAATACATACTGATTATTGAGTTGGCCGATCTATTATGTGCTTCTTCGTAGTTGAGGAACTTAGATAAGAAAAAAGTCGATACTGCTTGTTCTAGAAATAGCGCCTCTCTTTTTCATTATGGCCTATTTCTTGTACTACAGTTCAGCCCAATTCAGTTGAATTGGGTTGACTCGCAATTGTAGACACTAACCCTAACAAGAGGGCTGCTATATCTGGGAAAAGAAAAGCCGACCTCTTTCCTTACCTTAGATAACCTCATTAAGTTTCCTCCAGTTTAGACAGGTGCACCAATACATCAGTTTGAGGCCACAGTGGTAATTGGTATGAAACTAGTTTTTTTTCCAACCTCTAAAAATGTATCTCATCAGTCAGAAAATGTACCCTCCTGGCTGCTTACAATGTATACTTGTTCACAAGATTTTATCTTTCCAACCATGGTGTATAATAAGAGTCTGCTAATAAATCCATATTTAGGGCGATGTAAATAGTAAATCTTCAAAGCTTGTTTTGATACTAGCATAATCTATGCATCTAAGGCCAGCCAGTTTTATTTATGGAGAATATTGCTACAACCTGTCTTCCATTATTCAGTGTAAATAGGGAGGAGACATAAAGCATCCAGCTTAAGACCGCGGGACAGGATGATAAATTCAATCTATATAGGACAGGAGCTCCGAGCCGAGAGAGACTACTAGGACAAATATGCACACAGAGAATACTTGAATAGCCGATATTGGAGATGTTCCACTGTAAGAGAGCTAAGCTTGTCATTTGGTGTTGGTGTTTCTATATTGGGCTTCATGTGATCGGTTATAACTTACAAATTGTGAGAGGAGAGGCTGACTGCGGGGGACCCTTCATAATATTGATATTGTCTGATCTTTTCTCTGGTAGTTCCATAAACAATAAATTCCAAGGAGATTGAGCACTCACATCACCTCTCCACTTAGGCCTAAGCCACATGGCATGAAAATCGGTGTGAGTGGAGTGCGATAAAAAAATCGCATTCCAATTGGACCAATATTAGCCTGTGTGTCAGCACACATGAGCGATTATTTTCTCAGCCCTATTCGGACCGAGAACACAATCACAGGATGCTGCGACTGTAATGCAAGACTATTTCTCTCGCACCTATTCAAGTGTATGGGGCAAGAGAAAAATCGCACTGCACTCGTGGTACACCGGTGTACCGCACATGCAGTGCGAGAATAGCAATAGCCGGCTATGGAGGAGAGAGGGCCGCCCCACGCAGCTGAGGTCCTCTCGTACAGTCGGACCTCAGTCGCAGGGACACTTGCATGACACTCGGCTCTGCTGTACTGGCAGCGTGAGCTGAGTGTCATGCGAGGGGATCACAGTAATCCCCGTGTGACCCCAGCCTTAAGGCCCCGTCACACTAAGCAACATCGCTAGCAACATCGCTGCTAACGAACAACTTTTGTGACGTTGCTAGCGATGTTGCTGTGTGTGACATCCAGCAACAACCTGGCCCCTGCTGTGAGGTCGTTGGTTGTTGCTGAATGTCCTGGGCCATTTTTTAGTTGTTGCTGTCCCGCTGTGAAGCACAGATCGCTGTGTGTGACAGCGAGACAGCAACAACTAATGTGCAGGCAGCAGGAGCCGGCTTCTGCGGAGGCTGGTAACCACAGTAAACATCGGGTAACCAAGAAGCCCTGTCCTTGGTTACCCGATATTTACCTTTCTTACCAGCCTCCGCCGCTCTCACTGTCAGTGCCGACTCCTGCTCTGTGCACATGTTGCTGCAGGACACATCGGGTTAATTCAATAGAATAGACCTGGCTCACTGCGGAGGGGCGGGTGCTCTGGAATAATAAGTCCAGCAATACGATAAAGTCTATCCGGCACACCACAATGTAATGGAAGAGTCCTTGATATGGCTTGAAAAATATGTTTTATTGTGTATTTACAAAAAATAGTCCGTCCGACGTTTCGATCCACCTGGATCTTTTACAGGGACATTAGGACTAGTGAAAGAGAAAATTATACATAGAAAATTAGAATACAAATGAAAAAACAGTAACACACTGTTATGCTTTCAAATAATACAATACATTATACATGTAGGGGAAATGGCGGAAACCGCAAGGACCACAAAACAAGATATACATAGATTTCATAGGCACCAATAGGGGGAACATAAAAAAATAATGATAACTCCATTAGGCTAAGTGACAATCTGTTGAGACATGAAGACAATCATTAGAGAAGTGACAATACTTAATATTTGGACACGTACCTATGTGTCAAGAGAGCTGTCAAATTACATCAGTGTGAATAGGAGACAAAAACTGATCGTCAAAACTAATGGAAAGACTGCGCACGCGGTCTATGGTAAAAGGAGATAAGAAAGACAATTATCTATGGATTGTATGAATAGAACAGAATTTAGTAAAAAGTCTGATTATCCAAGTCCAAGCAAGAATTGAAAAGGGGAGGCGTACCTTGTAGGTAAACCTGTGTGTATGATGCTATGCAAAATGCCCATCAATGACGTGCCGTGAATAGGTATGTAACAGAGTAAGTCTCCTACAGGAGTCAAATGGTGAAAAACATGAAAAAAGAGAATTATGATATAATCTGTGCTCATATAGGAAGCTAATGTATATAGGTAGTTAGATTAGATAAATAAATGTATAGGGTACCGGCCACGGCCCTCACTGCGTTCCACTCCTAAACAGGAAGTGGACGCAGCTGTGATAACCGGCCACATAGAAAAGAGCCCACAGCCACCTATGCACACCGCTGACGCCACTACAGGGGACCCCCTTACCAACTAACCGCAGGTACGACCTAAATGGTACTTTTTTATCCTTTTTACCTCTTCTCATCCAGGCCTGGCCACTTCCTAAATCCCTTGCATTTTAATTACAGGCTTCCTTACATTAATTCATTCGGCTGCTCTGCCATCTCCTCCTCATTGGAAGGTATATCTCTGTATTTCCTTGTTTGTTCATCTCCTTTTGCATTTACCCTCATATACTAATGTGATTGATATATACCATTATACTATGGAATTTCTTTATTTACACAGCATTCCTGCGTTGATTGGATTAACATACATTAAGCAGGATACCTCATCTGCAGACCCACCACGTACTCCTCTGATGCTCTTTGATACACCTCTATGTATAAATCTGCTTTTTCAGTGATTTCCCCCTCATTGGAAGGTATATTGGTGCATTATATCCTTATAACTTGTATAGCTTTCTGGATTTCCCCACATCCACCTGATGTGTGGCTGTGATTGATATATACCTGTTCTATCCACACAGGATTTTCGCTTTTTCCTGCTTGAAATCCCCCTGACCTAAACAAGACACATCAGGTGAAGTTTTATCACCCCGCACCACAACCTATTTACAGCGGTACACTCTAACATACTGACCTGATCAGATTCAGCGAGACCAGGTACATATGATTAGTTGTTCCCCCTTTTACTATTACCTCTACCAACCCTGCCACACGGGTAGGTACACTCCTTTCTCTCTTCTTTTCTTTCCCCTCTTACTTCCATTGCTCCCCTTTTTTTCCTTTTTCTCTTTTCATGGCCTCATTTTTTTGTCATATATGCCATCAACAGATAACCTGAAATTACCTCGTGACGTGACCTTTCACCCAGGTGATCGGACACTCTACCCGATTTTGATTGACCATCACTAATCAGTTTTCCTACTGTGGTACGTTCATATATATAAGGGCCTTGGCCGGTACCCTATACATTTATTTATCTAATCTAACTACCTATATACATTAGCTTCCTATATGAGCACAGATTATATCATAATTCTCTTTTTTCATGTTTTTCACCATTTGACTCCTGTAGGAGACTTACTCTGTTACATACCTATTCATGGCACGTCATTGATGGGCATTTTGCATAGCATCATACACACAGGTTTACCTACAAGGTACGCCTCCCCTTTTCAATTCTTGCTTGGACTTGGATAATCAGACTTTTTACTAAATTCTGTTCTATTCATACAATCCATAGATAATTGTCTTTCTTATCTCCTTTTACCATAGACCGCGTGCGCAGTCTTTCCATTAGTTTTGACGATCAGTTTTTGTCTCCTATTCACACTGATGTAATTTGACAGCTCTCTTGACACATAGGTACGTGTCCAAATATTAAGTATTGTCACTTCTCTAATGATTGTCTTCATGTCTCAACAGATTGTCACTTAGCCTAATGGAGTTATCATTATTTTTTTATGTTCCCCCTATTGGTGCCTATGAAATCTATGTATATCTTGTTTTGTGGTCCTTGCGGTTTCCGCCATTTCCCCTACATGTATAATGTATTGTATTATTTGAAAGCATAACAGTGTGTTACTGTTTTTTCATTTGTATTCTAATTTTCTATGTATAATTTTCTCTTTCACTAGTCCTAATGTCCCTGTAAAAGATCCAGGTGGATCGAAACGTCGGACGGACTATTTTTTGTAAATACACAATAAAACATATTTTTCAAGCCATATCAAGGACTCTTCCATTACATTGTGGTGTGCCGGATAGACTTTATCGTACATCGGGTTAATTAACCCGATGTGTGCTGTAGCTAAGAGAGCAGGGAGCCAGCGCTAAGCGGTGTGCGCTGCTCCCTGCTCTGTGCACATGTAGCTGCAGCACACATCAGGTAATTAACCCGATGTGTGCTGTAACTAGGAGAGCAGGGAGCCAGCGCTCAGTGTGCGCTGCTCCCTGCTCACTGCACGTGTAGCTCCGTGCGCTGGTAACCAAGGTAAATATCGGGTTGGTTACCCGATATTTACCTTAGTTACCAAGCGCAGCATCTTCCACGCGGCGCTGGGGGCTGGTCACTGGTTGCTGGTGAGCTCACCAGCAACTCGTGTAGCGACGCTCCAGCGATCCCTGCCAGGTCAGGTTGCTGGTGGGATCGCTGGAGCGTCGCAGTGTGACATCTCACCAGCAACCTCCTAGCAACTTACCAGCGATCCCTATCGTTGTTGGGATTGCTGGTAAGTTGCTTAGTGTGACTGGACCTTTAAAGAGACTCTGTCAGCAGGTTTTGTCAATGTAATCTGAAGACAGCATGTTGTAAGAGTTAAAACAGAAGATTTAGCACTGAGTCTATCTCAGTCTTTTTTTGTTTACCTGTTATGTTAGTTTTAGGCTCTTATCTTTATCATTAGTGGGTCTCAGCAGCACATGAGCTCTAGTCTAACTCCACCCCTTCTGTGATTAGCAGCTTCTGTGTATGGAAATGTAGACTGAGAGCCTGGTGTGGTCAGGGATAGCTCTCTCAGCACTGCTACATGCAAAATCTCAAATCTTTCAGCTGCACACAGTAATCTAAGTGATACATCGTTGAACTCATGGACACTTTGCCTACATCATGCTACTCTCAGATGAAGTAGCAAAAACCTTCTGATACATTCCCTTTAAGAAAAGGCACTGTTAAAGATGGTTTCTTGGATCCAGGGCCCCAATATTGGGATCATTGGGTTTCTAATGGTCACAATCCAGCGATCAGAAAGTTATCCCCTCTCATATGCCTAAGGGAGAACTTAATATGTTGGGAATATTTTTTTTAAGTTATTAAAATTCATAGAGTGGAAATGAGCTCAGCTATTTATTAATACTCAGATTTTCTGTTTTAATAGTTCTAGTAGTTCCATTTCCTAGAACATAAAAATCAAACTGCCAATGAGAAAGTCAGCGGTGTTCTATGGCAAAGAGTACATTTAAGGACGAGGTAAAATAAAAAAAAAATTGATCATAGTACAGAAAACAAACAAGTTTTGCTCAATATACCAGGGCATTCTGAACTGAGGACGTAATATCGTAGGAAAGGAACATCATTCATATGAATTTCAAGGAAGATCATCTAGTTAGGGACACGAGAAATGCAGGTTGTAGAACTTCACAGACAGGCAGGTCTGCTATGAAAAGTGGAATGATGTACTTTTCAGAAGAGTGGAAATCCTGTAATCACCCTCTTCTTTTTAGACAGCAGATAATTATTTGACACAGTTTTAAAAAAAAAGATTTACTACTTTCTGAGAGAATTACTTGGGTACAGATTTATCCACTTTTACCTTACAATTTTTCACCTTAAAAATTCAAAACAACTCGACTAGCTTTAATTCAGATCACAAATATTGTGTAGCCAGATATAAATATACGGTATATACAGTATATATATAGCGTAAGGTTTTCAAGAGAGAGTGTTACAAAATCATGTTAATTTAATAGCCGCTGTCTCTGGCAACTTGAGCCAAGAGAACAGGTAGAAATGGAAAAAAGCTTTATGTGCACAAACATCAGATTGGATACACCAATTTTTGTTGCTAAACATATTCTTGGAAAGTGAGTTTCAGATCATAAATTCTATTGAATCTGAACAGTGGTGCACAACACCTTTTGGTCTAACAGCGAGATTGTCGTATTGAACCAATCCCAAAGGGCAATAAAATAATGTAAAGTGGTACTTAAATGAATCAGTCACTAGAGCCAAGTCTTGAGATTATGAGGATGATTTAGAGAGTTTCTGCTTCAAAATCCCGTTGTGAGCACATCCTTTCACTCATTAAAACCTCTTCATATGAAAACCTCATATTTTGAAGAGTTTCGAGTTTTAACATAGCTATGTAGCACATGATCTGTCCGCTTATAAATTGCTACATTTGTAAAGGATCAGAACTACTATTAGGACATGAATGCAGCACCAGAACCACAATCAGTACATGAATACATCACCAGAACCACCATTATGGCATTAACACATCACCAAATCCACCATCAGTAGTTAAATGCAGCACTAAAACCACAATGAGTACATGCATGCAGTACTATAATCACCATCAATACATGTACACTGTACCCTTAAAACTATCAGTACATGAATACAGTCCCAGAACTATCAGTAGATAAATGCAGCCCCAGAACTACCATTAGTACATAAATATAGCACCAGAACCATGATCAGTACATGAAAACAGCACCAGAGCCATCATCAGTACATGATCGCACTACGCTTAGTACAGTAATTGTAATGTTAAGTCAGGTCTATATACAATTGTATTGCATGAAGCTGCAACTTCCAGGATGTCCTTAACAATGGAAGGAGATATTTTTACCAGTCATCATCAGACTGTGGACCATACAAGACCAAAGTACTGGTAAGATGCAGTAAGAATCAAAAATAAATATTTACATCCAGATATCTTATAAACTATATCTTCTTTGGAGTAACTCCCATCCCTTTTGTTTCCATGTAGTACAGATGCCTTGATGACTTTGGACATAAAAAGTTAATTTCTGCAGACTTCCATCTTCTTCAGCATATCCTGTCATGATGCCCTTTAAAATAACAGTGTCATTATAATGCTCCTAAATAAAAATATCTGCTCTATGATGTGCCCCTAAATAAAAAATGACCCCCATACACAAACGAACATTGCCCCTCTCCATACTATCCTCTGAATAATATCCCCCACACTTTCCCTCTCCATAATATCCTTCCCACTCTACCCCTCTCTATAATATCCCGCAACACTGTCCCAATCGATAATACTCCCCTCATATTGCCCCTCTCAATAATATCATCCATACACTGCCCCTTAACATAATATCTCTCCTAAACTGCCCCTCTCCATTATACCCTTTTCACACTTCTCCTTTCCGTAATATCTCCTCATATTTCCCCTCTCCATTATATCTCTCTCACACTGCTCTTACTCTCACAATTCCCCTCACTTCCCCATTATGTGTCGAAACAATAACATTCTCCCTCTTCTCTGCAAGCATCTTTTGCTATGTGTGTTGCATCCTCAGCCTCTGTGGTGACAATAGCAGTGTGAGGAGATCAGCAGCATGATGACCTCATCATGCTGCTGCATGTTAATGTGAAACCCCTGGACAATCAGGTTGTCACAGGGTACTGCACAAGCTGCCCTTCCGTGCAGTATTCCACCTCCCTCTTGGTTCTGGGTCCCTACTTAAGTGGTGTTGCCTCCAACAGCAAATCAAATCCTAGAGATACCCTGCACCCCATCCACCTGACACACCAGTGTACAGCTTGAGTGGAATAGAGTCGCCCATCTGGGGGTCAGGAAGGATAGGTGAGGAGTGTAGAGAGTCGAGTCTGGCTGTGAGGGGAGAAATAGTTGGAAGTAGCCCTCGAGCTGAGAGGAGCTCAGAGGAAGTCGGGAGTGGTGACTCTTGAAGTAACTGCCTAGGTTTTCAGACGGTGGTCTGGGCCTAGAGGAGTCGGACCCCCGGTCGCAGGGGATTGTGGCAAGGTGCTCGGACATATCGAGGAGGACGGCCGGCAGCCTAGCCATATCACCGGTCCGGGACCAAAGGCACGACGGGGTACTCGGACCCTAGGTCGGGGAGTAGCTTCATGAAACCCGACAATTCACCCGAGGAGGACGGAGCCTTTACGATCCGTTCCCACCCGCTCCAGAATCGAGGCATTAGCGCAACAAGGGGGATAGGACTTTCCAACCAAAACGGTCCAGAAAATCCCAAGCGTGAGCTCTGAGAGCAAGCTCCCATACTTAGACATAGTAGGGAGCGGGGCCCGGCTAGTTCCATGCTACCGGACCATCAAGTTGAAGTCAAACTAAGTGCCAGGAGGCAGGTCATGGATCACCAGGCAGCACCACTTGGGGACAGGACCCGGACGAGCTCCCCTCGGTGGCAGCAGTACCCAGAGACTTGGTTTACCCGGTTGTCAGGGTCTGCCTATAAACAGAGGGAGTACGAGAGTGACCCCTGCATCCCCACGGCACCCCCTCACCGAGTTCCAGGGCACCCCCCTACTCGTGGAGGGTTACAACACCTTGCTGCCCCCGCTCCATCACCCCCGGGTACTCCCAACGGCAGTGGTGGTACTCCAAATTACCACACACCACTGGTGGTGTCACGAACTATAACTCCCCTGTAAATACCCCCCTTTTCATTCGAGTGGCCGCACGACCCCCGGGTCCAGAGATCCTTGAGCCACAGCGAACCCGGATCCGAGCAGCTCGGCTACTTCCATGGGGGCAGTACATCAGTGCAGGGAGTGATGAGCACTTCTCTGCTCCTATCTTAGCACTGAAGTGTTCAATTTGTGTTTGTAAGGGGTTGTATCGATGGTCGTTTTCCTGCCCCTGAAAACACCAATGTTATGATGTTTTGTACCTTGTGAGTTGTCATGTATTATATGTATAGATGTAGCAGTTTTAGTAATGTTATGAAGAATGTAACATTTAGGTATATTAATATACATTTAGGTATATGTAGGAATGTTGTGGGTCAATTTTGTTGGCAACAGAGTGCAGGGACAGAGATAGTTAAGTGTGGGATGATCACACAATGGGAAGAAATAGTTTCTAGGACAAGAGACTGCTTCCTGTGGAGAGGAAAGATAGTGCATGAGATAGCAAAAGTGTTCACGGTATGTTCGATGCAGTATGGGTTCATGCTGAACTCGCTGTGTGTAGTAATCCTGTAACATTTAGGGTTCAAGGCTCATGGTTCGTACATTGATGGGCACCTAAACACCTTGCTGACAAAGGAAGTGAGACGTGGAGCCGCAGGTTCAGAAGTATGGAACCTGAGTGTGCTGTGGGACTGGGCTGGGAATCCCTGGATCAAATAGATTCAGTGCAAGCAGGGATCCAAGATGAACAGAAGTGTACATTGCTATATGATGAGTTTGAACTGTTAAGTAAACTTCTTTGGTTTGGGATGAACTTGGTGTTCCCTGATTCATGAGTGGCAGCTCCTGAAACGGAATACTTGGAGACAACAGAGGAATAGTCAGAGTTAATAGAAGACTGCAGTCTGCAAGTGAGTACTGCATATTCCACAGCACCAGATAGCACATGACTGCCAGGACCCAACTACCACCATTTTCCCCCATGGAAAGACACGACACCGTTCTCTTATAAATTAAAATACTTTTATTTGAATTTTCCATATTTTTGGAGAGAGGCATGGGGAAAAAACCACTCTCATCTTTTGGCATAAAATTTGGTCGCAGCTTTTAACCAGGCATTAACTTGCCAACATCACGGGGTTCAGGTAAATGTACCGCCTTCCGGCCGTCCGGCGCGGGTAATTCACCACCACTTTTCCTACCCCTTCCGCCAAGGAGCAGCACAGCGCCAGCAAGCTGCGACCCCCCCCAAAAACTAAAAAATACCTGAGCCGTCCCAGGCATTTCCGCAACCACCATATCCATAACATCATCATTTGGGATGTACCCATCCAAGCTTAAGGACAGCCAAATATTGCCTTCCAGCTGGCGGTGCCAGACCAACAACTTTTTTTTTTTTTTTTATAACACTTTATTAACAGCACAACCTGGGTAGGCCTCTCCAATTACATCCACTGTAAAGGGAACAAAGGACCGACCAACAAGGCGAAGATCCGCTCTCCTCGCAGCCAACATATATGGAAGTAACCTCGGACCCAGTCACTAGGCCGACTTGGATCTGAAAGGAAAAACACTGTCAGAACAGAAAATTCTCGTAACCATCAAACGCCTCTTCTCTCCAAGGTGGTACTGGCAAAACCCACAACTTTTTTTTTTTTTTTTTTTTTTTATAAATAAACAAAATCACATCATGTCATTTCACATTAGCCCTGTACGCTGTTCTGAATCTTCTTACGTGTCTAAGAAAAACCCGATTTCGAAAAACCAACTCAGTCCTGACGTCCCTCATAATGCATTTCCATTGCAGTCACCTAAACCCCTGAAACTGTGCTCATGTATGCTGGCCCCTGAAGCCTTGGAACACCCCAACACTGGGAGAGTACGTACCGGGTACCACGGCTGGCAAACACCAAAATAACGAGGAACCGTCGCATTACAAACCAAACCAGCCCACAAAAAGGAGGACTAAATCCGTGACGCTAAAATGAAGGGGGTAAAAACTGGTCCCATCACACCCGCTCGCCTAATAGACATAACCGACACCGTCGGGACACCCGCCGAGTGAGGGAAAAAAGATCCAAAATATCAATGTATAAATTTGCAATGGGGCAAACAATCCAAACCCCCCTTTTTTTTTTTTTTTTTTTTTTTTTTTGTGAAACAATCTACGGCTAGAAAATAATAGGCCTGCTGTGATCCACTCGCTTACCATAATCATCCAACCCTTCAATGCCTTACACACCACAAGACCCTCATCGCTTCGGTACCGTTCCACAATTCAAAAATGGGAAGACCGACCTCGTAACAGGTTGCTTGCAACCGAAAATGGTGCACGTTCTCAGAATACTGCAGGGTGTGTATTACTAGAGGGTGGCTTGGAAAATCGTCACGCACATCAACACCGGAGCAACACCCGCTGCATAACGTACCATAGAACCGTCGGGTCAATGCAAAATGGGGGCCCAGATCATAGGCCTAACTTCACCAAACACCCCACCATCTAGCTGAGAACTCCAAGTCTTGATCCTACTGGTGGGTGGAGTTACCAAAATACCTGAGATTGGGATTGCAATAGGGTGAGCGATACCAACCCGGAAACCAGATGCCTGTTTTGCCTTCAACCCTGCGTTGACCCCTAGGCATTCCAAGCCACAAAAAACCTAATCAGCCTGATTACTTATTTGAAGAAGGGGCTGTAGTTGGTTAAGACTTTTACCCACCGGCATCGTCGAACCACAGATCATCCTACTATTTCCCAGTCCACCCCCCCTTTTGTTTAGCTGGAACCTAAATAGGGGGAAAGGCGCAATCAAAGTTAGGTTACTGGACCATGCCCCCCGGGCCCAGCATAAGGAGCATTTTATTTATTTATTTTTTTTTTATATATAATTATATAAACACTTTGTATTGCAAATAATCCCAAACAGCCGGCCCTGCGACGCCGGAAATACTCCATCTAAAAATCTGTCTGTTCCTGCTCATGAAACTATTATGGCATGGCACGGTGGCTCAGTGGCTAGCTGCAGCCCTGTAGCACTGGGGTCTTGGGACCAAATCCCGCCAAGGACACCCTCCGCAAGGAGCCTGCACGTTCTCCCCGTGTCTGCGTGGGTCTCCTGCAGGCACTCTGGCCTCCTCCCACACCCCAATAAACATACAGGTAGGGGATCCATACCGTAAGCCCCAATGGGGACAGCGTCCCCAATCCATGCAAAGCACACAAAAACTAAAAGTGAGTTTATACTTTTTGGAATATTTATGTGGAAGTAATTGTCCAGAAAATATTAGTGGGCATAATTATTATGCGAATAGCTAACATTGCCGGTTTCCCCATCTCACTTGTTTATTTTCGGTTCCTACGGTAAGGAAAACCAATTAAACATACGTAATTAACCAAATAGGGAAGAATCTAGTAAAAAAGGCTGAAAATTACTTCTCTAAAAAAGAGAAGCAATTTAGAAAAACAATCAAGCCATGCAAATGTACAGAAATATACTTCTCACATTTCGATAAAACTATCTGTGACCAATATAGATCCCTTCTTTCAATTACAGCATTAAATTAGGGTGTATAACCGGGGGGTTAGCTCTCGTGATGCCATCGTATTGTCACTAATCTATAAATCACTTGAAGGGTCAGTTAACAGGTGGCAACAAGATTATTACCAGGAATGGAGGCCGCCTGTGTTAAAATGAGGTTGAAAAAGTTAGATATGTTTAATTTAGGAAAGACGTCTCAGAGGAGACCTCATTTGTACCTCTTCCGACAAGCCTACAAGCTGCCGTAACCCTCATTCTGATACAGCGCCGCACAATCAGCTCTGCCCTCATCCACTGTATCCTCACCTATCCCTTGTAGACTGTGAGCCCTCGCGGGCAGGGACCTCTCTCCCCCTGTACCAGTCTGTGCCTTGTATTGTTTATGATTATTATACTGGTACCTATTATGTAAACCCCTTTCACATGTAAAGCGCCATGAATTATATGGCGCTATAATAAATAATAAAAATTTGTATAAATACCCGTGTGGTCAATATAAATAAACTGGCACAGGCTTAATCCTCCGAAATAGGGAAGGCTTCTTTACAGTTAGAGCAGGTAGATTGTGGAATGCTGTCTACAAGGGGTAGGAATGCTAGATACCATCACAGCTTTTACCAGAAAAAAGGGGGAGGGCGATTCCCTCAGCACCAATAACATTGTTATAAATAACTTAGTGACAACATGTAGAGCTGGGCGGGAAGCCTGTTATCTGTGACATCACGTTATCCTCCCTAGGGGCACTTATCCCACCCCGCACTCCCCATCAGGGTACTCACCTGGTGATTCAGGAAATGGCAGGCCCGACTCTGGATTTGCTCGTCAGATGCCAACTGCAACCCCGCTGTCCGGACCAAAGCACACTCAGATGCTCCTCATCCCCCCAATGGGACCTCACCAGAGCTTAGTCTGAAGAAGAAGGGGGGAGGGGGGGGAAGGGGGCACCAATGTGACGACCACCCCCCCTAGACGACTGGATCTAGCTCTACCCACTTAACGCCTGCTACGACGACGCTCACACCGATCCAAGGGTGAAGATGACAGACTCCGGGCATGATGGCTACCCGTGCCATAGCTTGCTACCGTGGCCCCTGCACATGACTGTACATCGCGATGATCGGCACCGCACCCACCGCCGACATAACATGCTGAAACCCACTGTGTGACAACGGGGAGGGGCTGTTAACAGTCACCATTGTATAATGTCAAATGGGGTGTGTTTTGGCCTGGGAGGGGGCTTGGTGTAGGTGGGGTATCAGCCGGAGGGAAACATGCCACGTTCTGACTGTTGCTTCTTCCACATGTTCACTACCCTCCCCCCTCAATTTAAACATTGAAGTCCTAACAGTATCCCTTAAACCGCCCGCTCACTGGGAGACCCACATGGTCCCTGGTTCATTCCCAGGCTAGCCCCCTTGGCATTCTGGGGCATACAAACGGAGGGGAGGGGAAGTTCAGTGTGTGTGGGATGGGGCGTTTTGAACTCTTGCAGGTTAGTGCCTGCATACTATATTCCCCACTACAGTGCCTCCAACCTGCGCTGTGACAGGGACTGCACTGAGTCTGCACTTCAATTAGGCTGTGTGCGTAATTCATGCGTCCTGCGTCCCCTGCACAGTCTATGGAGACTGTGCAGAGGCCGTGCGCACGTGGCATATTAGAACGCAGCGATTCGGCTGTTGCCCGAATCGCTGTGTTCTAAGAAGTGACATGTCACTTCCGTGCGCTTTGCCGGCAGCTCCTGCTCTGTCTATGGCAGGAGCTGCAGGCAGAGCGCGCGTTCTCTGACGGCACCATTTTAGGTGCCGTGCAGAGCGCACACAGCCCTACCCTGCTCCTCCTCGGCACTGGTGGCGGTGGCTGGTCGGCGGTGGCTGGGCGGCGGGTGGGCGGGGCCAAAGACAAAGAGCGCGAAGCGCTCTTTTTCAAACTTAATGGCGGCTCAAGCTGACCGGCGGGCGGGCAGTTCCCTCAGAACGCCGCTCGCCGGCGCACGTAGCTTGAGCCTCAGCAGGGAGGGAGCCGCTCACAGCAAAAAGTGCCGTGAGAAGAACGCTTTCCTCCATGCTGATTTTAGGGGAGGAGGGGGGGTAGGAGAGGAGAGGGGGTGGGGGGGGGTTGGGGGTGGGGGGGGTGGTGTGTGTTAAATAATGGCGAGCACAAGCGGACCAGCGGGCGGGTAGTTCCCTTAGAACGCCGCGCTCACCGGCACACATCGCTTGTGCCTCAGCAGAGAGGGAGCCGCTCACAGCTAACAGCGCTGTGAGCTGAAACGCTTACCTCCCTGCTGATAGCTCTCTTACCGCCTCCAGGAGCGGGTCCCTGTGTCCGGCTGCCCAAACAGGTCCGGGTTCTGCAGCAGAGAGGCCGGAAGCTGGGCAGCACGGTGATATGTATCCAGGAGGCGGGGCTTAGGCTAGTCACACCACAGAAGGCGGGGGCGGCAGGTCAGTGTCTTTCCAGGGGGAGACCTCATTTTAACATGCATAGGGGCCAGCAGTCAGGGGGCAGCATCTCAAGTTTCTGGCTGCAGTGCCCCTCAGTATGCAGGGATATGATTTCTATGTAGAATGCCAGGGCGTTATGAAGTGGCTGCAGCTCGTCCACAACAATCACTTTTTGGCACCCCACATGTCATTCATTTGAATACATATTGAAGGGAACTAGTGTCTCCCACTTCTCTGTGGGTCGTATGTTGTGCAGGCCTCAGTTAGAGCATCAAGCCCATTGCCACGTCACAGCTAAGCTCCCACTAGTTGCCTAACTATTTATAGCTTTAAAAAGTCAGCGACCCACTGAGAAGTTGACCGTGACTTGGCAGTGGGCTTCATACAGTTTGATTAGAATGTTAAACTAAGAATCACAGGTTCAGTTTTCTAAAGGTACCGTACACTAAGCGACGCTCCAGCGATCCCACCAGCAACCTGACCTGGCAGGGATCGCTGGAGCGTCCCTACACGGGTTGCTGGTGAGCTGTCAAACAGGCATATCTCACCAGCAATCAGTGACCAGCCCCCAGCCAGCAGCGACGCTGCGCTTGGTAACTAAGGTAAATATCGGGTAACCAACCCGATATTTTCCTTGGTTACCAGCGCACACCGCTTAGCGCTGGCTCCCTGGACTCCTAGCCAGAGTACACATCGGGTTAATTACCCGATGTGTAGTCTGGCAATGTGTGCAGAGAGCAGGGAGCCAGCACTGACAGTGTGAGAGCGGCGGACACTGGTAACGAAGGTAAATATCTAGTAACCAAGGAAAGGGCTTCTGGGTTACCCGATATTTACATTGGTTACCAGCGTCCGCACAAGCCGGCTTCCTGCTCCCTGCACATTCAGTTGTTGCTGTCTCGCTGTCACACACAGTGATGCGTGCTTCACAGCGGGAGAGCAACAACTAAAAAATGGTCCGGGACATTCAGCAACAACCAGCGACCTCACAGCAGGGGCCAGGTCGTTGCTGGATGTCACACACAGCAACATCGCTAGCAACATCGCTGCTACGTCACAAAAGTCGTGCCTCAGCAGCGATGTTGCTAGCGATGTTGCTTAGTGAGACGTGGCCTTAAGTCTTTGCGTAGCCACAAAATGTATGATTTTTGGATGTGTGGTCCATATCTTTTTCTACAGCAGAGACTATGAAATATGCCAATCTCCTCTGTTTTTACATTGACCAGCACTCTTACCATTTGGCACAGGCTTTTCAAATTTGCAGGAGACTGGAAGTTGTACTTTTGAATGACACCATTTATTTTACCATAGAGTGCACTGAAAAACGGGAAAAAAATTTCAAGTGTGGTAAAAAAAAAAGTGCAAGTCCACAATTATTTTATGTTTTTTTTATTTACCATGTTCACTGTATGGTAAGACTGTCCTGTCAATGTGATTCTCCTGGTCAGTACGAGTACATAGATATCAAACAAGTTTTGATTTTATAATTTAGTGGTGACAATAATTCTGAAATTTGTAAAAAACAAAAATTTGCTTTTGGTGACATTTTTCGAGAACTGTAATGTTTTTGGTTTTTGAGATCTGGGGCTAAGTGATGGCTTGTGTTTGCACTCTAAGCTGATGTTTTTACTGATGCTATTTTTGGGTAGATATAATATTCTGATCACCTCTTATTATATTTCATTGCAATGTTGCAGCGACCCAAAACATTTTTTAATTCTGGAGGAATTTTTTTTTATTACACTTATTTATCAATTAGATTAATTTATTTTATATTTTGATAGAGCTGACATTTCTGAAGGCAGCGATAGCAAATATGTGTGTTATTTTTATTTATTTTTTAATTGTCTTATTTTCAATGGAGTAAAAGGGGAGTGATTTTAAACTTTTCTGTTTTTTTCTACTTTTTTCATTTTTTTTTAAATTTCTCTTTTCATTGTATTTACTAGTCCCCTTAAGGGACTTGAAACTGCGTTTGTCCGATCACCTCTGCTATACAGAGCAGTGCATCAGCATCAGCACTACCTTATACAGCAGAAATCACGATCTACTGTGAATGTCGGCATTCAAAGGAAAAGCATCATGACAGACAGAGGGGTCATCAGTAGAGATGAGCGAGCCTCTAGAGGCTCGAGTTCGGTTCAGTTCGTCGAACGGAGGCCGCGTTCAAGTTCGGTTCAACGAACCATTCGACGAACCTCTCGAACTCCATTGAAAACAATGGCAGGCAAACACAAACACATAAAAAAAAACTAGAAAACACCTTCAAAGGTGTCCAAAAGGTGACAAACAACTCCCAAGACACCACAAACACATGGGAAAGTGACAAGGACATATAATCATGCGAAAACAAAACAGCTGGATGAGGAAAAAGAGGAAGAGACACAGATATAGCCATGTCATGCCTTTCTAAAATCATGTAAAACACAGCAAGGGGACTCCAAGCACAGTCTCCCTTTTTTCCAAAAATTGAGCCCCACAAACACCCCTTCAGTGGCATCACTTGTGCCCCAGTTGTAAACTTGACAGGTAGATTTGCATCAAGCACATTCCAACATACGCCAGCCTTAACTGTCCCCAGGATGACACAGGGGTAGGTAGCAAAGTCTTTCCTGAACCATGATTTGTTCATCTTGGCTCATTTTTAAACACACAGCAAGGGGACTCCAAGCAAAGTCTCAGTTTTTTCCAAAAATTGTGCCACATAGACACCCCTTCAGGGGCATCACTTGTGCCCCATTTGCAAACTTGACAGGTAGATTTGCATCAAGCACATTCCAAAATACGCCAGCCTTAACTTTTCCACAGGATGACACCGGGTTAGGTAGCAAAGTCTTTGCTGAACCATGACTTGTTCATCTTGGCTCGTTTTTAAAAACACTGCAAGTAATGGGGCCCCAAGCAGAGTTTCCTTTTTTCCCAAAAATTGAGCCACACAGACACCCCTTCAGTGGTATCACTTGTGCCCCATTTGCAAACTTGACAGGTAGATTTGCATCAAGCACATTCCAAAATACGGCAGCCTTTACTCTCCCCAAGATGACACAGGGGTAGTAAATTCCTTGCAGATCCATGACTTGTTCATCTTGATGAACGTTAGTCTGTCCGCATTGTCACTGGACAGACGCGTGCGCTTATCTGTCAGCACAGACCCAGCAGCACTGAAGACACGTTCCGAGACAACGCTGGCTGCGGGACACGACAAGATCTCCAAGGCGTAAGTGGCGAGCTCAGGCCATTTTTCAAGATTGGAAGCCCAAAATGAGCAAGGCTCCAGTTGCAAAGTCATGGCATCGATGTTCATTTGGAGATACTCATGTATCATCCTCTCCAGCCGTTGACTATATGTCAGACTTCTTGTCTCTTGTGGCCTTGCATTGGATAGTCTAAAAAAATTATGAAATGATTCCATAAAATTGCTCCAGCACCAGATACGGTGTTGCTGGTACGGTTTGACTGATCATGAAGAGACAGCCACATGCTTGGCAAGTTACAACTGGGAGATTCACTCCCTGCACCACGGTTGTTTGGTGGAAAAGCTGAGTTAAGATCGATTAACAGCTTCTGCTGATACTCCTACATACGTGTGTCCCTTTCTATGGCTGGGATTATTTCTCCAAATTTGGACTTGTACCGGGGATCTAATAGTGTGGCAACCCAATAGTCATCATCACTTCTAATTCGGACAATCCGAGGGTCATGTTGTAGGTAGTGCAGCAAGAAGGCGCTCATGTGTCTTGTGCATCCATGTGGACCAAGTCCTCGCTGTGTGTTGTGGCAGCATGGTGATAACCGTGCTTTCTTCCTCTGACATCTCCCCCCAACCTCGTTCAACCGAAATTTGACCAAGGTCTCCCTCATCTGCTGAGTGTTCCATGTCCATCGAGAGTTCGTCCTCCATTTCTTCCTGGGCTCCTGCACCTTCCTCAACATTTCGGCTGCTACCATGTGCCCTTGTTAATCCCTCTCCCCCACCGTCCCATGCCTGCCACCTTGGTGATGCTGAACGTCTGGACCTTGTAGATGTTGGTATCCCTTGCGCATATGAATCCTCCTGTACTTCATCCCCTTGCTCTTGTCTCACCACCTGACTCCGAATACTGTTTAGTGTGTGTGTGGCGCCCCTGAGGCTTCCGTCGCCACAGGTCATTGCACCCCATCAGCGGTGTGATGCCCCATTCTGGGTGAGGAAGGGAGTGAACACCGGTCCTCTGGTAAATCGACACTACACCCATTGCTAGGAACACACTGAGACCAGGGATAGTGGCAGAAAACCCTCCCATGCTGCATGCTGAGAGGGGTCGTAAGACCCATCCCTGCTCCCATAGGGTGGTAGCTTAGCAACTGGGGAGGTGGGAGGAGCCACCAGAGAGCAGATAGAGAAAGGAAGGTCAAGTTAGTTTCAGTTTACCTCAGAGAGTGAGAGAGTGAGGAGCCAGCATGTAGCTGTGAAAGAGAAAGGAGCTCTGTGAGCTCAGAGTGTCCGCACAGAGAAAGCAACAGAAGTCTGAGAGAGAGTGCGGAAGGAGAAAGAGGTCTGCAGGAGGCAGGCAAGGAGGAGAAGTAGAAAGAGAGCTCCAAGTCAGTCAGGAGCTGAGAAGAGGAAAGAGACGCTTCCTGGTGAAGATCCTGGGACTCAGAGGGTCCAGGTGACACCAAGCAGAGAACAGAAGGGATCCCAGGGCCACGGGTAGCTGTAGAGCTGCGGTGGCCTGTTCCACAGGAACATCGGTGGAGGGATCAAGCTGCAGCAGGGGACGGTCCCTAGAAACCGGAGGAGTGCAAAATCATCTCCAAACAGTAAAAACCGAGGCCCAGGGAATGTTGTAAACTCCCCGGGCCACAGCCCACAGCAGAACTTCTAGAAAAGGGGTAATAAGCCGACAGGTGACCCCCCAGCCTGGAGGCTGTTGTGGAGGCCGAGCCAGGTTTATCCTACAAAGGCAAGGTTTAAGGAGACAGCTGAAGACAGAGACACTTAAGAGAAGGGTACCGGATTTTGCTCCAAGAATCACCCAGAAACGGCGGAGGTCCCTGACAGTGGTCCCAGCAGTCTAAGGGTTCCTGCCGGCCTTGACAAGAATTGTGAGTAAAGAACTTGAAACTGCACCCTTGAAGTTGCCTCTGTTATTTCATCTGCATAGACACTCATAAGCACTAACTGTGCCCCGGGGCACTGCTCCACCTGTGGGGAGTAGTACAACCATTGCTGCCATATCATCCCCCGGAGGCCTCATACAGCAGCGGCGGCTTATTAGCCGCATACCACAGGTGGCGTCACGAACACAAACTTTAATTCAAGCCACATATTCTACTGACACCCACCAGGGCCACGAAGCCGGGCCCAGCCACCACTGACTACCACCGGACTAGTAGTCCGGCCCGGCACCGGGTGTCCCACAGCCCTGGGGTGGGCGAGTCATGTGCTCCAGCATATAAATGACTGGAATTATCATGCTGATAATGGCATTTTCAGCGCTAAATATATTCGTCGCCATGTCGAAACTGTGCAGAAGGGTGCATAGGTCCTTGATCTGAGACCACTCAAGCAGTGTGATCTGCCCCACCTCTGCATCTCTTTGGCCCACGCTATACGTCATAACGTATTGCACCAGGGCTTGGCGGTGCTGCCACAGTTGCTGCAACATGTGGAGAGTCGACTTCCAGCGTATCGGCACATCGCATTTCAGGCCGTAAGACTTCTGGAGCGATGCAAGTCGGTCAGCTGCGGCGGTTGAACGGCGGAAGTGAGCAGAGAGTGACCGTGCCCTGTGCAGAAGTCCATCTAGGCCGGGATAGTGGGTTAAAAATTGCTGGACAACAAGGTTCAACACGTGAGCCATACAAGGCACGTGTGTCACCTAGCCCCAGTGAAGGGCCGCACCCAGGTTTGCAGCATTGTCGCACACGGCCTTCCATGGCTGCAGGTTGAGTGGAGACAACAATTTACTAAACTCGCTCGCAAGAGCTGACCACAACTCCTCAGCTGTGTGACTTTTATTTCCAAGACATTTCAAGGTAAAGACTGCCTGATGCAGTTGAGTTCTGCTACCAGCATAGTAAGGAGGTGTGCGGGATTCCTTGTGCGCAGTTACAACGTGGGTGGCTTGACCAGCCAGGATTTGGACGGAGGTGGCGGACCCAGACGAGGTTGAGGAGGCAGAAGCAGTGGAGGAACTTCTACATACAGAGGATTGACGCACAAGTCGTGGGGATGGCAAGACTTGTTCAGCAGACCCTTCTCCATCTCTCACCATAGTTACCCAGTGCCCAGTCAGCGACATGTAACGCCCCTATCCATACTTACTGGTCCAAGTATCGGTGGTGAAATGCACCCTGTCACACACAGAGTTTCTCAAGGAAGCGGTGATGTTCTGTGCGAAATGCTGGTGTAGCTGGTGTATCTGCGATGGACATAAGGTCTCGAAAATCCTCTGTGTCCACCAGGCGTAAAGGCAGCATTTCGGTAGCCAATACCTTACAGAGGGTGATAGTCAACCTCTTAGCTTTGTCATGGCTCAGAGGAAATGGCCTTTTATTGGTCCACATCTGAGGGACAGAGATCTGGCTTTTGTTTGGAGATGGTGTGGAGTAGGGTGTCCCTGGAAAACTGCAGGTCTGTGAGGAAAGTGCAGGCGGAGACATGATTTTGCCTTCATCCAAAGTTGGTGCTCTTGATGTCTGAGAGAGCTGTACACCAGCACTTGTTTCCCCTTCCAAAACAACTGATGACCTGCCAAGCAAACTGCCTGTTGCGGTTAAAGAGGTGGAAGGTCTGCGTGGAAAAACATGTGTGACAGCTGTCCCCACAGTCATAGAGGATGAAGAGCGCGCGGATGCACTTGAAAGGGCAGACGGTAGTTGGCCCGCTCCGCTAGCCCGCAATGTATCACGGTGAGCTTCCCACTGGGATTTATGCTTGTTATTCATGTGACGATTCATGGAAGAAGTTGTCAAACTGGTGAGGTTTTGGCCTCTACTTATAGATTGGAGACAAATCTTACAGATCACATGATTTGGGAGATCCTTTGCGATGTCAAAAAAGGACCAGGCTAGGCAAGGCTTACAGCCCATGCGACCTGCAGAGCCATCCTGACTTGTGCTCAGAGGCAGAGTTGTGGCTGAGGATGCAGTTGTTGACGTGCTTCCAGTACTCCGACTCTGTCCAGGAAGGCGCAAGGTAACTTCGTCATCAGTCGCATCCTCCTCCACCGCCTCTGGTGACCTCCTCGAGTGCCTGACTGTGGGTTGACAGTAAGTGAGATCTAGAACTTCATCATCAAGCGTTGTGTTTGCACTCCCATCGCCCTCAGACCTAACCTTTTCCTGCCCTGACTGAATAGTTAAGTTGTCATCCCAATCAGGTATCTGCGTCTCATCGTCATCAGTATGTTCCTCATTGTCTCCACCAACAAGTGTTACAGTTTGGGAATAAGGGTCTAATTTATGCTCAGAAACTTGGTCATCAGGGCCTGAATCTGAGTCACAAAGCTTCTGGGCATCACTGCAGACCATTTCCTGGTCTGTACTCACTGTAGCTTGGGAGCAGACCTCTGATTCCCAGCCTATAGTGTGACTGAACAGCTCCATAGACTCAGCCATCTCTGTTACACCATACTCTGCAGGGCGGGTGGAGACTTGAGAGCTGTTAGAAAGCAAGTGTGATTGGGGTGAAAACTCAGAGGACTGTTGTTTTTTGGATGTTGAAGTTGAGGTGGAGGAGAGGCCACTTGTTGGAGCACTTGAGATCCATTCTAGCATGTTCTTTTTTTGTGCATCATCTACCTTTGTTACAGTTGTTCGGTTCCGTAAAAAAGGTAGCACATCCGATTATAGTAAGTAGTAGACATCTTACTTTTGCTGGAAGATGGCCTTTCTTCGGCAGATGTTAATGTAGCTTTCCCACCTACCCCACGGACACAAACTTTTTTTCCTTTTTCAACACGCCTGTTTCCCTTTCCACCAGCATCTGTCCACTCAATTTGTTTGAGACAAGATTAGACACTTAAAATGTCATAGCAAAAATGGAGAGGTGGTGTACAATGCAGAGGTGGTCTAGCTTTATTTACAGCTGAAGAACCAACACTGAGTATCCCAGTCAATTTTAGTATGCCACTAACAGTGTCAGCACAGTTTGCAATTAGAATTGCGTAGCAAAAATGGACAGGTGTGTACCATGCACAGGTGCTGTACCGTGATTGGCAGCAAAGGAACACTAAGGTAGTATCCCAGTCAATTTTAGGATGCCCCTAACAGTGGCAGCACAGTTTGAAATTAGAATTGCGTAGCAAAAATGGACAGGTGTGTACCATGCAGAGGTGGTCTAGCTTTATTGACAGCTGAATAACCAACACTGAGTATCCCAGTCAATTTTAGGATGCCCCTAATAGTGGCAGCACAGTTTGCAATTAGAATTGGTTAACAGCTGAGGGCAGATCTCCGATCCACTCGTGGCTATTAGATGCACATGTCATGCAGGGAGAGATGCAGGTTCAGCGTGCGAGTCCTTATCAAGCCAGGGACACAACCTATGACCTACCGGTACGTCATAGGTCGTGAAGGGGTTAAGTCTACTAAGTCTTTTAATTCAAAAACAAGAACTGCAAAGCAATGTGAATATTGTCTAAACATGTCTTTCAGATTTTTATTTTTTTTAATTAACTATATGAATCAGTTATGACATATTGTAGGCATCTTACAATTATTTCTTAATTGAATGTCTTTACTTTCTAAGAATACAAGACGGCGGCTCCCAACATATTTTGTTCTTTCCTGCAAATTGCAACTGTGCACATCAAACAGGAGGACTGTGCATTTATTAAAGCTTAATGCAGCTCCGCATATTTCCATGCATGTACTTTGCCTTTACAGTGGATCTCATTAACTTTGCATAATACAAAAATCTTGATTAGGGGAGACTTCATTTATTCACCATGAATAGTTTGAGAGCTAAGTGTGCGGAAGTCTATTTAATGTATTCTGATACAGCTGTCATCTGTTTCTTATGGCCATTTACAAGTTTAGATGTATTTGAAAATGCACCTAAAACCTTGAGGAGGAGTGTGATGTGATACATACCACCAGTGATTCTGATAAGTGTTATTATAGAAAGCCCGGACGCCTGCCCTGAAGGGTCTCAAGGGAGGGCAACATGACTGAGGAGGGATACTAGGCCTGAGGGATAGCAAGGGGTTAAGGTGTAGGGCATTTTGTGCAGGAAAAAATGGGAGGTGGAATTATAGGGGCTGTGGGGCCATGTAATTGGTCAGGGGGATGTCAGTTTGTCAGTTGTGGGGGAGTATATAGGGCTGAGTTATGGGGTGGGATGTTCATTCACTACTTGGCAGACGTTCGGAAGCATCCCACCCACTTGCCCTATTTCAAGATTTCAGGAGATATACATGAAGAGACGTAGAGGATTGACCTTGTCACAGCAGTCGGCGGAAAGGAGGGGGGTATTTGAAGTTGGTGGATTGCACAAAGAGCGGAGGGGGGGGGGACCCAGAGCAGGAACGGGTTACCCTGGTGGTGCAGTGACATAGTTTGAAGGGTTAAAGATTTGTGCAGGAGAGGGGGGATTTATCTCTATCTCTTCAGTGAGTTATGAGGCCAGGCTCCATGTAACCTGATATCCAGGCGTCCTGTCTCACAGCGTTGGTGTCCCAGTGATAACACAGGAGCCGAGGAGTATGGAGGGAGGTAGTGACATAGTTGGTTAAGGTGGGTCCCTGCTGTGCTGTCACAGCGTGAAATGTTAATATGGGTCCCTCTTGGGGTGGGTCCCAGCGGGACAGTGGTTGGGCAACACTCAGCTGGGTCTCCTCGAGCTGGTGTGGTGCGGCTGAGGGCACGTGGTGGAGCTGGTGTTGCAATCATGTACAACGGGACTCTTCATTTACCCCCCCTCCTTTGCTGGTGGTTATGTTTTATGGAGTTATTACTATGCTTATGGCTAAAATGTTATTGATTATTTTGGTGATAATAAACGGGGCTTCTGTGGCCTTTTACATCCAATGTCACGCAGTCTTTGTGTCTTATTTTAGGTTAAGAAACTGGAAAAGGTGGGGTTTCTGGTTTGGGTCAGTACGGCAAGGTAAAGCCAGCAGTCACACTTTCCTCAGTCAAGGATCCCATTCATATAAAAGTTTGCTATAAGTAAGGAGGAAAAATCCACATCCCTAGACATAATAAAAAAAAAAGTACCAATGTGTTTCTGATGCATCAACCACTTTTAGTCACGGCCACCATGGCTGAAAATGGTTGATGCACCAGAAACGTATCAGTGTTTTTTATTGCTCTAAAATGATATGGATGTTATTTAGAAAGTCAACACGTACCAATAAAGATTTTTTTGTCTGTAGAGCTGAATTTTTCCTCCTTGCTTTCAGTTTCCAGTGTTTGGGCAATAATAACACTATCTGTGCTCCATAGAGGATGGGACTTATTGGTGAGCTGGACTTCATTTCTTCAAAAGTTTACTATACATTTTGTACAGTAACTTTCTTAGTAACTCAAGCCCACTGTCATTGCCTTTCCTCAACCTCTATATTTTGACTGAGAATGAGTGCGATAATAGTAACATAGCTTGTAAGAGAAAAAAATATCAGACATTGAGATAGGAATGTACACTCCTTGAACTGAGTGCATCATAAAATCAAGTTTTCCATGGATCAGTGTGAATTCACATTAAAATGGGAAAATCAAGCAAGCCAAGCAACCTCGCATGGAACGTGGTAATCGGTACTAAATAGTTTAATAATTTCTAATTACTTACAAATAGAATTCGAGTCAAATTTTATCAAATATGTACGTCCCAGGGAATTGAACACTATTGGATTCAAATTACATAAATTATCCCCCAAAAATTCTGCCCCCTTTGTAGACATTGCAAACGATTGTATCATTCACAGAAAGCTGACATAATTAAGAGTTAATAGAGTTCCCGATAATGTCATGCAGCTAGCACATGACTTTATACAGTAGAGGGTAGTCAACCAGGAGAGACAATCATAACCTAAATAGAGGGATTCACTGTAGTGGGAGGACATAAGAAATGTAGAGGCAGGATGAGAAACCCTATAACAGTTTACAACTGAAGTAGTTGAGAGTAGTAGTCTGCAAATAAGGATGCGCTCACACGAGCATATGAATTGGACGAATGCAATGCGAGAAAATCTCACATTGTACTCAGACCAATGTTATTCAATGAAGGAGAGCAGATGGTCAGCTTTTTTCTAATTCAGATTCTGGATGAGAGATAAGTTGCAGCATGCTGCGATTGTCAGCAAGAGTCGTATCACTCACACCCATGCAAGTCTATGGGTGAGAGTGAAACATCGGACTGTACTCAGATGACATCCAAGTACAGTGTGATAATCGCATAAGCTGACAATGGAGGAGATGGGGAGATTAATCCCTCCCTCTTCTATGCAGTGCCTTCCCCCTCCTCCGCATCTGTGATCTGATCACAGGATTGGATCACAGTTGCATGACACTTGGCTCACGCTGGCAGCACAGCGGGAGAAGAGGGCCATTAGCATATCGCATCCGATGCACTCGCATCGGATGCCATACCATTATGTGAATCCAGCCTAATACAGAGACTCAATTGAAAAGGGGGTAACGAGAGAAAGAAGCGATGACAACAGCCACAGTGCCAGACTCAGTGTGACTGACCAGTGATATGGTGTAGCTGGCAACTATCCTGCTGCATATGAATCGTGAATACCAATTTTTTTCCTTTCTTTATAATGCGCCAGAATGAAGAAGCACGACAGCACAATAGTTTTTATAGTAACATTTGTTTTTGCAAAGGGGGGAATAATTGTTTTTTTTTTTTTTAAAGGAGTTGTCCGACATAAACTCAAAAATTTTTGGTAAGCTAATCTGTGCTGTATTGTCATATAAAACACCCCTACATTGTTATTTTTTGTTTTCTAACTTTTGTTCCTCTTGAATTATCCCTTTATTCTCTGCAGCTCTTTGTTTACATTCAGCTCCAGCAAACTGACCACTTCCTGTGCTAAACCTCCCAGTCAGAGCTGGCACCGCCCAGCCTCAGTGCCCAGCCCCGCCCCCTGCCCGCTCCGCCCCCTCTGCCCGCCCTCTGCAAACACACTCCCTGTCAGTATTCTGCCCCAGCACCTGCTATCACTCTAGCATTGGAAATAACAGCCCCACATCGGGCTCTGCACTCCCCAAACACACATCGGGCTCTGCACTCCCCACACACACATCGGGCTCTGCACCGCACACACACATAGACTCTGCACCCCCCACCACATCAGGCTTTGCACACCCCACACACAAATCGGGCTCTGCACCGCACACACATAGGGCTCTGCACCCCCCACTACATAGAGCTCTGCACCCCACACACATATAGAGCTCTGCATCCCACACACACATAGGGCTCTGCACACCTCACACACATAGGACTCTGCACTCCCCACTACATAGAGCTCTGCACTGCGCACACACACATAGAGCTCTGCACCCCACACACACATAGGGCTCTGCACACCACACACACATAGGGCTCTGCACCGCACACACACATATGGCTCTGCATCTCACACACACATAGGGCTCTGCACCGCACACACACATAGGGCTCTGCACACCACACACATAGAAAGCTCTGCACCTCACACACACATAGAGCTCTGCACCCCACACACACATAGGGTTCTGCACACCACACACATAGGGCTCTGCACACCACACACACATCGGGCTCTGCACCCCCACACACATAGGACTCTGCACACCACACACACATTGGGCTCTGCACCCCCACACACACATCGGCCTCTGCACATGTACCGCCCCGCGGGCTCAGCTGCGGCCGACGAGCTGCTCGGATCCATGCTTGTACGGTGGGTGGCTCGAGCTCCTCACGGACCTGGGGGTCACGTCGCTCTGCAAAGGGGTTGGCGCTACAAGCAGGGACTTTGTTGGGGAGTTCCACGGCCGGGGGCCGCGGTGGTTTGGAAGGGATGTAAGTTCGTGACACCACCCACGGGTTGTGGTGAATGGATGGACACCATTGCTGCCGTTAAGTAGGCCTCCCGGAGACGGTGCTGTGCAGCTTGATGTTGACCCCTCCATGGGTAGGGGAGTGATGGTCCCGGTGCCCGAGGGAGGTGCTGTGGCGTGGGGACAGGTGCGTGCTAGATGATGGTGCAGTGCAGCGCGGTGTGCGGCCCGAAGGCACTGGTGTACTCACTATGACACAATACACTGGAGTCTCTGGTAAGCCAAACGGGATGATGAACGGTAGTTCGCTCCCCGGCTTGCTGGGTGTCAGAAGAGCCCTGTTTGCCCGCAGACGCTGGCCCCTTGGGTCTCTATGCCTTGGCGGTGGCTTTATCCTGTATGGTTGTGCTGTTGTCTTCTAACGGGTCATGTGTGGGAAAGGTCCTTAAATCCTGACCTCAATCAGTTGATTTGACTCGGCCCTGTCGGTTTGGGGCTTTGTACTGGGTCTGAGTACTCCTCCTGGTGCTCCGGTTTCCAATCGGTTCACCGGTTCGGTACCGGCGGGCCACCGCCCGACCCCGGTCCCTACGGTTCCACCGGCTATAATCACAGTTCCTGCAGGCGGCCACCACTGTCTGCCTCCTTGCCAGAGGTGACTAGGCTCCAACCCAGCCACCTGAGTAGACTATTGGGAGGCCTGGTCACAGGTCTGCCCTTGAACTCGACCTCTCGCCTTCACTGTCAAGACTAGACTCTCTAGAACTAGTGTCCTTTTCCCGCCTCCCCAGGCCTGTGAACTCCTCGGTGGGCAGAGCCAACCCCCTGACTTCGCCCCCCTGGTGTGGACATCAAACCTGGAGGGTGGTGAGAAGGTTTTTAAGTTTGGCTGCTGTCACCTTTTTAGGGAGGGGGTGTGTGTGCATGGGACTACCTGGGACGACCTGACTAGTCCAGGGCGTCACACACACCACAAACACATAGGGCTCTGCACCCCCCACTACATAGAGCTATGCACACCACACACACATAGAGCTCTGCACTCCACAACACACATAGGGCTCAGCACAACACATACACATAGGGCTCTGCACCGCACACACACATATGGCTCTGCACCTCACACACATAGGGCTCTGCACCGCACACACACATAGGGGCTCTGCACACCACACATACATAGGGCTCTGCACCTCACACACACATAGGGCTCTGCACCCCACACACATATAGGGCTCTGCACCACACACACACATAGGGCTCTGCACCTCACACACACATAGGGCTCTGCACCGCACACACACATAGGGCTCTGCACCGCACACACACATAGGGCTCTGCACACCACACACACATATGGCTCTGCACCGCACACACACATAGGGCTCTGCACCGCACAACACATCGGGCATCTGCACCCCACACACACATGGTGCTCTGTATCGACCCCCCCACCATAGTTCTGCACCGACCCCTTCCCCTACTCCCATAGGGAACACATGTAGGGAATACATACTTACCCCTCCTCGGTCCCCGCCGCTCCTGCACGTTCGTCCGCTGTCTGGTCTGGACATATCAGCACAGTAGTGATGTCACCGCTGTCCTGGACTGTCAGACACAGACAGCGGGACAGTGATGAAAAGCAGCGCTGCGCTCCCTCTCATCAGTGCTTTCAAATGTATCGGCATCCCAGATGCTGATACATTTGAATGTGCGATCCTGAACAGGGGGCCCGCTGCTGGTGGTGACACTGTGGGGAGCCGCCGCCAGGCCCCTCCTCTCAGTTCACGAGCCCAACAGCAGTGCCGGGGGAGGTTGCGGGGAGTGTACGGGTGCCGGGGAATGTGTGGGAGGGTGCAGGGAAGGGGGCGGGGACTCCACGCACTGTACCTGCCCAGCAGGGCGGCAACATGCTGTTCCCAGATTTGCATGTCAACATGGTCCTGCCCATGTTGACATGAAATGACCGAAAGCAGCAAAATCGCGGCAGGAGCGGTCACATGACCACTCTGAGCCGGGGGAGAGGGGCTGACAGCAGCGCAGGTAAGTGGTCTCTATCTACTTACTTGCCCCAATGTAGCCCAATAGGGAAATAATAAAACAAAGTCAAAATAAGCTGGATAACCCCTTTAAGCACAAAAAGATCCCCTAAATCCAGACCTTAATTGTGACTCTAATTCACAGAGTGCGTGTCTTCAACTTTTTTTTAATTTCACATCTGCTTTACTAATCAAATTTTACATCTACACCAATATGTCGCCTGTTGAAGGTGCTGGCTTTTTAGTCACGTACCTAGGGTTCCTGAATCCTTACAACTTCAATTTTGGGAACTGGGTTGAATTTTGCCGCAAAAAATAAAATTAGACACTTAACTGTGCCTATCTGGTTTTGCACCTGTTTTACTATTCCAAATTGGCAACCGTTCACACCACATGAAATCTGGCTATTTCAAATTTCAAAGATCGATCATTTCTAGTGCTAGACTAGCCAGGTATAGTAATCAATAACTGTGGGGTTTCCTCATGCAATGGTCTTCAGTGATTATCTTGATATTGCTCAAAAATTGGATTACTAAACTGTGGCTAAACATTATAGAAAATAGCATTTCAGCTCACCTGATAAAAGTGCATGGTGCAGGTCAGATCAATAGACACTCCAAAAGTATAAATAGTACCAGCACAAATCCATGAAAATTTTTAAATTTATTCAATGCAAAAAAGCATAAAAAAAAATTAAAAACTGATACAAGACAAGTACAGGTAACGCGATTCTGGCTCAATGTTGCCCTTAAGGGGGCTTTATGTACCGCCCCGCGCTTGGCTGCAGCCGAGCCGCTCGGATCCGGTGGGTGAGTGGCTCTAGCGCCTCCGGACAGGGGGTCACTTCGCTCTGAAAGGGTGCTGGCGCTACTTAGGGGGGTGGTAGGTTGGTGCGGTGGTAGGTTGGTATACGGCCGGAGCTGTGTTTAAGTTCGTGACGCCACCCACGGGACGTGGTGAAGGTGTAGACACCACTGCTGCAGTTACAGGCACCCGGGGGAGGTGGTTATGCAGCAAGATGTTAACCCCTCCGTGGGCAGGGATGATGGCCCCGGGGCCTGTTGGGGAGATTAGCCGGGTGGTGCAGGGCGGCGTGCTGCCGAATGGCACTGTTGTACTCGCAGTTATTGACACACACAAGTCTCTGGTAAACAAAGTTGATGGTGGTCGGTGCCCGCAGCCGGCTGCGTCTGGTCCCCCACCCGCTTCGGTGGTCTTGGCCTTTCTCCTGCACCGTGTTGTGAATGTGTAGACTTCCTGTGCTTCAGCAACGGGGGTCCGCTCCCCGGCTTTGTGTATGTCGGAGGAGCCCGTTTGCCTGCAGACGGTGGCACGTGGGATGTCTCTGCCTGTGCGGTGGCTTTCTATCCCCCTCGGTGGGCTGTTGTCTTCAGTCGGGACTTGGGTGGGAAAGGACCTATAGTCAAGACCGCAATCAGTAGAGTTGACTCGGTCCAGTGGCTTCTGGACCTCATTCAGGGTCTGAGTACCCCCCCTGTGCTCCCGTTTCCGAGTCGGTTTCCCGGGTCGGTACCGGCGGGCCACTACCCTGTCCCGGTCCACCATGGTTCCACTGAGCCATCTTCCTGGCTCCTGCAGGCTAGGAACAGTCTGCATCCTAGCCAAGGTACCAGGGCTACGACCCTGGCACCTGTCAGTTTCCGCTGCAGACCTGTCACCAGAGGCCTGCTGCACTTGAACTCCACTCTCCACTGATCTGTCTTGACTACAGAACTTGACTGACTTGCACTTCCTGCCTCAGGCCCTCTGAACTCCTCGGTGGGCGTGGCCAACCACCTGGCTCCGCCCCCTGGTGTGTTTATCAAGCTCTGGGGGAGGTGACTAGGTTTTTATGGGTTGGCTGATGTTACCTTATTGGGGGACAGGTGTTGTGAGGGGCGCTATCTGTGACTACCTGGCTAATCCAGGGCGTCACATTTACATGCAGCGACATCGCTAGCGATGTCGCTGGTGAAAGCACCCGCCCCTGACGGTTGTGCGTCACGGGCTAATTGCTGCCCGTGGCACACAACATCGTTAGGACCCGTCACACGGGACTTACCTGCCTAGCGACGTCGCTGTGGCCGGCGAACCACCTCTTTTCTAAGGGGGCGGTTCGTGCGATGTCACAGCGGCGTCACTAAGCGGCCGCCCAATAGAAGCGGAGGGGTGGAGATGAGCGGGCGTAACATCCCACCCACCTCCTTCCTTCCTCATTGCGGGCGGCCGCTGGTAAGGTGATGTTCCTCGTTCCTGCGGTGTCACACGTAGCGATGTGTGCTGCCGCAGGAACGACGAACAACCAGCGTCCTGCAACAGCCACAATTTTATGAAAATGAACGACATGTCAACAATCAAGGATAAGGTGAGAATTTTTGATAGATAACACTCGCTCGGAGCTGTTACACACAACGACGTCGCTAACGACGCCAAATGTGCGTTACGGAATCCGTGACCCCGGCGATATATCGTTAGATACGTCGTTGCGTGTAACAGGGTCTTTAGTCTCAACCTGACGTTGAGCCAGAAACATGTTACCTGTGCCTGTCTTGTATCAGTTTTTAATTTTTATCTACCTACCTTCTTGTTTTTATGCCTTTTTACATTGAATAAATAAATGTAACATTTTTTATGGATTTGTGCTGGTACTATTTCTACTTTTGGAATGTGGCTAAACATTGCTTTGCTAGATAAATCTATATTTTTGTTGCACCATGCAGAAAGGGATACAGAATTTGGTACAAGAATCATAAATTAATGAACCCTTCTTGTCAGGTGTCAACAGTTCAGGCAGGTAAATGTAGAGCAATGGTATGATGAATGTTTCCTTGGCACAACCTGCATCTGCCAATACTTGGATGGATGTTGGACATTAGGGCTATCCTAAGCATTGTGGCTGATCATGTTCTTCCTTTAATTGCAGCTGTTAACATTATGACAGAAGCACATCTACAGCAGGATAATGCATCGTACCACAAGGTTTGCATACTGATGAATTGCTTCATGACAATGAGTTTTCTTAGCCTTTCTGACCATCATAGTCCCCAGATTTTAATCACCTCTCAAAGTAGAATGGGATCCTCGAAGCATGTGAGTACTTCCATCTCAGTTGCAGGAATTCTAGACGCTATCCTGTCTGCTTATTATGATTTTCATGTAGAATGATTTCAACACTTGGTGGAATCTATGACATGATGAATTACTGCAGTCCTACTTGAGGGGTATCTAAAATGGCCATTCGGTATGTTATTCCATTCCCTGTATAACTGTCTACAGTAAATAAATTAGCTACATCTAGTAGAAGCTTCAAGCTGCCAAAACTGTTTATCATGAGCCAATTAGTGATGGGCGAGCACTAAAATGCTCGGTACACGAGTCGAGCAATATGTAATGCTTGAGTGCTTATCTCGAGTAAATCAATGGGAAATTCAATTATTTTTCTGGCAGACCCTCCCAGGAGATCTGGGAGGCAGCAAAATCACTAGAACAGATAGAAAGAGCACTCAAATGGAATGGGAACAGAATGGGGAAGAAACCTGGACATATCTCTGACTCACAGGTTGCTGTTGGGAACAATATTATCAGAGTATAAAGCCACTTTTCCGGACTGACAATAAATAAAACCAAACCAAAGATAACTTGGATTTTATAGGAAAAAATGTTAGAAAACATTCTATATAAGACAAA
This sequence comes from Anomaloglossus baeobatrachus, assembly GCF_048569485.1. Taxonomy (NCBI): domain Eukaryota; kingdom Metazoa; phylum Chordata; class Amphibia; order Anura; family Aromobatidae; genus Anomaloglossus; species Anomaloglossus baeobatrachus. The sequence continues at coordinate 660,287,492 of NC_134354.1, forward strand.
TGTAACTAGCGAGAAAAACACCTCCTCCACCCCAACGGCTATGTTCACACGTCATGCCATGTCAATGCTTTTAATGGTGAAAATATGCTGCAAAAATGCTGAAAGCATTGCCATGCTCCTTCTTTCAAAAAAATGCAGCATTTTTCAATTTCAGTCAGGAAAAAAGGAATCTTGTGCATGAGATTTCTCACATTGTTTTCCCCATTTCAAAGGAATGGAACTCCTAGACTGGTGAAGCCTATGCTCCAAGTGCAAGGCTTATCAAAACTTGAAAGGCGGAATTGCAATACACCCTGGAATACATATTAGAAATGCATGCCAACTTCTTCCCCGAAGAAGCGCTGATACTCCAGCGAAATGCGCGTCGGATATCCTGTGGTCCCATCCTGGGGGGGCTCTTAATGGCCTAGGAGCAATCCTAACTCATTTATTTGCACTTGCACTTTAGGTAATTATGGTCCCTTGCTAACAATTACTCATTTACTTATCCTGAACTGAGTTCCCAACATGTGATGTTTTATATGGGATTTTTTTCCCTATATTTATTGTACTTATACTTTTGTTTCTTTGTTGGGAATATTGGATTCTGAGATGCATACTTTTATTGCTGATTATTAGGGGACCTATATTCTATATATGAGTCTTTAATTAACCCCCCTGCTTTTCCACTCTCCTGTGGTTGTTTTTATTTGTCCCACTTGTCTCTGTTTGTGATTTTCTTAATAAAATTGTTTATGTTTGCACAATTACTCCATTTCTCTTGCCTTGTACCCTTGAATACATGTAGAGGATGGACTCAGAAATTTTTTTTTCCCCATTTGGAAAGTGTGGAACTCCTAGACTGGTAAAGGGTATGCACTATATGCAAGGGCTGCCTAAATTATAAGAAGAAACTCCAACCAATACACCCTGGAACAGATGTAAAGTAGGGCTTCAAAAAATATTTACATTTAGAAATGTGGCTTCTTTGGCCAACAACAAGGAGTCATGGAGGCCAATAAGAGTACAAGTGGCACAGCAAGGACTTTCAGATATCCAACTCCGATTTTGCTCCAGCTAAGGTGTGCAGCAGTTCCTCCTGTGCTGGCTCAAAACATTTGGCAGCCCAAACTTTCAAATAGATTAAAGAAGGAGTTTCCAATAGCTTTTTTTTTTTCTCCCTGGAGATTTTTACAAATGAAAACCATGAACCATGTGAGTGGGACTTCTCGAACCCAATCTAGAGGAAAGAACACACGGTCCTTTGTCCATTTATTCACATAAGTGGTGTATTTGGACCTTTCTCCCAATGTATGAATCCATCTTTATTTTTTTTTTTTACCCATAGTTGAGGCAAATATGAGGCTCGCAGGCTGCAGTCACTGCTCTCTCCCTGCTAAAGTTAATTCCGTGGGTTTTTAGTGCCACGGGGGCATAATAACTAATAGTTAGAGATGAGAGAGGTTTGAAGTTCACCAATTTCATGTTCGAATGATTTTGGGGGGTGTTCGAGTCGTTCGACAAACTTGAGCCTTTTGCTAAAAGTTCGAGAGTTCAAGTAGCGTTCAAGAATGGTTCGAACACCAAAAGCGTGTTTTTTCACAGTAAGTATGTGCGCACCTTTCGTATCTGCATGCGTCCTTCGTCCCCAGCACAATCTTTCTCTCTTTCCTACTCACCGATCACGGGCGTCTCGCTGCACGGCTGTCACAAATCTCCAGTGGCATTTCCTCTTTTGAAAATGGCTGCCGCTTCATTATTCATTTAGTTATTCTATGCTTTCCCCGCCCGCCGGCGCCCATGATTGGTTGCAGTCAGACACAACCCAAACGATGAGTGACAGCTGTCTCACTGCAACCAATCATAGCCGCCGGTAGGTGGCTCTATATCGTGCAGTAAAATAAATAAATTAAAAAAAAAAAATGCGGTTCCCCCCATATTTGATACCAGCCAGGATATAGCCACACGGCTGGAGGCTGGTATTGTCAGGATAGAGAGCGCCACATTATGGGGAGCCCACCACCCTAACAATATTACCCAGCAGCCGCCCGGAATTGCCGCATCCATTAGATGGGGCGGTCCTGGGACTCTACCCAGCTCATCCCGAATTGCCCTGGTGTGGTGGCAATCGGGGTAATAAGGAGTTAATCTGGACAGGCATCTCCCCGAGACACCTTCCATGATTAAACTGTCAGTGAAAGTAAAGAAACACACACAGTGAAAAATCCTTTATTTGGAATAAAAGACAAAAAAACACCTCATTTACCTTTTTATTAAAATCCCCAAACAACAATCCCTGTCCGAAGTAATCCACACGACACTGTCAGCTCTGCTACATGAAGATCACAGGGAGCGATCTGTGTCCTCTCCACGCAGCAGCTGAAGTAAGCCACGCTGTCACCAGACTTCACTCTGCAATGTAGACGTGTGGCTCAATGAATAGCGCTCCCGTCTAAGAAGCATTAGGTCACGAGTTCAAATTTTGGCCGTCGCGGTAAAAAATTTAATTTATTTTTAATTTTAAATTATAATTATTATTTATTTATAATTATAATTTAATTTAATTATGCATTGAGGGGAGGAGCCGGACATCAGCTTTGAGCCGCGGGACACACCTCTAAAATCGGAGCAGTTCACGGAATGAGGCTGCATCTCTCTCTATCGCTCTCTCTTTCTCTCTCTCTCTTTCTCTCTCTCTCTCCTCTCTCTCTCTCTTTCTCTCTCTCTTTTTCTCTCTCTCTCTTTTTCTCTCTCTCTGTCTTTTTCTCTCTCTCTCTTTCTCTTTTTCTCTCTCTCTCTCTTTCTCTCTCTCTCTCTCTCTCTCTTTTTCTCTCTCTCTCTCTCTCTCTCTTTTTCTCTCTCTCTTTTTCTCTCTCTCTTTTTCTCTCTCTCTCTCTTTTTCTCTTTTTCTCTATATCTCTCTCAGTCTCTCTTTTTCCCTCTCTCTCTCTCTCTCTCACTTTCGCTCTCTCTCTTCTCTCTCTCTCTTCTCTCTCTTCTCTCTCCTGTCTCTCTCTTCTCTCTCTCCCTTTCCCTCTTCTCTTTTCTCTCTCTCTTTTCTCTCTATCTTCTCTCTCTCTCTTATTCTCTCTCTCTCTCTCAGACCTGGCGATAATCAGCTGATGCGGTCACCTGACGGAATCAGCTGACACTATAAATCGAGCGGTGAGGCCGGCTTTTTACCGCCCGGCCGGCTAAACTATCAGCTGATGCTGTCGGACAGGAGTCTGCACAGAAGTGTGTCGTTTTGGGGTTTTTTTTTGCACTGATGCATCAGCTGATTGTATAAAAGCCATGTATACAATAAGCTGCTGTGTCATGTGATTAAGGCCCTTGAACCTGACACATCATCTGATCGCTTTGCCTTTTAGCAAACCGATCAGATGATATTGGATCCGGACTGGACGGCACGGGACCCTTGATCCAGGATTACTGCAGAGGGGGGTTCTTTATTTCAATAAAGATGGAGTTACTAATTGTGTTATGTTTTATTTCTAATAAAAATATTTTTCTGTGTGTTGTGTTTTTTTTCATCTGTAGTAGAACTTCATGGTGGCCATGTCTAATATTGGTGTGACACCATGAAATTTGGGCTTAGGGCCAGTTGATAATATACAGCTAGCCCTAAACCCATTAATACCCAGCAAGCCACCCGTCACCAGGGCAGCTGGAAGAGTTGGATACAGCACCAGAAGATGTTGCTTCTATGAAAGCGACATTTTCTGGGGTGGCTGCGGACTGCAATTCGCAGCAGGGGTGCCCAGAAAGCTTGGGCACCCTGAGCTGCGGATCCAATGCCCAGCTGCCTAGTTGTACCTGGCCGGACACAAAAATTGGGCGAAGCCCACGTCATTTTTTTTTTTTTTTAATAATTTCATGAAATTCATGAAATAATAAAAAAAAGGGCTTCCCTATATTTTTGGTTCCCAGCCGGGTACAAATAGGCAGCTGGGGGTTGGGGCAGCCCGTAGCTGCCTGCTGTACCTGGCTAGCATACAAAAATATGGCGAAGCCCACGTAATTTTTTGGGGGGCAAAAAACTCCTGCATACAGTCCTGGATGGAGTATGCTGAGCCTTGTAGTTCTGCAGCTGCTGTCTGCTGTCTGTCTGTATGGAGGAGACAAGACAGCAGCTGCCGAACTACAAGGCTCAGCATGCTCCATTCACTAGTGTATTCAGTAGAGCAGACAGCAGCTGCAGAATGACAAGGCTCAGCATGCTCCATTCAGTAGTGTATGCAGAAGAGCAGACAGCAGCTGCAGAACTACAAGGCTCAGCATATTCCATCCAGGACTGTATGCAGGAATTTTTTGCCCCGACAAAAAATTACGTGGGCTTCGCCATATTTTTGTATGCTAGCCAGGTACAGCAGGCAGCCCCCAAACCCTAGCTGCCTATTTGTACCCGGCTGGGAACTAAAAAATATAAAGAAGCCCTTTTTTTAATTATTTCATGAATTTCATGAAATAATTAAAGAAAAAATCGACATAGGCTTCGCCCCATTTTTGTGTCCAGCCAGGTACAACTAGGCAGATGGGGATTGGAATCCGCAGCACAGGTTGGCCCAAGGTTTCTGGGCCCTTCTGCTGCGAACTGCAGTCCGCACCCGCCCTAGAAAATGGCGCTTTCATAGAAGCGCCATCATCTGGCGCTGTATCCAACTCTTCCAGCAGCCCTGAAGCCGGGTGGCTTGCTGGGTAATAATGAGTTAATACTAGCTTTGTTTTACTATTTAGTATTAAGCCAGAGATTCTTAATGTCAGGCAAGTTTGACCCGGCCATTAAGAATCTCCAATAAAGGGTTAACAAAAAGACACCACACAGAGAAAAAAATACTTTAATAGAAATAAATACACAGACACATTAGAGACTCCATGTTTATTATACCCCTGTAAGCCCTCCACGATCCTGCTCTTCTGTCTTCTTTCTCCTTCAACCCATGCAGTTCCACTACATCAGACAGCACTGCATGGGAGGAAGACGCTCCTGCTTCCCGTGCAGTCTATTCACTCAGTGAGTGAGCAGCAGCTGCGTGCTGTAAGCGGTGACGTCACCGCTGACAGACGGGTTACCATAGCAACGGTGCTCCGATCATGTGATTACTGGTGCCGCTATTCACCGGCTGTGGCATCTAGTCCCTGCATGTGGGCTGACTCTGTAAAGAGCGCCGACATGCATGGACGGGGCAGCTGATCATGTGCCAGAGCATATTGCCGGTAAAAGGACATGCTCAAATGAGCACCGCTTCCTGGAGAGATGCACTGACAGGACCTAGCAATGTCTAGCCATGTGACCAGTCTGTAGCCAATGAGATAATAGACACGTGACTGGTCACATGATATTTTGACGTCACGATAGGTCCCATCATCAGTGCTGGTTACTGGGAGGATGCAGCGATTATCGGAAGGAAAAGCGGCAGGAGACAGAGTACAGGACGCGTCACGGGGACCTGTAAGTGATATGGCAATGTTTATTAACTGTATGTGTACACGTATAATGTGTTTTTATGTGTTTGTGTTTGCCTCCCATTGTTTTCAATGGGGTTCAAGTGGTTCGTCGAACGGTTCGTCGAATGTTCGTTGAACGTTCGGCGAACGGGGCCTCCGTTCGACCAACCGAACTCGAGCCTTCAGAGGTTCGCTCATTTCTACTAATAGGTGCATCTGCCTGTCAATTGAAAATGCTGACAGGCTGACTGTTCTCAAAATGAACAAGGCCTGGATTGGCCCCGACTTCTCAAGCCCAGTGGGTGACATTAGCAAAACATAAAGCCAATTGAAATGTTTGTTTTTCTCCTGGTGTATTCCTGTGCACCCCTTCAAACCCAAAAAAGGGTATACGGTTTATGTATTTTTTATTTTTCTTGTCTTCCTCCTCCTCTTCCACCATATCCACAGAAACATCATGCAGCATTTGTCATAAGTTTTAGAGGGCCAGCAGGTGGGCCTTAGGGTGGCTTTACACGCTACGAGATCACTAGCCGATGCTAGCGATGGCGAGCATGATAGCACCCGCCCCTATTGTTATGCCGATATGTGAAGATCGCTGCCGTAGCGAACATTATCGCTACGGCAGCGTCACATATACTTACCTGCTCGGCGACGTCGCTGTGATCGGCGAACCGCCTCCTTTCTAAGGGGGTGGTTCACTCGGAGTCACAGCGACGTCACTAAGTGGCTGCCCAATCAAAGCGGAGGGGCGGAGATGAGCGGGACGAATATCCCGCCCACCTTCTTCCTTCCTCATTGCTGGCGTGTGGCAGGTAAGGAGAGGTTCCTCGTTCCTGCGGCGTCACATGTAGCGATGTGTGCTGCCGCAGGGACGAGGATTAACTTCACCCAAGCGACAGCAGCGATAATTGGGAAAGGCCCCCCCATGTCAACGTGGAGCGATTTTGTACGTTTTTGCAACAATCCAAAATCTCTACTAGGAGTCACACACAAAGATCGCTACAGCGGCCGGATGTGCGTCACAAAATTCGTGACCCCGACGAGATCGCTGTAACGATCTCGTAGCGTGTAAAGCCCGCTTTAATCAATTTTTAGGGGAAAAGCAGCAAGCCCTCACTCATAATTTTTAGAGGGTCAGCATCAGCAGGCTGCCCTCACTCAATTTTTAGAAAGCCAACATCCGACCCTATCTCATAATTTTTAATGGGCTAGCAGCTGGCGCTCACTCACAATTTTTAGAAGGCCAGCAGCCAGCTCTCACTCATATTTTTAGAGGGCTGGCACCTGGCCCTCACTCATAATTTTTAGAGGGCAAGCAGCTGGTCCTCACTCATTATATTTAGAGGGAGAGCGGCCAGCCCTCACTTATAAATTTTAGAGAGCCAGCAGCCGGCCCTCACTCATAATTTTTAGAAGGCCAGCAGCAGTCCTCAATCAATTTTTAGAGGGCCACCAGTCGACCCTCACTAAGGGCCAAATAGAAATTATTTTTCAGGCCTATGTTTTTTTGTTTGTTTTTTTAAAATAGAATTTATCTTATCGTTAATTTGGTTTCTAGGAAATCGTCCATGACAGCACACAGGAGGTCAACTCTCCGCCCTAATAGGGACAGGAAATACAAAGAGGTTAAATATCCCCTCCTCACCTCCCATCTCCAGTGTTTTTCCAAAGTAACCACAAAAGCATGAATGGTCTAAATCTTTATTTCAGAAATAAGTTATTAAAATGCAAAACAAAGAATTGATAGGGAGGGAATAATTGTGCTGTCGTGGAGGGTTTCCTAGAAACCGAATTAACGGTAAGATAAATTCTATTTTCTCTAGTCACCCTCCATGATAGCACACAGCAGGAGTACCAATGCAATAATTAGGGAGGGACCACAGCTTGTAGGACTTTACGACCAAAGGCCAGGTCCTTATTGGAAAGCCAGTCCAGCCAGTAATGTTTGGTGAAAGTATGGACAGAGGACCAGGTAGCAGCTCTGCAAATCTGATCAATGGAAGCTTCTGCCCTCTCGGCCCAGGATATTGACATCGATCGTGTGGAATGCACTGTTAGTCGATTCAAAGGAAGGAGGCCCTGGGTAGCGTATGCTTCCTTGATAGCGTTTTGATCCAATTTGATAACGTGCTCTCGGCCACTTTTCTCCCAGCATTCCGACCCACAATCTGGATAAAAAGATTGGAATCCTTTCTGAAGGATTCGGTCTTCTGTAGGTAGAGCACTACTGCTCTACGTACCTCGAGGGAATGAAAGTCCATCTCCTTTTGGTTAGCTGGGTTCTGGCAGAAAGATGGTAAGACAATGTCCTGGTTCCTATGAAAGTGTGACACCATCTTTGGAAGAAAGGACGAATCAAAGAGTCTTCATGTAAGGCTCTCGTATGGAAAGAGCCTGAAGTTTATCTACTCGTCTGGCCATGGTGATCGCAATCAAAGAGGCTGTTTTCCAGGACAGGACCATCAGGGTTGAGGAAGTCAGAGGTTCAAAGGGAGCTTGATTCAGCCCCTGAACCCTGAAGAACCACGTTGAGATCCCAGGGAGGCACTATAGCAAGCCGTCCAGGACGATATCTGACCACCGAAGACATGAACCTTTTTACCCAGCGATGATTTGCTAGGTCTTGATCAAAATAAGCACTCAACGCTGATACCTGGACCTTAAGAGTGCTGGGACTGAGACCTTTTTCAAGGCCGTTCTGTAAAAAGTCCAGGAGGTAAGCCACATTTGGATGGAACAGGTCAGGAACATAAGGCCTGCACCAGGTGGTAAAGGTTTTCCATATTTTGAAATAGAAAAGATAAGTGACAGTCTTACTTTTTTTTGTAGAGTGTCAATTACTCCTTCTGATAGGCCCTTGGCTCTCATAATTACGGCTTCAGAAGCCACGCTGCCAAGTTCAGCCTCCTGAGGTCTTGGTGAAAGAGCGGGCCCTGATAGAAAAGGTCGGGGACTTGTGGTAATAAGAAGGACCCGTCCTAAGACAAGCTGATGAGGGCCCTAAACCAGCTTCTCCTGGGCCACAGTGGTGCGACCAGTATGGTAGGAACTCTGTCCATTCTGATCTTTTGCAGGGTTCTCGCCAGTAACGGAATTGGCGGAAAGGCATAGGCCAGTAGAAACCTCCAAGGATGGGAGAAGGCATCCACTGCTAGAGCCTGATCGTTGGGATCTAGTGAAAAAAATTGATCTACCTTTTCGTTCTACTGGGTCGCAAAGAGATCCACCTCCAGCTGGCCCCACCTCAGGACTAAGGCGGGCTTTACACGCTGCAACATCGCTAGCAATTGCTAGCGATGTCGAGCGCGATAGCACCCGCCCCCGTCATACATGCTATATCTGGTGCTTGCTGCCATAGCGAACATTATCGCTACGGCAGCTTCACATGCACACACCTGGTTGGCGACGTGGCTGTGACCGCCGAACAATCCCTCCTTCAAGGGGGAGGTGCGTTCGGCGTCACAGCGAGGTCACCGCGACGTCACTAAGCGGCCGACCAATAGAAGCGGAGGGGCGGAGATGAGCAGGACATAACATCCCGCCCACCTTCTTCCTTCCACATTGTCGGTGGACGCAGGTAAGATGTGGAATACTTCTGCCTTCAGGGACCATTTTCCTGGATGAATGTCCTTCCTGCTGAGATAATCCGTTTGGGTATTTGCAGAGCCCCTCAGATGGACAGCCGACAGTGACAAGAGATGCCTTTCTGCCCAACAAAATATTTTTGCAGAAATTCCTTGTAGGCTCACATGGCGCGTGCTTCCCTGATGGCAAAGGTGAGCCACAGGCGTCATATTGTCCGAGTAGACCATAACATGTGCCCTCTGGAGCATGGGGGCTCTTGCTCTGAGTGCTTGGTCCACCACTTCCAGCTCTCTGCAATTCGAGGATCTGCGGCTGACCTCCCAGGACCAGAGGTATTGGAAGGGAACTTGAGATATTATCACTCCCCAGCCTCTCTGGCTGGCATCTGTGGTAACTGTCACTATTGGCTCTCGATTCCAATAGACTCCCCGTTGTAGATGAGCTGGAATCATCCACCACACTAAAGATGTTTTTACCAGACCTAGCAAAGATATCTTTTTGTTTAGAGATCTCTGAGAAACGTCCCAAGAAGCTAAGATATGAGTCTGTAGGGAGCGTCAGTGGGCCTGAGCCCAGGACACTGCTAGGATACATGATGTCATAGACCCCAACACTGACATTGCGAATCTCAGGGTTATAGATCATTTACCATGCAGGGATGAAACCTTGTCCTTGATTCCCAATTGCTTGTCTGTGGGAAGAAAGGACCTTTGTTTGACCAGCATAACTCCTAGGAATACCTTTATTGTAGAGGGAAGAAGGTCCGACTTTTGATGGTTTATTACCCATCCTAATCTGCGTAGGATACTGAGAGACATCTGCACCTGTTGATGGAATAACTGGACAGAGGGAGCCACTACCAGGAAGTTGTCGAGGTAGGGAATGATAAAAATGTTCTGATTTCGTATGAATGCCACCACCTCCCCCCATTAACTTGGTTAAAACCTGAGGGGCTGAAGAGAGACCGAAAGGGAGGGCGTTGAATTGGTAATGATGAATATGCCTATTGTGACGAACTGTGAAATTGAACTTTTATTGTGAAAAACTCAAGGCCGATAAGAGGCGTGGTGGATCTGACGGACTCCATCTTAAATCACCTGTAGATGATGTGACGATTTAATGGTTTGAGATTGATGATTAACCGGGGGCGCCATTGGGTTTTTGGATCAAGAATAGTCGGGAATAGTGACCGTGACCCACCTCTGACTCTGGTACTAAGGATACCACCGCTATGTTCTGGAGGTTCTGAATGCATAGCAGGAGAGTGTCTAGTGATCCCTGTAAAGGAGATGGGGTGACCCTTAGGCAGTGTGGAGGGTATGTGGCAAATTCGATTTTTAGGCCCTCCCTAATGGCATTTATGACCCACTGGGGAGGAGGTGTGATGGTGTGGGGGTGCTTTGCTGGTGACACAGTTGGGGATTTATTCAAAATTGAAGGCATACAGAACCAGAATGCTTACGACAGCATCTTGCAGCGGTGTGCTATTCCATCCGGTTTGCGTTTAGTTGGACCATCATTTATTTTTCAACAGGACAATGACCCCAAACACACCTCCAGGCTGTGTAAGGGCTATTTGACTAAGAAGGAGAGTAATGGGGTGCTACGCCAGAAGACCTGGTCTCCACAGTCACAGGACCTGAACCCAATCGAGATGGTTTGGAGTGAGCTGGACCGCAGAGTGAAGGCAAAAGGGCCAACAAGTGCTAAGCATCTCTGGGAACTCCTTCAAGACTGTTGGAAAACCATTTTCGGTGACTACCCTTTGAAGCTCATCAAGAGAATGCCAAGAGTGTGCAAAGTAGTAATCAAAGCAAAAGGTGGCTACTTTGAAGAACCTAGAATATAAGACATATTTTCAGTTGTTTCACACTTTTTTAAGTATTTCATTCCACATGTTTTAATTCATAGTTTTGATGCCTTCAATGTGAGTCTACAGTTTTTAGAGTCATGAAAATAAAGAAAATTCTTTGAATGAGGTGTGTCCAAACTTTAGGTCTGTACTGTATATATAACCAAACCGTTTGCAGGTGCAAAACAAACAGGGTTAACCACAAGACCTAGCTTCATGTCCCACTTTGCATGGGGGAGCAGAGAATACTCTTAAACCCAGAACAGTGCAAATAGGTGGTCGGGCGGATGACAGATAATGCTTCTGTACCGCCCCGCGGGCTCGGCTTCGACCGCCGAGCCACTCGGATCTGTGCTCGTACTGCGGGTGGTGGCTCAAGCCTCTCACGGACCCGGGGGTCACGTCGCTCTGCAAGGAAGTTGGCGCTACACGCGGGGATTTGGGTGTTTGGTTTGGGATTATAGTTTGTGATGCCACCCACGGGTTGTGGTGATTGTGGACACCACCGCTGCGGTGAAGGTGTGGGGGCCCCCGGAAGCGGTGTAGTAGCGCAGCTAGGTGTTGACCCCTCCGTGGGTAGAGGCTGTTGGTCCCGGGGTCCGGTGGGCCGGGGCCCAGGTGCAGGGTGTAGTGTTGCGGTGCAGCACGGCGCGGTGCCGGATGGCACTGGTGTACTGACTCTGACACAAGACACTGGAGTCGCTGGTAAACCAAACGGTGTGATGAACGGGGCCCGCAGCCGGCTGCAGCTTTTCCCAGGTTAGGTTGGTAATGTCCGCCTTTCTCCTGCACCTATATGTGTGGATCTTGACTCCTTTGCCTAAGCACCGGTAGTCTGTTCCCCGGCATGTATCTGTCATAGGAGCCCGTTTGCCCGCAGATGCTGGCCCTTTGGATCTTTGGCCCTTGGCGGTGGCACTTATCCAGAATGGTTGGGCTGTTGCCTTCAATCGGGACTTAGGTGGGAATGAACCCCTGAGGTCCAGACCGCAATCAGTTAATTTGACTATGGTGGTGGCTTGTAGCCTAGTTCGGGGTCTGAGTACCCTGCCTGGTGCTCCGGTATCCAGTTGGCTCCCCGGTTCGGTTCAGGGGGCCACTACCCTGTCCCGGTTCCTTACGGTTCCACCGGTCGTCTTCCCGGTCTCCTGCAGGCGGCCACTACCGTCTGCCTCTTTGCCAATAGTGACTGGGCTTCAACCCAGCCACCGGACTAGTCTTTGGCAGGCCTGAGCACAGGTCTGCTTATGGACTTGAACTTGACTCCACTCTCTCCTTCTCACAACTCCAACTCCTACTACTCCTACTACTACAACTACAACTACTCTGTTTCTCCCGCCTCCAGGCCTGTGAACTCCTCGGTGGGTGGAGCCTACCACCTGGCTCCACCCCCCTGGTGTGGACATCAACCCTGGAGGGTGGTGACAAGGCTTTTAGTTTGACTGCTGTTACCTAACTGGGAAGGTGGTGCTGCGTTGTGTTGTTGTGTCTACCTGGGACGATCTGGATAGTCCAGGGCGTCACACTTCCAGTTTGTTTCCCAGCACCACCATGTTTTCTACAAGGTCCAGTCTCAGTAGCCAAAAGTCTGGACCAAATAATCCTCAACCCGATCCTCCTTTCTCCCACCATGGCGAGTCCCAGGAGACAAGTGATCCCACACTAGGACACTACGATTAGCGAGTCTTTACATTTCTATTGATTGATTCCAGCCTCTCTCCCTGCACATTTCAACAGGGACACGAGGAGATCATGTGTGGTGATTCCCAAATTTTTGTCCAGCCGTGGCCAGAAAAGATGAAGTTGTGCAATGGCAATTAGTGTCTCAAGCGGTCAATGGTGATAAAACACAGTTGCAAACAAGTGATGTTGTTATGTCAACAAGTCAGGAGGAGAACCAGAGTGCAGAAGTGTAAGATGAGGTGGTGGACGATGAAGTCACTGACCCTACCTGGCAAGGTGCCATGTAGAACAAGAACAGCAGTGCAGATGTGGAGGGATCAGCAGCACCACAACTGGCAGGAAGAGGCAATGGGGTGGCCAGAGGGAGTGTAATGTTCTTACAACAACTCAAAAATGGAAAAGGTCACACTAAAATCTGCAACTGACCCTGACAGTTCCCTTACAGACTAGAACTCCCAACCCTGCAGTACCTATTGGTTCCTGCTGGAATTGGAATAGACCAAAAACAAAAAAACTCTTAAATTAATAACTCTTTATTATATAGAATTTAAAATCCCAGGCAAACAACATAGAAACAAGTGATGTGTAAATTCTACACCAGGGTAACTCGTGGGTCATAGATAAGTAGGGGTAGCAGAAAGTGATGACGTGTATAGGTCAGGGCATGGGTAATCCAACACTGTTAGGAGGACATGGGCCTTGCCCTAGACATTTCCCCTGCCTGACAACGGAGGTATTATCACTAGTGATGAGCGAGTACTAAAAAGCTCGGGTGCTCGAAGCTCGGGCCGAGCCTCCCAAGATACTCGTGTACTCGGGCCGAGCAACGAGCCCAATGTTATCCTATGGGGGACCCGAGTATTTTTGTGAAATGACCCCCCGGCAGCATGGAGAAACCCTAAAAATGTCACAAAAGTCTCAGAAGAGTGCTCAAATGACATGGCAACAGCATGGGGAAGACCCCTTGAAGCATTTATCACTGAAAAGTCACAGCTGTGAACAATTTTGTCCGCGTTTTACGCCATTTTTACGGACTCACCAGAAAACCTTCCAAAATGACCCCAAAATGATTTTTCATGGCGGAAATGTTAAGGGCACATACCCAATAGTGAGATAGAGCTGGTGTATGTTACTTTTTGAGATTAATACATGAAAGATTTTACGTGAAAACATTGTGTGGCACTCCGATGTCCCTGAGAAGAGACGTACATGAAGGCCTCTTGAGTCTAATGTGCCCATTTTGAGGAAGTGAGTCTTTGTAGTATTTTCCTTTTCCAGGGCAGTCCAAAATTGTGAGGTTCACCAATGCCCCTGCATACAGACGTGCATGAGGGCCTGTAAACCTGAAGTGCCCATTGTAAGGAAGTGGGTCTATTGTAGTATAGCCCTTAGGCAGGGCAGCCAAAAATTGGGAGGCTCCACGTTGTCCCTGGATAGAGACGTGCATGAGGGCCTGTAAACCTGAAGTGCCCATTGGAAGGAAGTGGGTCTATTGTAGTATAGCCCTTAGGCAGGGCAGCCAAAAATTGGGAGGCTCCACGTTGTCCCTGGATAGAGACGTGCATGAGGGCCTGTAAACCTGAAGTGCCCATTGGAAGGAAGTGGGTCTATTGTAGTATAGCCCTTAGGCAGGGCAGCCAAAAATTGGGAGGCTCCACGTTGTCCCTGGATAGAGACGTGCATGAGGGCCTGTAAACCTGAAGTGCCCATTGTCAGGAAGTGGGTGTATTATAGTATAGCCCTTAGGCAGGGCAGCCAAAAATTGGGAGGCTCCACATTGTCCCTGGATAGAGACGTGCATGATGGCCTGTAAACCTGAAGTGCCCATTGTAAGGAAGTGGGTCTATTGTAGTATAGCCCTTAGGCAGGGCAGCCAAAAATTGGGAGGCTCCACGTTGTCCCTGGATAGAGACGTGCATGAGGGCCTGTAAACCTGAAGTGCCCATTGGAAGGAAGTGGGTCTATTGTAGTATAGCCCTTAGGCAGGGCAGCCAAAAATTGGGAGGCTCCACGTTGTCCCTGGATAGAGACGTGCATGAGGGCCTGTAAACCTGAAGTGCCCATTGGAAGGAAGTGGGTCTATTGTAGTATAGCCCTTAGGCAGGGCAGCCAAAAATTGGGAGGCTCCACGTTGTCCCTGGATAGAGACGTGCATGAGGGCCTGTAAACCTGAAGTGCCCATTGTCAGGAAGTGGGTGTATTATAGTATAGCCCTTAGGCAGGGCAGCCAAAAATTGGGAGGCTCCACATTGTCCCTGGATAGAGACGTGCATGATGGCCTGTAAACCTGAAGTGCCCATTGTAAGGAAGTGGGTCTATTGTAGTATAGCCCTTAGGCAGGGCAGCCAAAAATTGGGAGGCTCCACGTTGTCCCTGGATAGAGACGTGCATGAGGGCCTGTAAACCTGAAGTGCCCATTGGAAGGAAGTGGGTCTATTGTAGTATAGCCCTTAGGCAGGGCAGCCAAAAATTGGGAGGCTCCACGTTGTCCCTGGATAGAGACGTGCATGAGGGCCTGTAAACCTGAAGTGCCCATTGGAAGGAAGTGGGTCTATTGTAGTATAGCCCTTAGGCAGGGCAGCCAAAAATTGGGAGGCTCCACGTTGTCCCTGGATAGAGACGTGCATGAGGGCCTGTAAACCTGAAGTGCCCATTGGAAGGAAGTGGGTGTATTATAGTATAGCCCTTAGGCAGGGCAGCCAAAAATTGGGAGGCTCCACATTGTCCCTGGATAGAGACGTGCATGATGGCCTGTAAACCTGAAGTGCCCATTGTAAGGAAGTGGGTCTATTGTAGTATAGCCCTTAGGCAGGGCAGCCAAAAATTGGGAGGCTCCACGTTGTCCCTGGATAGAGACGTGCATGAGGGCCTGTAAACCTGAAGTGCCCATTGGAAGGAAGTGGGTCTATTGTAGTATAGCCCTTAGGCAGGGCAGCCAAAAATTGGGAGGCTCCACGTTGTCCCTGGATAGAGACGTGCATGATGGCCTGTAAACCTGAAGTGCCCATTGTCAGGAAGTGGGTGTATTATAGTATAGCCCTTAGGCAGGGCAGCCAAAAATTGGGAGGCTCCACGTTGTCCCTGGATAGAGACCTGTTAGGTTCTTAGTGCCTCCGTGCTTGCATTTAAAAACCGCACGTGTGTGCCTGTTGGTGGCAGCTTTCCGCTGCATTTGTGTGAGTTTTGCAAAAACTTGGATATAACGCACAAGTCTAGTGAATACACATCAGCACAGCATTGCAAAATGTTGAAGTGGGCCATGACGAGATTGTATGTACAGATGCCCAAATATTTGAGCAGCCACGTTCTCACGAAGTTGGCAACGTGTCTCAACAAGGGGTGGACGATGATGAGACACAATTGTCAGGAAGTCAGGAGGAGGAGCAGGGTGCGGAAGAGGAAGACGACGTGGTGGATGATCCAGTAACTGACCCAACCTGGCAGGAGGATATGCAGAGCGAGGACAGCAGTGCACAGGGGGAGGGAGGCGTAGCATCCCAACAGGCAGTAAGAAGCAGAGTGGTGGCCCCAGGCAGACGTCAGGCAACTGTTCCCCGGAACAACACGACACAAGGTGCCTGTACAAATGTTAGGTCTTCCCGAGTCTGGCTGTAATACTATTGTATGTATTGAGGATTTCGATTGCGTTAGGGCAATGACAACCAGAGACGAGTTCTTGGTGCAAGACGTTTATAATATGCAACCAGCAAATATGTACATAAACGGAACAAAAACACAGTAGAACATAAATACAGGAAATACCTTCCAGGGACGGAGCGAAAGGGAATTCCCGGGACCGCGCACCGGACTCCCCCAGGGAGACCACCAAGAGCAAACCCCTATACAGGGACTGTCTGGCAATCACCCCAGAAGCCCTAAATGCGCAGCAGCCGGGACACAAAAGGGCAATAGGTAATTCCAAAAATGTCCGTACGTGATGTGAGTCCAGAGTGGTATTAAACGGAAGGAACCGGGCAGAAGTGCCGACCAAAGACGGCAAACGGAGTCCGGGCACAGCTAGATGATACCAGATGAAGTCCAGAGTCGGTGTCGGTTGTTTTCCATGAGGATCCGAATAACAATCAGGAACCAAAAGCAGCAGGGCAGGAGCACACAGGAAGCAGTATACTCAGACACTGGACTAAGCTTTAGGGGCGGCTTTTAAACAGATGGACAGGAAGTAGGGCAACAGAACAGAAAACTCCATGTTAACAAAGGGCAAGCTCTTTCAAAAGAAAACTGGAAAACCCGGAACTCTGACACTGGCAGTTTTTTAAGTTGGCTCCAGATGATTCTAAAAAGGCCATTTGCAACACCTGCCATGCCAGCATCAGCAGGGGTACCAAAACTAGCAGCCTGACCACCACCAGCATGATCAGGCACATGTCAGCCAAGCACCCGACTTTGTGGGAAGTACAACAGAGTCGAGGAGCAGTGCTTGCTGATGTCACTGCTACGTCTTCGCTGGTTGTGCATGCGAGCCAATCCCCTGTCCATGCTGCCTGCGAACAAGCCTCCTCCGGCCATGCACCTGCAGTTACCCACGCAGAAATAACACCATCATCAAGCACGTCCTTGTCCCAGCGCAGCGTTCAGTTATCCATTCAGCAAACCTTTGAAAGCAGGTGCAAATACACTGCCAACGCCCCACATGCCACACTTCTAAATGCTAACTTTTCGCGACTGCTTGCGCTGGAAATGTTGCCTTTTAGGCTGGTTGAGACAGAAGCATTCCACGACCTGATGGTGGCAGCTGTCCCACGTTACTCGGTCCACAGCCGCCACTATTTCTCCCGGTGTTCCGTCCCCGCATTGCATAACCACGTGTCACAAAACATCACACGTGCCCTGAACAACGCTGTTTCAGCCAAAGTCCACCTAACCACAGACACGTGGACAAGTGCATGTGGGCAAGGCCGCTACATCTCGTTGACGTCACACTGGGTTAATATTGTGCAAGCTGGGACCCAGTCTGAGCGAGGGACGGAACACGTCCTTCACACACCAAGTTTTGCAGGCCCTACCTCAGTCAGGGTTTCACACACACTCTACAGCTCCGGAATGTCATGCTCCTCAGCCTCCTCCTCCTCCTGCGCATCCTGATCCACTTTACCCTCCACACCAGTCCCAAGCTGGAAGTGTCGCGGGCGGAGGAGGGGACGGTGCGCTCTCCCACTGCTCGGGTCCGGCTGACGCTGCTCTACGGCTGCTGCTGCTCGTTGGCTCGAGCGATGGCCGGATCCCGGGGACTCGAGCGGCGCTACTCGCCCGTGAGTGAAAAGGGGTGGTTTGGGTTTTGGGGATATTGTCCGTGACGCCACCCACGGTTGTGGTGATTGTGTGGACACCACCGCTGCTCTGGACGGGGATCCCGGGAGCCTGTGACAGGGAGCAGCTTTGTTGTTATTTCTCCCCTCCGTGGGTAGGGGGGTTGGTTGTCCCGGGGCCTGGTGATGGGGTAGAGATGGATGACAGGCGGGTTGCGGGGCCTGATGAGGTGCAGGGTCGCAGGGGCAGCGCTGTGCCGCACGGCACGGAGGTACTCACTCAGCCCAATGATGATGACACAGTTCACGGTAAAAAAAGTGGCTGGATGGACGGGTCCCTCGGACGGCTGCGGTTGTTCCTCCCTGCAGGTTAGTGATGACTGTCTCTCCCTGCACCTAAGTTAAGTGTTGGTAGTGATGGTTTCCCAACGGTAACCCGCTCCCCGACCTGGATATGGGCCGGAGGAGCCCCTTTTGCCCACAGGCGCTGGCCCTGGGAGACGGTTGCCCTTGGCGGTGGCGGTGTCTCCCCTTCACGGTTGGACGGTTGCCTTCTATCTGGACTTGGCTGTTTGGAAACCCTGAGGTCCCCTTCACTAACGGATTTGGCAAATTCACGGCGACACCAAGCCTTGCCGGGATCCGAAAGTCCTCTGCCAATGGTGCTGGCTTCTCTTTGTATACCGGTCCGGTACGGCCGGGTCACCACCCGTCCACGGTCCTTACGGCAGACTCCAATCGGCCTCCACTGCAGACGGTCACCACATCCTGCCAACCTTGCTGTCCTGTCCGGGCCACACACCCGGACCAACTTCAGGCTCTTTGCTGTCATTTTTCTCCTCTCTACTACTTTCCTCCTTCCACTTCCTTAGCTTAACTCTCACTGCCTGTGTTTTCCCTCCTCCTCGGTGGGTGGAGACCAACCGCCTGGCTCCACACCCTGGTGTGGACAACAGCCCCTGGGGAAGGCAACAAGGATTTTGTGTTTTGACTATGATATGCCTGCAGGGAGTGTGGGGTGTTTAAGTGTTATGCTCTGTGGCCCCTGGCTTGTCCAGGGCGACACAGAAGCACTGCAGCACTGCCTCGGCGAAGCGGCAACAGGCAGTGCTGAAGCTAATCTGCATAGGTGACAAACCCCACAATGCAGAAGAGGTGTGGACAGCTCTGAAACAGCAGGCAGATCACTGGCTCACAACTCTGAACCTAAAGCCAGGAAAGGTCGTGTGTGACAATGGCCGGAACCTGGTGGCGGCTTTGAGGCGAGGCCAGCTGACACATGTTCCATGCGTGGCCCATGTGCTCAACCTCGTGGTTCAGCGGTTTCTAAAGTCATACTCAGAGCTGTCTGATCTGCTGGTAAAAGTTCGCCGCCTGTCTGCACATTTTTGAAAGTCACCTACTGCTTCAGCCGGCCTTGCCGGCTTAAGACGCCATTTGCATCTTCCGGCACACAGACTGGTGTGTGATGTCCCCACGCGTTGGAATTCAACTCTGCACAAGTTGGTCAGGATATGTGAGCAGAAGAGGGCAGTTGTTGAGTACCTGCATCACCTAAGCCGTCGGGAAATGGGTCAAACTCCACACATAACACCTGAGGAGTGGAGATGGATGTCCGACCTATGCACCATCCGCCAAAACTTTGAGGACTCCACCAAGATGGTGAGCGGCGATGACGACATTATTAGCGTCACCATACCGCTTCTCTGCCTTCTAAAATGGTCTCTGCTCAAAAAACAACCATGATGCATTGCAGGCGGAGCGCGATGAGTTTGAGCAACAAACAGTAGTGGGTGTGGGTGATAACACACAGCCCAGCCTCGTCTCATCACAACGTGCAGTGGAAGACTATGACGAGGAGGAGGATGAAGACATGGAGCAACTCTCTGGCCAAATTGAGGATATGACATGCAGTCATATCCTCGGTTCAGCGTGGCTGGCCAGAGGACAGGGTAGATGATGAGGAGGAGGAGGAGGAGGACAGCATGTTCAGTCATCGTGTTGGTCAGGATACTGAAGTGATGGCTGTTAAGAGTCTGGCACACATGGCTGACTTTATGGTAAGCTGCCTGTCTCGTGACCCTCGCGTTAAGAACATCTTGGCCGACAATCATTACTGGTTGGTAACACTGTTAGACCCACGCTAAAAGGAGAACTTTATGTCTCTTATTCCCGAGGCGGAGAGGTCAGGCAAAATGCAGCAGTTCCAGAAGGCCATAGTCACGGAAGTAGGCAAAGCATTCCCCTCACAAAACGCTAGCGGCATAGGTCAGGAATCAGTGGACAACCAAGGCGTACAGCCGAGAGGGGCACAAGTCCAATCCGCCAGAGGTAGGGGAACAGTCTTTAAGATGTGGGACAGTTTTCTCAGCCCCTCACATACCACAGCCCCTGAGGTGAGGGGTAGTGCCACAAGAAATCCTAAGTTTGGCCAGATGCTCAAGGAGTACCTTGCAGATCAAACAACTGTACTCCGACATTCCTCTGTGCCTTACAATTAATGTGTATCCAAGCTGGACACGTGGCATGAATTGGCTCTCTACGCCTTGGAAGTCCTGGCCTGCCCTGCCGCTAGCGTTTTGTCAGAGCGTGTTTTTAGTGCCGCAGGTGGAATCATTACAGATAAACGCACCCGCCTGTCAACTGTAAATGCTGACAGGCTGACTCTGATCAAGATGAACAAGGGTTGGATTTGGCCAGACTTCACCACACACCACCAGCAAATGACAGCGGAATTTAAAGTTTGTAACGGGAATTTGCCATGTACCTCCACTCACCCATGGTAACACACTTCTGGACTTTGGCTAATCGCTGGACTGCTCCTCCTTCTCCTCATGCGCCATCATGGTGACCGTTACAATAGTTAAGCCGTTGTTTCAGGTATACCCCCAGTGGTAAATTTTTTCGCCCATTCTTTCTGAATGGGCATTACAACGACAGGAGACCCGCTCCTTTGCAATGGGAACAATGTTTTGAGGCCCTCATGCACATCTCTATCCAGGGACAATGTGGAGCCTCCAAATTTTTGGCTGCCCTGCCTAAGGGCTATACTACAATAGACCCACTTCCTTACAATGGGCACTTCATGTTTACAGGCCATCATGCACGTCTCTATCCAGGGACAATATGGAGCCTGACGCTGCCAACGACTGCCACACACGTGCTGTTTTTAAATGCAAGCACGGACGCAATAAGAACCTAACTGGTTTTTAGGAGCGACAATTACTGAGAAGTCTGACACTATCAGACACTGCTGACTGACGTGTATTATACACTAGACTTGTGCATTATATAATAGTTTGTGCAAAACGTGCACCTGTACCCTGCCACCGACAGACACACACGTGCGGTTTTTAAATGCAAGCACGGACGCAATAAGAACCTAACTGGTTTTTAGGAGCGACAATTACTGAGAAGTCTGACACTATCAGACACTGCTGACTGACGTGTATTATACACTAGACTTGTGCATTATATAATAGTTTGTGCAAAACGTGCACCTGTACGCTGCCACCGACAGACACACACGTGCTGTTTTTAAATGCAAGCACGGACGCAATAAGAACCTAACTGGTTTTTAGGAGCGACAATTACTGAGAAGTCTGACACTATCAGACACTGCTGACTGACGTGTATTATACAGTAGACTTGTGCGTTATATAATAGTTTGTGCAAAACGCGCACCTGTACGCTGCCACCGACAGACACACACGTGCTGTTTTTAAATGCAAGCACGGACGCAATAAGAACCTAACTGGTTTTTAGGAGCGACAATTACTGAGAAGTCTGACACTATCAGACACTGCTGACTGACGTGTATTATACAGTAGACTTGTGCGTTATATAATAGTTTGTGCAAAACGCGCACCTGTACGCTGCCACCGACAGACACACACGTGCTGTTTTTAAATGCAAGCACGGACGCAATAAGAACCTAACTGGTTTTTAGGAGCGACAATTACTGAGAAGTCTGACACTATCAGACACTGCTGACTGACGTGTATTATACACTAGACTTGTGCGTTATATAATAGTTTGTGCAAAACGCGCACCTGTACGCTGCCACCGACAGACACACACGTGCTGTTTTTAAATGCAAGCACGGACGCAATAAGAACCTAACTGGTTTTTAGGAGCGACAATTACTGAGAAGTCTGACACTATCAGACACTGCTGACTGACGTGTATTATACACTAGACTTGTGCGTTATATAATAGTTTGTGAAAAACGCACACAAGTGCACCTGTACGCTGCCACCAACAGGCACACACGTGCGGTTTTTAAATGCAAGCACGGACACAATAAGAACCTAACTGGTTTTTAGGAGCGACAATTACTGAGAAGTCTGACACTATCAGACACTGCTGACTGACGTGTATTATACACTAGACTTGTGCGTTATATAATAGTTTGTGCAAAACGCGCACCTGTACGCTGCCACCGACAGACACACACGTGCTGTTTTTAAATGCAAGCACGGACGCAATAAGAACCTAACTGGTTTTTAGGAGCGACAATTACTGAGAAGTCTGACACTATCTGGACTGTTTTAGACTGTGTACACCAGCCCCAGATATGATGAAGGCTGGTATACGGTCACCACTAGGAATGGCTATATATCCTGCCTGCCTGCCTGCCTGTATACTGCTACAATAGTCCTGACAAGGACTCTTCTGGTCACTAGCCTGTATTCCGACCTGGCTATACCCTGCCTGTATATAGCAACAATAGTCCTGACAAGGACTCTGCTACTGTACTCCGACCTGGCTATACCCTGCCTGCCTGTATACAACTAGAATAGTCCTGAGAAGGACTTCTGGTCACACTGTTTGCAGCCCTGCTCCGGAACTAACTATAAAGGGCCGCAAAGCTTTCCCTGAATCAGCGACACTCTCCCTGCACTCACTGTCTGGATAGCTGTGAGCAGAGCACAGCGCGCCGGCCGGTATAAAGGCTCGGTCACGCTGTGCAGGCCGGCCAATCACTGCAATTCCACAACTAACAGGGCTGTGGCATTGCAGTGGTCTGCCAGCCAATCCCTGCATGAGGGCTGGCTCTCAAAAGAGCGCCAACATGCAGGGATGAAGACCACGAGTACAGCACGAGTATCGCGAGATTACTCGGTCCCCGCCGAGCAGCCTGAGTACAGCGATACTCGTGCGAGTACCGAGTAGTTACAAGCATGCTCGCTCATCACTAATTATCACCCTAATTTATACGGTGTCCCCGTTCCTCAGTGGCTGTACCTATTACTCCCTACTCTGCCACTAGAAATGTACCTTCCACCAAACCTCATAAACTGCAAGTGCAAAAGCAGTCATGTAGAAACATTCAAGGCTAGGAATATAAATAAATATATCTGTCACTAATACCTGTGTATACATGCAATATTACAAACTACCAACCACATCAACCGATCAGGGATACCTTAATCATGCGATGGACAGTGGTAGGATAAAATGGCATGGATATGGATAATATCTCCATTGTCAGGCAGTGGAAAAGTCTAGGGCAAGGCCCATGTCCTCCTAACAGTGTTTGATTACCCATGCTCTGACCTACACTTGTCATCACTTTCTACTACCCCTACTTTTCTATGCATCACAAGTTATCCTGGTGGAGAATTTACACAGCACTTGTTTCTTTGTTGTTTGCCTGATATGTTTGCCTGAGATTGTAAATTCTATGTAATAAATGTGACGCCCTGGCAGAACCAGGTAGTCACACAAGAGGCCCCCGCATAACACCATCCCTCACAGGGTTACATACAGCCGACCTGAAAACCTAGCCACCCTCAGGGCAAGACAGACACACCAGTGGGTGGGACCAGGCGGTTATGAAACGCCCACCTAGGGGTCTAGACAGCCCAGGGCAGGAAAACAGGCAGATTGAGTTTAGATTGAGTCTAGAGTTCAAGTTGAGAGGAGTGGAGGCTGGGACTAGGTGTAGCTCCAGCGGAAGGGAAGCTCAAGTTGACTGGCACCAGGGTTGGAGCCCTGGTGCCTTGGCTAGGTGGCAGATGGTGGTCCCCGTCAGCAGGCGATGGGAAGATGGCAGCCGGAGATCCGAGGTGTACCGGGACAGGGTTGCAGCCCGCCGGTACTGATACCGGAGAACCAACCCGGAAACCATGCACAGAGGGGGTACTTGGACCCTGAAGCCAGGACCAGAACCAACGGCCTAGCTAATTAACCAATTGAGGGCAGGATTTTAGGTCCTGTCCCAACCAAAGTCTCAAAAGCAGACAACCACCCACAGAGAGGGATAGGGCAACCGCCAGGGCCCGGTAGATCCCACGGGTCAGCGTCAGCGGGCACGGCTCCTCAGGTACACAACAAGCCGGGAGCGGACTCCTGTGTTCCATACCTGGAAGTCCAACACAAGCAAAAACAGTGCAGAGGGAAAAGACGGCGACCACCAGCCCGGGTGGGGGACCAGAGTACAACCAGCCGCGGCAACCGGCCACCAGCACCTTAATTTACCAAAAGACTCATGTGATTTATTCAACAGTGAGTAACCAAACATCCTGTACGTCCAGGCGTGCAGGCCCCTGCCATTGCCATCCCCTGCACAGAGCGACTGGGCCCCGGGGCAACCATCCCTACCCATGGAGGGGTTAACATCCAGTTGCCATTACATCTCCCCCCGGGGTATCCCACAACAGCAGCAGTGGTGCCACCTTTCACCACACACTGTGGGGTCACGAACTGAATACGGCCAAGCCCGTACAACTACGTCCCCCTTTTTCATTTGGCGTGTCCACATGACCCCCGGGTCCAGAGGATCCCTCGAGCCACACACAGCGGGCCCGGCTGCTACAGGCGTGGGGGCGGCACATAAAGAGTTATTGATTTAGAGTTTTTTTGTTTTTGGTTTCGTTCTTACTCTGATACCTCTAGTACTGTATCTGGTGTAATTTTAGGAGTAGGAACAGCCCTGACTACTGGCTCAACAATGGCACCTTTGGTATATGCTACATTATTGACCATCAAGTGCTTCACGTTCCTGCTTAGGTACCGGAGGGCAGAGCAAAGTGCAAATCAGGTACCGAATGGAAGGAGTGCTGAAGAAGAAAGTGATCCCAGACTGAGTAAGACAAGCAAAAAATACAAATAACAGAGAAAAACACACCAGAAATAAAGCCAGCAGCCAAAAAAAATGGTGAAATAATGGCAAAAGCACATGCAAGATGCATACGGCCCCCCATGATAAAGGTTGGAATTTCACAGGTGCAGAATGCCTATAATACAACCACCCACAGCCTAATATGTGAGGAGGGGGCGGTTGCCGGCATAAAACTGCACACTACTAGGATCTAATATAGGGCATCAGTCACACAGATAGTCATATGAAATAGTTTGGGCACCCCTATTAATGTTAACCTTTTTTCTTTATAACAATTTGGGTTTTTGCAACAGCTATTTTAGTTTCATATATCTAATAACTGATGGACTGAGTAATATTTCTGGATTGAAATGAGGTTTATTGTACTAACAGAAAATGTGCAATCCGCATTTAAACAAAATTTGGCCGGTGCGAAAGTATTGGCACCTCAACATAAAAGTGACATTAATATTTTGTAGATCCTCCTTTTGCAAAAATAACAGCCTCTAGTCGCTTCCTGTAGCTTTTAATGAGTTCCTGGATCCTGGATGAAGGTATATTTGACCATTCCTGTTTACAAAACAATTCCAGTTCAGTTAAGTTTGATGGTCGCCGAGCATGGACAGCACGCTTCAAATCATCCCACAGATGTTCAATGATATTCAGGTCTCGGGACTGGGATGGCCATTCCAGAACATTGTAATTGTTCCTCTGCTTGATTGCCTGAGTAGATTTGCAGTGGTGTTTTGGATCATTGTCTTGCTGAAATATCCATCCCCTGCGTAACTTCAACTTCATCACTGATTCTTGCAGATTATTGTCAAGAATCTGCTGATACTGAGTTGAATCCATGCGACCCTCAACTTTAACAAGATTCCCGGTGCCGGCATTGGCCACACAGCCCCAAAACATGATGGAACTTCCACCAAATTTTACTGTGGGTAGCAAGTGCTTTTCTTGGAATGCCGTGGTTTTTTGCCTCCATGCATAACGCCTTTTTGTATGACCAAACAACTCAATCTTTGTTTCATCAGTCCACAGGCCCTTCTTCCAAAATGTAACTGGCTTGTCCAAATGTGCTTTTGCATACCTTAGGCAACTCTGTTTGTGGCGTGCTTGCAGAAATGGCTTTGTTCGCATCACTCTCCCATACAGCTTCTCCTTGTGCAAAGTGCGCTGTATTGTTGACCGATGCACATTGACACCATCTGCAGCAAGATGAAGCTGCAGGTCTTTGGAGGTGGTCTGTGGAATGTCCTTGACTGTTCTCACCATTCTTCTTCTCTGCCTTTCTGATATTTTTCTTGGCCTGCCACTTCTGGGCGTAACAAGAACTGTACCTGTGTTCTTCCATTTCCTTACTATGTTCCTCACAGTGGAAACTGACAGTTTAAATCTCTGAGACAACTTTTTGTATCCTTCCCCTGAACAACTATGTTGAATAATCTTTGTTTTCAGATCATTTGAGAATTGTTTTGAGGAGCCCATGATGCCACTCTTCATAGGAGATTCAAATAGGAGAACAACTTGCAAGTGGCCACCTTAAATACCTTTTCTCATGATTGGCTACACCTGCCTATGAAGTTGAAAGCTCAATGAGGTTACAAAACCAATGCAGTGCTTTAGTAAGTCAGTAAAAAGTAGTTAGGAGTGTTCAAATCAAGAAATTGATAAGGGTGCCCATACTTTTGCACCGATCAAATTTTGTTTAAATGCAGATTGCACATTTTCTGTTAGTACAATAAACCTCATTTCAATCCAGAAATATTACTGTCCATCAGTTATTAGATATATGACACTGAAATAGCTGTTACAAAAACCCAAATTGTTATAAAGAAAAAAGGTTAACATTAATAGGGGTGCCCAAAGTTTTTCATATGAATGTACATACAATGCACAGTGTCCAGGCAATGCCTATTGATCACGCCCTTCTATTAGGTCATGCGGGCTGCCCACCACCTAAAAAGTGCACTGGCACAGTGGACAGACATCCCAGGGGATCGGCTGCATCCTGCAGAATTGTGCGATAATAAAATGATAAAAATGATGATAATAAAAGTGAGGTATTGGTCATATTTTGGCCAGAATATATAAGCTCGTAACCCATACGTCAAGGGTCCCCACGCTTACGAGTCACTAACCACATCACAAAAGCTCCCCAAAGGACATAATCAAAATAAGTCCACAGAAAAAGAAAAATATAGGCATTCTGCACCTGTGAAATTCCAACCTTTATCATGGGTGGCCGTATGCATCTTGCATGTGCTTTTGCCATTATTTGACCACCTTTTTTTTTATTTTTTTTAGGCTGGTGGCTTTATTTCTGGTGAGGTTGTTTTTTCTGTGAACTTATTTTGATTATGTCCTTTGGTGAGCTTTTTTTACAAATAACAGAGAAGTTGAATGTTGCTAAAAAATGTTGCTTACTTACTGACAACAATTATAAGATGCGTGCAAAGTGGAGAACAAAAACACCAAAGAGAAATATCCTAGCTGGTATTCCCTTGACTGGCATAAACTATCAGCAATATGGCTGGACTTCAAAGGGAGAATATCACCAGCTGGAAACATAAGCAGAAAACATATATAAAGCAATACCCAAATGTTGACTGGGCAGCCAAACAAGTAAATTAATACACCTGTTATGATAATAAAATCAAAGCACAGATAACAGATACTAAACAACCAAAGAAAAGATGAATCTACTGTGATTGAGCAGACAGAAAGCACCCCTTCCCATTCAAATAACGGTTATACATTTCATTTTTTTTTTTTATTTTTCTTCTTTTTCTTCACCACACAAACAGGGTCATCATGTGGCTTTCGCTACAAATTTTTAGAGGCCCTTCAGGCGGCCCTCATTCAACTGAGAAAATTTTGAAGAATCAACTAAGATGCTGAGTGGCTCTGATACCATAATCAGTGTAACCATCCCAATTCTGTGTCTACTCAAATGCTCGCTGCTCACAATTAAAGAAGAAGTTTTACATGTGGATCTTGTGGAATTGGAGAAAGTACACAAGGGGCTACGTGCTAGCATATCCTGACTGCTTGCCATGGAAATACTGCCGTTTAGGCTTGTGGACTCTGAGGCTTTCCACAACCTGATGGCAGTGGTCATCCTGCAGTACTTGGTCCCCAGCCGCCAATATACTTCCTGGTGAGCCTTCCCCGCTTTACACCTGCACATGTCCCATAATATCACCCATGCCTTGACCAACACAGTTAGGTTGAAGCAGCAGTATACCTATAGAAGGACTGTAAAGGAATATACCCGGATAATATGTCTATAATCCAAAACTACCCCTCCTCCAGCAGCTATCCCTACACTGAATGCAGCTAATAGCTGTATTAATAGGGAAAAGAGTAGATGTAGGCCTGAAAAGGACTTCTGGTTTTAGATTGCAGCAGCAAGGTCTGTAAGACTAGACTCCCTGCATACTTACCTCTAATACACTATCCATTCTCCATCAACTAGTCTTACACTAATTGCAGCTAAGAGCGGTATTATTTGAGAATAGAATTGATTTGAATTAGCCCTGAAAATTACTTTTCGGTTAAAGTAACAGCAGCAAGGTCTGTAAGGCTAGAATCTCTGCTTACATTCCTCTAATACACAATCCCTTCACCACCAGCTTGCCCTACACTAAATTCAGTGATGTTATTTTAGAATTAGCCCTGAAAAGGACTGTGGGTTTAATGTTGCACTAACAGGTGCTGTATTGCTATAACACACTATTCAGTTCAATCCTGTTCGTGACGCCAGGAAAAAGGGTTGTCGCGCCCAGGGTTATGGGGTACTCAGTCCCAGGCGGTGTATAACTGGGAAATGTCACTTTGGTGGCCGTTGCCCTGTTCCGTGCCCTGGGCCCTTTTTGTAAAGGCGATATATTTGTAGCACCCCTGAATACATCAGGGTGCTACAGGGAACTGCATCCTGTCACCCAGGGTTCAGGGCATACCCCCCATGGTTCCAGGTTCCAAACAACGGTGTCACTAACATCCGCACTACAAATCCCAACCAGACCTCACTCCATGACCTGTACAGATACATCAGTGGGTTGGTCAAGTTGGAGCACGGCCACCCACCTAGGGGTCAGGCAGATTGGTGGAAGCGGAGACAGACAGTCGAGTAGTAGCCCTCAAAGAGTGAGGAGATGGGGAGTTGGAGCTCCCAGGGAGGCGACAGGTTGGGTCGCAGACGGTGGTCCAGGACCACAGGAGTCAGGGACTGGTATCAGGAACACTGGACAGGAGTGTAACGGATGCAGTTTAGGAGGACTGTCGGCACCAGAAAGCCCAATTACCTTACTGGTATCGAGCATGGCGGGGTACAGGACCCTAGATCAGGGAAGAGCTTCAGGTGCCTTGATAATTAACCTGTGGAGGATAGTCTCTTTATGGACTTTCCCCAAGAGCTCAGAGATTGAAGGAATCAGCACAACACGGGGGATAGGGTTCGCCAAAGCACACAACCCACTAAAATCCCAAGTGCCAGCCATCAAGAGCACAGCTACCATACACACGGGTAGCGGGGCCCCGAAAGCTTTAAGCCGAGGGGCCACAAAGGTCAATCAATTTGTGCACGGAGGCAGGGCTCCGGACTTACTAAGTGACACCGGTGGGAGTGGGACCTGGACGGGCTCCCCCCACAGAAACTGCAGTGCCTAGAGACTTTGGTTTACCATCTGTGTGAGTGTCTGCTTATTCCACCTAATCCAGCACCAAGACTACCGCAGTGAGTAACTCGACCCCTTCACCCTGCTTTCCCAAGGCCAAGCCGCAACCCGCTCACTATACCTCCCCACTGTCTGAGGCCGTCCCTAACTGTGGAGGGACTGACACCTTGCTGCCCCCACACCATCAGTCCGGTACTCCTATCGGCAGCTGTGGTACTCCCCTTACCGCAACCCGCAGGTGGCATCATGAACATTTATCCCCTGTAAATACCCCCTTTACATTCGAGTGGCCGCAAGCCCCCAGGACCGGAGACCATCTAGCCACAGTAACCCCGGATCCTAGCAGTTCAATTGCTGCAGGGGCGGCACATATTTACAAGGGATTAGGATAATATTCACACGTGACACCACTTGTGGTGTCATGGTTATGTGGATGGAGACACTGCTGCACAATGTCCGCTACTGGGGCTGGTGTTAATGGCAGCCTGGATGGTAGGCCCTTCGCAAGCAGGGCTGGGCCTTAAAGGGTAGATGATGTGACGGGTGTTAGAAGAAGGTAGTCCACACAAGAGTTCAGTACAACTGGGTTTTCGCTCACTTTTGCTGGTGGTAACTGGTTACCCAAGGCCGGCTGGTTTCACCTCCAGGTTTCCTTAGTCCCAGTGCCAGTTTAGTAATCTGGTGCTTTCTTCCCCTGCACCTGTCTCTAGTTGGTGGGTCCATGTCTGATGGTGTTTCTTTCCACTACTGTCTGCCTGACGGTAGCGTGAACCCTGTGGGGTTGGAGTCTCTGGTCCTGTCCCCGGCTCTCTCTTTGCTACTGAGTCTCGGATTCTTAGGGTCAGCGAGGTCCTTGATCGTCCCCTTGCTGTGCAAGTGTTAACAGGCTGGCTTGGAGCTTCTGCCTGTCCTAGGGTCCTGTCATCTGTCACTGCGTAGTTCCGGGAGTACTTCGCTGTACTCGACCGGCAACTACCCTCCTGGGCATCAGGTAACTGTCAACCCCATGTCAGTGCGTCTCCTCCTGTCCACCTTCAACCCTCGACTCTCTCAGACTATCTGACTGTGTGTCCTCAGTCCGCCCCTCCCACCTGGTCAACTAGTGGACTGGACTGGCTCTACCTCTAGGCAGCCATCCATTGGTCCGACCCTAGCCCTGTACCAGGATTGTTGGGGAAACTGGGATTACCTGGAGTGTTTGTGTGTGACCGGCACTGGTCTTCCGGGTCCCTAGGGGGTAGGCCCTGCATCCTGTTGAGGATGCAGAACCTTGCAGCTCCCTGATGGCTTCAGGAATGCTATATTTACAAGTGTGTTATCTAAACGCATATTCTTTCTTTCATCTTGATCTGCCAGTCTGTCTGACTGGTCAGTACATTTTGTCTCTGTTTGGTCTCTCCTGGTTATTCCCTGACTTGCCTCCTGTTTAGTCTTAGTCTGTGTCCGGTACCCGAGCAGTTGTCTTGTGTCTCTGGTTCTGCCTTATGTTTCCAGCACCCTGGCTCTCCGGTTAGCTGCTGTAAGCCCAGGGACTATCCTGGAGTGCACCCGGTGACTACCTGTAGCCCAAAACTAACCTCAACACCAGAGGCTTTACTAAAGACCAGGTAGTCACTTAGTTATGCCCCTCCACGCAGGGTAAGCCCGTTTCCCATGGCTTGGTGGGTCCTCATCCTGCCAGCTGTCATACTATTAGATAGATGACCTTTCCATGGGATAGGTAAACAATATCATATTAGTGATGGTCTGATATCTGGCACCCCCCACTGATCAGCTGTTCTCAACTCCAGCAGTGGCCAGATGTAAACAGTTGGGATCTGAACATAGCTTGTGAATTTTAACCCAAATCTTTAGTCAACCTCCAAAAAGCAGTCTATCAGTTGTTTACACTGATACTTTTCAGCACTTTGGTCTTTGGTTCAGATCCCATCCAAAAAAAGATCTGCAAGGAGTTTGTATGTTCTCCTTGTGTTTGTGTAAGTTTCCTCCAAGTACTCTGGTTTCCTCCCACACTCCAAAGACATACTAATGGGGAATTTAGATTATGAGAAGCAATAGGAACAGTGATGATGAATTGATGATGTCTGTAAAGCGCTGTAGAATATGAGTGCACTATATAAGCAAGCATAATAATAAATAATTATAAGCAGGTATAGACTAACCAAAGGAATTTGATATGACTGCTACACATTGCGACAAATTCTGCTTCTGAAGGGATACATTCAAGTAATAACATGCAATACTAGCTCTTCGCTATTGAAGTCATTTGAAAATCAAATGAAACAAGTTAGGGTTTCCCTTTAAATAGTATAATTTAAGTTTTATATCCAAGCTGATAAACTGAATAAGATATACAGTAAAACACACTATAAATTTAAGTGACCATTTGGAGCGCTCCAAAAACTATTAATACTTCCTTGCCTCACGAGCTGCAGCACTCATTGTGTTAAAAAGATGATACAAAGTGAGCGAGCGGGTATGAGAGAGCAGATGAAAATGCTGCTTCTGACAGAAAATTGCCTTGGAGACTGGAAGAATGAAAAGAAAAACACGGATTCCATTCCCGCTCATTATACCACAGAGTGCGGTCACTTTCTGGGGCCTATTTATTAGCTGATGGAAAACATGTTTAGGCACAGTCGCTGAAGGAGGGGAAAGAACAGGGGATGTTGGGCTGACTCCTTATTGCAATTTCTTCCTGAGTTTACTTTCCTTTCATATCAATGAATAATGACGTACAACCATATAGGACCACTCTGGTTGCAAATAAATTCATGGAAAAACAAATGTTTGGGGAAATCAAGCAAAGGGTCTACACTTATAAAAGTGTAGGTTAGTCAAAATTTATCTCTATCAGTATCAGAGTGTAAAATTTGTACCTTAATGAAACATTTTAGCCGAGCATGACCCTTCACCATCTACGAAAAAGTAAATATATATATATATATATATATATATATATATATATATATATATAGATATAGATATATATATATATATATATACAGTCATATGAAAAAGTTTGGGTATCCCATTAATGTTAACCTTTTTTCTTTATAGCAATTTGGGTTTTTGTAACAGCTATTTCAGTTTCATTTACCTAATAACAGATGGACTGAGTAATATTTCTGGATTGAAATGAGGTTTATTGTACTAACAGAAAATGTGAAATCCGCATTTAAACAAAATTTGACCGATGCAAAAGTATGGGCACCTCAACATAAAAGTGACATTAATATTCTGTAGATCCTCCTTTTACAAAAATAACAGCCTCTAGTCACTTCCTGTAGCTTTTAATGAGTTCCTGGATCCTGGATGAAGGTATATTTGACCATTCCTGTTTACAAAACAATTCCAGTTCAGTTAAAGGGGTTATCCGGCTTATTTTGACTTTTTTTTATTATTTCCCTATTGGGCTACATTGGGGCAGGTAAGTAGATAGTGAGCACTTACCTGCACTGCTGTCAGCCCCTCTCCCCCAG
This sequence comes from Anomaloglossus baeobatrachus, assembly GCF_048569485.1. Classification (NCBI taxonomy): domain Eukaryota; kingdom Metazoa; phylum Chordata; class Amphibia; order Anura; family Aromobatidae; genus Anomaloglossus; species Anomaloglossus baeobatrachus. The sequence continues at coordinate 660,320,575 of NC_134354.1, forward strand.
CTCAGAGTGGTCATGTGACCGCTCCTGCCGCGATTTTGCTGCTTCCGGTAATTTCATGTCAACATGGGCAGGACCATGTTGACATGCAAATCTGGGACCAGCTTGTTGCCGCCCTGCTGGGCGGGTACAGTGCGTGGAGTCCCCGCCCCCCTTCCCTGCACCCTCCCACACATTCTCCCGCACCCCATACTCTCCCCGCCCACGGTGTCACCGCCAGCATCGGGCCCCCTGCTTACAGTGCTTAGGATAGCAGGAGTGCCCGTGCAGTTTGTGTCCCGCTCCCTGCCAGCCCCGCAGCTGCTCGTACTGCAGTGTATCAGCAGCTTCCCATAGTGCGTGCAGCCGTGGGGATGGCAAGCGCTGCTGGCAGGAGGTTAGATGAGATCATTACCTGCTGTGACGATCTCCTCCTCTGCCGATGTCACTGCCTTCTATGCCCGCCGCGTTCTCACGTCACGTCTCACGGGCGGCCCGAGACTGTCACTAGCGGTGACGTCACGAGCTCTCGCGATACTGCTGAGAACGCAGCAGGCATAGAAGGCAGTGACATCAGAAGAACGTCACTGCAGGTAATGATCTCATCTAACCTCCTGAAGTCAGCGCTCGTCATCCCCTACAGTGACCTGGGCTGACCTATTGATGTTAACTTAGGTCACTGCACTGGTCTCCCAGACAATGGGGAACATTCTGTTCTTCATTGACTGGGACATTGACTATGGTATGGATGTCGTGGGACCCCCTTATTGGATTACGCCGGACCCTGATTTTATTGTTCTTTTCAATAAATTGGTGAAAGAGGGAATGTTTTGGGGAGTGTTTTTTCAAATAAATAAATTTTATTGTCTATTTTTTTTTTATTACTGACTGGGTTGGTGATGTCGGGTATCTGATAGACGCGTGACATCACCTGCTGGGCTTGATGCCAGGTGACATTACACATCTGGTATTAACCCCGTATATTACCCCGTTTGCCACCACACCAGGGCAATGGAATGAGTTGGGGCGAAGCGCCAGAATTGGCACATCTGGGGCGGCTGCAGCCTGCTATTTTTAGGCTGGGGAGTGTCCAATAACAGTGGACCTCCCTAGTCTGAGAATACAAGACCACAGCTGTCCGCTTTACCTTGGCTGGTGATCCAATTTCGGGGGACCCCACGTTTTTTGTTTTAAATTATTTATATAATTTAAAATAACAGCGTGAGGTGCCCTCTGTTTTAGATTACCAGCCAAGGTGAAGCTGCCAGCTGTGGTTTGTAGGCTGTAGCCGTCTGCTTTACCCTAGCTGGCTACAAAATATTGGGGGGACCCCACGTCGGTTTTTTTTAATTATTTATTTTTTGGCTAAATACAAGGCTAAGCACTCTTTAGTGCCACATGAAAGTCACTAAAGGGTGCCAGCTTAGAATATGCAGGGGGGGTAGGAAATTATATAGGTCTTTCTCATCTATCTATCTATCTATCTATCTATCTATCCCATTCATTCATCCATCTATCTGTCTCTATATCTATCTATCCCTCTGTTCATTCATTCATCCATTCATTCATTCATCCATCCCTCCATCTCTTTGTCTCTATATCTATCTATCTCTATATCTACTCATCTATTTATCTTTCTTGCTGCTTCCGTTTTTTGCGGTCCGCAAAAAAACGGAAGGCACACGGATGACACGGATGCATCCGTGAAAAAAACGGACCTTTTATTGAGGACCGCAAAAACGGAATGGTCATGTGAATGTAGCCTACATGTGTTCCCTATGGGGGTAGGGGTTGGTACAGAACGATGGGGGGGGTCGGTACACAGTGCCATTTCTGTGTGTGTGGGGGGGGGTTGCGGAGCCCGATGTGTGTGGGGGGCGCAGAGCCCGATGTGGGGCTGTTATTTCCAATGCTAGAGTGATAACAGGTCAGGTGCTGGGGCAGAATACTGACAGGGAATATGTGTGCAGGGGGCGGGCAGGGGGCAAGGCTGGACACTGAGGGCGGGCAGGGGGTGAGCCTGGACACTGAGGGCGGGCAGGGGGCAAGCCTGGACACTGAGGCCGGGCGGAGCCAGCTCTGACTGTGAGGTGTGGCACAGGAAGTGGTCAGTTTGCTGGAGCTGAAATGTAAACAAGGAGCTGCAGAGAATAAAGTCATAATTCAAGAGGAACAAAAGTTAGAAAAGAAAAAATAACACTGTAGGGGGGTTTTATATACATCATAGATAAACTCAAAAATGTTTGGTAAGCTAATGTCGGACAACTCCTTTAAGTTTGATGGTCGCCGAGCATGGACAGCATGCTTCAAATCATCCCACAGATGTTCAATGATATTCAGGTCTGGGGACTGGGATGGCCATTCCAGAACATTGTAATTGTTCCTTTGCATGAATGCCTGAGTAGATTTGGAGCAGTGTTTTGGATCATTGTCTTACTGAAATATCCATCCCCTGCGTAACTTCAACTTCATCACTGATTCTTGCACATTATTGTCAAGAATCTGCTGTTACTGAGTTGAATCCATGCGAACCTCAACTTTAACAAGATTCCCGGTGTCGGCATTGGCCACACAGCCCCAAAGCATGATGGAACCTCCACCAAATTGTACTGTGGGTAGCAAGGGCTTTTCTTGGCCTGCCACTTCTGGGCTTAACAAAAACTGTACCTGTGTTCTTCCATTTCCTTACTATATTCCTCACAGTGGAAACTGACAGTTTAAATCTCTGGGACAACTTTTTGTATCCTTCCTCTGAACAACTATGTTGAATAATCTTTGTTTTCAGATCATTTGAGAGTTGTTTTGAGGAGCCCATGATGCCACTCTTCATAGGAGATTCAAATAGGAGAACAACTTGCAAGTGGCCACCTTAAATACCTTTTCTCATGATTGGATACACCTGCCTATGAAGTTCAAAGCTCAATGAGGTTACAAAACCAATTTAGTGCTTTAGTAAGTCAGTAAAAAGTAGTTAGGAATGTTCAAATCAAGAAATTGATAAGGGTGCCCATACTTTTGCACCGGTCAAACTTTGTTTAAATGCGGATTGCACATTTTCTGTTAGTACAATAAACCTCATTTCAATCCAGAAATATTACTGAGTCCATCAGTTATTAGAGAATAGGAAACTGATAAAGCTGGTGGAAAAACCCAAATTGTTATAAAGAAAAAAGGTTAACATTAATAGGAGTGCCCAAACTTTTTCATATGACTGTGTATATATATACACATACATATATACACGTATATATATATATACACAGTGGATGAAATACGTATTGATCACGTCACCAATTTTCTAAGTAAATATATTTCTAAAGATGCTATTGACATGAAATTCTCACTAGATGTTGTTAGCCACCCAACCAATCAACACAGATGTCCATAAATTAAATGTAATAATGAGAAATGACAGGGAAAAAGTATTGAACACACAAAGAAAGAGAGTTGCAAAAAGCCAAGGAAAATCATGAAAAATCATGACACCAGCTGAAATCTATCAGTCATTAGAAAGCAATCCTGGTGTCATACAAGAAACATCTCATGATGGATAAAACTAGTGAGCTGTTTCAAGAACTTTGCAACCTTATTGTTGTAAACCATGCTGGAAGCATTGATTGCAGAAGAATTTCTAAACTACTGAAGATTCCAGTGAGTGCTGTTGGGGCCATAATCCAGAAGTGAAAAGAACATAATTTCACTACAAACCGTCCACGACATTTCAGACAGAGGAGTGAAAAGACTTAGTGGACGAGTTGTTGAAGAGCCACTTGTGGAGAGCTACAGAATGACCTGGAATCAGCAGATACAATTGTTTCAAATAAAACAATAAGTAATGCATGCTCAGCCCGCAAGACTCAATTGTTGAACAAAAAACATGTTCAAGTGCGTTTAAATTTTGCACAACAACATTTAGACAAGCCTGTGAAATACTGGGAGAATATAGTCTGGTCATCTGAGACCAAAATTGAACTCTTTGGATACCATAATACACGCCATGTTTGAAAGCCAAAAGGCACTGCATATCACCCCAAAAACATTAAGCCAACGGTCAAGTTTTGAGGTGGGAACATCATGGTGTGGGGCGGGGCTGTTTTTCAGCATAAGGCACTGGCAAACGTCATATGACTGAAGGAAGGGAGAATGGACAAATGTACCTAGAAACTCTTGATAAAAATCAACGAACACCTTCGAACCCCATTGAAAACAATGGCAGGCAAACACATACAAACACATTATACATACAGTTAATAATAAACATTGTCATTATACTTACAGGTCCCGCGACGCGTCCTGCACTCGGTCTACTGCCGCTTCTCCTTCCGATCATCGCTATGTCCTCCTGGTAACCAGCACTGATGATAAGACCTTTCTGTGACGTCATAGCATGTCACGTGTGTATTACCTCATTGGCTACAGACTGGTCACATGGCTATGACGTCATGCTAGGTCCTGTCAGTGCATGTTGAAAGTATGCGGTGCTTGCCCGAGCATCTCCGTACTCAGTATACTCGTGTATACAGTGTACCGGCGAGATACTCGGGCACATGCTTGACTCCCCGTTCCTGCATGATGGCGCTCTTTACAGAGTCAGGTTACATGCAGGGACTGGATGCCACAGCCGGTGAATAGCGGTGCTGGGAATCAGGTGATCGGAGATCACCATTGCTATAGTAACCCAACTGTCAGGTTACTATTGCAAAGGTGGCAGTGGTGACGTCACCGCTTACCAACCCGCAGCCTCTGCTCATTCACTGAGTGATTAGACTGCACGGGAGCAGCAGCATCTTCCTCCCATGCAGTTCTGTCTGATGTAGCAAAGCTGCATGGGTTGAAGGAGAAAGAAGACAGAAGACCAGAATCGTGGAGGTATGAGAGGGAGTAATAAACATGGAGTCTCTAAGTGTGTCTGTGTATTTATTTCTATTAAAGTATTTTTTCTCTGTGTGGTGTCTTTTTTTTTAACCCTTTATTGGAGATTCTTAATAGCCGGGTCAAACTTGCCTGAAATTAAGAATCTCTGGCTTAATACTAGCTAGTAAAACAAAGCTAGTATTAATCCCTTATTACCCAGCGAGCCACCCGGCATCGAGCCAGTGGAAGAGTTGGATACAGTGGTTGCGGACTGCAATTCGCAGCGGAGGGGCCCAGAAAGCTTGGGCCAAACTGTGTTGCGGATTACGATCCCCTGCTGCCTAGTTGTACCTGGCTGGACACAAAAATGGGGGGAAGTACATGTCAATTTTTTTGTTTTTGTTTAATTATTTCATGAAATTCATGAAATAATTAAAAAAAGGGCTTCCCTATATTTTTAGTTCCCAGCCGGGTACAAATAGGCAGCTGAGGGTTGGGGGCAGCCGTACCTGCCTTCTGTACCTGGCTGGCATACAAAAATATGGCGAAGCCCACGTCATTTTTTTTTTTTTTTAGTTTTTTGGCAAAAAACTTATAAAAAAAAAAAATGCTTCTCTGGATTTTCCATTGCCAGTGAAGGTAACACCAAGCAGTGGGGGTTAGCAGCCAGTAGCTCCTTGGATTACCCTTAGCTACCAATAAAAAAAATGCAGCAGAAGCCCACATATTTTTTTTTAATTATTTATTTAAATAACTAAAAAAAAAATGACCTTCCCTGTGTTTTGATTGCCTGACATCACAGTACTGTAAAAGTAAATCATTAAAAAAAATGACATAGCGCTCCACGGTATTTTTGTTTCTCAGAACAGAAAAAGCAGACAGCTACGGGTTGCCACCCCCATGTGCCTGGCGTTACCTTGGCTGGCAGTCAAAATACAGGGAAGCCCATTAATTTTTTTATTTAAAAAAATAGTTAAAAAAATGTATGGGCTCCCGCCGTATTTTGATCTCCAGTCAGGTAAAGCCAGGCAGTTGGGGACTGGGATTCTCGGCAGCCCACAGCCACCCCTGGAGATGACGCATTGTTTCTTAGCGCCATTTCCAGGCACTTTATCTGGCTCGTCCAGCGGCCGTGATGGCGGTGGCTCGCTGGGTAATAAAGGGGTTAAAACCAGCTTTGTATTCTCAGATGGTACTAAGCCCGAAATTCATGGTGTAACGCCAAAATAGACATGGCCACCATGAATTTCAAGTAAAGATTAAAAAAAAACACACAGAAAAATATTTTTATTAGAAATAAAACACAACACAATTAGTGACTCCATCTTTATTGAACTAAAGAACCCCCCCACTCCGCCGTAGTCCTGGGTCGAGGGTCCCGTGATGTCAAATCCGAATACAATATCATCTGATTGGTTTGCTGAAAGGCAAAGCGATCAGATGATGTGTCAGGTGTTCAAGAACCTAAATCACATGACACATCAATCTGATTGTATAAAAGCCATTTATACAATCAGCTGATGCATCAGTAGAAAAAAAAACTACACACTTCTGTGCAGACTCCCATCCGATCGCTGCAAAATCCGGCGGTAATCAACTGATGCGGTTACCTGAAAGCATCAGCTGATAGTTTAAGCCGGCTGGGCAGTAAAAAGCCGGCCTCACCGCTAGACTTAAACGACTAGCTGATGCCGTCAGGTGACCGCATCAGCTGATCACCGCCAGGTCCTGCAGCAATCAGACGTGTCCCGGGAGTCTGCAGACAGGTAAATATATATTTTTTTCTACTGTTCATTTTTTATTTCGCAGCTGCTTTTACCTCCTGTCTGGACATGGCACCGGACGGGAGGTGGAAACAGGGGTGGCGGTCCCGGGAGGATCCACTCTTCTGTGTTTACCAACACAAGGAATCCTCTTCCTGTACACGTGATTGTACTACCCACCCCTTGCGTTTATAGCTGCGTTTATAGTCATAGTAACGCTTACGGTAAGTTCACACACTGCGTTTTTTTGATGCTGCATTTTTGTGCATTTTTTTCCCAGAAAAAAACGCACAAAAATGCAGCATCTTAAAAAAACGCATAAAAAAATTAGTTTTTTTGTGTTTTTGGCTGCGTTTTTGCTCACTGCGTTTTTATGCGTTTTTAAAGATTGTTGGAAAAAAAAAAGGTCTGATGTCTTTTACTTCTTCAATATGTTCTTCATTCTCCACTAGTGTATGCAGGAGAGCAGACAGCTGCAGAACTACAAGGTTCAGCATGCTCCATCCAGGGCTGTATGCTGGAGGGAGAGGCAGGGGGAGCAGAACTACAGCATACTTCATCCACTAGTGTATGGAGGAGAGCAGACAGCAGCTGCAGAACTACAAGGCTCAGCATACTCCATCCAGGGCTGTATGCAGGAGTTTTGTATGCTAGCCAGGTACAGCAGGCAGCTACGAGCTGCCCCCAAACCCTAGCTGCCTATTTGTACCCGGCTGGGAACCAAAAATATAGGGAAGTCCTTTTTTTTTCATTATTTCACAAATTTCATGAAATAATTTAAAAAAAAAAAAAATGTCATGGGCTTCGCCCAATTTTTGTGTCAAGCCAGGTAAAACTAGGAAGCTGGAGATTGGAATCCACAGCGCAAGGTGCACAAGCTTTCTGGGCACCCCCGCTGCAAATTGCAGTCCGCAGCTGCCCCAGAAAATGGTGCTTTCATAGGAGTACCATCTTCTGGCGCTGTATCCAACTCTTCCAGCTGCCCTGGTGAATAATGGGTAATGTTGTATATTATCAACTGGCCCTAAGCCCGAAATTCATGGTGTCACGCCAATATTAGACATGGCCACCATGAATTTCTAGTACAGATAAAAAAAAACACAACACACAGAAAAATATTTTTATTAGAAATGAAACACAACACAATTAGTGACTCCATCTTTATTGAAATAAAGAACCGTCCAATCCAGATCCAAGATCATCTGATCGGTTTACTGGAAGGCATACCGATCAGATGATGTGTCAGGTGCAAGGGCCTGAATCACATGGCACATCAGTTGATTGTATAAACGGCTTTTATACAATCAGCTGATGTATCAGTGCAAACAAAAAAAAAATACTCACTTCTGTGCAGATCGCTGCAGGAGCTGCCGGTAATCGTCTGATGAAGTCTCCTGACGGCATCAGCTGATAGTTTAGCCGGTTAGGCGGTAAAAAGCCGGCCTCACCGCTGGACTTCTACTGTCAGCTGATTCTGTCAGGTGACCGCATCAGCTGATCATTGCCAGGTCCTGCAGCCATTGGACGTGTCCAGGGAGTCTGCACACAGCTGGAGCGGCGGTGGCGGTACCGGGAAGAGGAGCTGGGAGCAGACATGTCGGGAGTCTGCAGACAGGTGAATATGATATTTTTTTTTCTACTATTCACTTTTGATTTTGCAGCTGCTTTCAGCTCCCGTCCGGCCATGGCGCCGCACAGGAGCGGACATGGCGCCGGACCGGAGGTGGAAGCAGGGTTGGCGGTACCGGGACGATCCACTCTTCTGTGTTTACCAACACAAGTAATCCTCTTCCTGTACACGTGATTGTACTATCCACACCTTGCGTTTATACCTCTGATTATAGTCATAGAAATGCTTAGGGTCCCGTCACACATAGTGATGCACCAACAATCCGACCAGCGATCCAACCTGGCAGGGATCGTTGGTGCGTCGCTACATGGTCGCTGGTGAGCTGTCAATCAGGCAGATCACCATAGCGACCAGCCACCAGCGACCCATGTAATGACACTGTGCTTGGTAACCAGGGTACACATCGGGTTACTAAGCAAAGCGCTTTGCTTGGATACCCGATATGTACCCTGGTTACTAGCGTACACCGCTCTCAGGCTGCCAGCACTGACTCCCTTCACACATAGCCAGGGTACACATCGGGTTACTAAGCAAAGCGCTTTGCTTAGATACCCGATATGTACCCTGGTTACCAGCTTACCGCAGGCTGCCAGCACACATAGCTGTAAAAAGCTATAGTTACGCTTTTGGTAATCGAACCGTTATCGAAAGGTAACTCGAACGGTCGAACATAATCGTTAGAGTTCGTCGAACGACTCGAACATCGCCAAAAACAACTTGAATTTGAAATTGGCGAACGGTTCCATTCGAACAACACTCATCTCTAATGATGAGGAACGTCCTGGACGACAGAGATTGGTTGTTGTTTCGAAGATTGTTGGTGCTGTGCACAACCTCATACTGGAGATTTGACGATTTTCAGCTAAAGCAATAACAGATATCATGGAGATTTCCCGTGAACGTGTTTGTGTCATTATCCATGAACATTTGGACATGAGGAAGATATCTGCAAAGTGGGTCCCCAAATGTTTGACAACAGATCAGAGAAGCATGCGAGTGAAAACTTCCCGGTCCATTTGTTAGCGTTTCAGGACTTATAAGAACTTCCTGGATACTGGTCACTATGGATGAGACCTGGATTTATTTGCATGACTCTGAAAACAAAGGATCAGGCAACAGAGTAGAGGCACAGTAGTTCTCCTCATCCAAAGCAGTTCAGAGTGCAAAATTGAGCCACTAAAGTGATGGCGTCTGTGTTCTGGGATAAGGAGGGCATGCTGCTAGTGGACTACCTTCAAAAGGGTTCCACCATCAATGCAAGGTATTACATTGAACTTTTTGACCAATTGAAGGCAGCTCTGAAGGCCAAAAGGCGTGGCAAGCTGTCCAAAGGAATTTTGTTCCTGCAAGATAACGCCTCTGCTCACACTGCACAAACCAACCACGGCAAAACTAGCAGAGGTGGTTGACCTCCCACCTTATTCACCAGATCTATCTCCCTCCAACTATCATCTGTTTAAAAACCTGAAGAAACACCTCAAGGGTAGCAAATTTCACACCATTTCTGATGCCATGGCTGCTATGGATGTCTGGTTTGATGCACAACCGAAATCCTTCTTTTTTGCTAGGCATACAGAACTTGGAATACCGATGTAAGAAGTGTGTTGATATCAGTGGAGAGTATGTGGAATAAATGTAAAGCTTCATCATCTTATCTCGTTTCTTTCTGGGTAAAGCCAGAGTCTTATCAGCAGACCCTCGTATAGCCAACTGTCTTTTGGACACCTGTTTAATGAGTAATTACACTTATGTGTGTCTGTTGCTTTGTTAGTCTTAAAAGCAAAGCTAAAATTATGATTACAAATTTGTAACTAACATTGAGCTATACTCATTTTTGCAATATGGTTTTGAACTAATTTGTTAGGAAAATTACTTTTTTGGGTGTGCAAAATAACAAACATAAACATTGTTTGGAATAAATGGACCAGATTTATGCTGAGCCTTGTATGTATATATACAGTTGAAACCAGAAGTGTACATACACATTCAAAAAGACACATCTGCATGTTAAAACATAGTACAATACTTCTTCCTTTTGTCCAACAGCAAATTTTACATGGATAGCAGAGAAAAAGGGAAATAGAAATTCATCACTTGGCTGGGTCTTTTAAGATACAATGTTTGGTTTTTTTTTCTGTTTTTGTTTTTTTGTTTTTACTTTTTCATGTGTGGTCTTAATGTTCACCATTATTTAGTTGATCATAATGTACTAAATGATGGTGAAGATTAGCATGACACTGGCAAACAGTTTAGGCAAGTGTAAAAGTGTAAGGTCTGGCTCAAGCTTCAAATGCCAGGACCATCAGAGCCAATGGCATGCCCTTCAAAACTAAAAGTAATGAAGCCTAGAACTAGGAGACCAAGAATTGTTGTATTGTCTTAATGGGGTTCACAGCCAGGGGTCATCATGGGTGTGCACAATCTGTGTGATCAGATTGCACACACCCATGATGACCCCTTTCTGGGAACCCCACTAAGACAATACAAAGATGCTTGATCTCCTAGTTCCTGTCAGAGGGTACATGTGCAATAACTTTTATTGCAAGAAGAGTCTGTGGGAGTTACAAAGAAAACGACCTGGGGCAAATATGGACAATTCTAAGGGCTCATGCGCACGTTGCGTACTCACATGCATTTACGCTGCGTATTGCACTGCAGCGTAAATGCATGCGTCCTGCGTCCCCTGCCCAATCTATGAAGATTGTGCATGATACATGCGCACAATGCTATTATGAATGCAGCGATTTGGATACTAAAACCATTTTTTTTTATGAATAAAAAGTTGATGGAGGTTTCTCATGTTTGTCTTGTCAAACAGTCTGTAAGAGATAGACCGCACACGGATGGCATTGATAGATTGATAGCATTTTAGGTTGAAGGTAGGCATAATTCCATCGAGGTCAACCTATAGCCTAACATGTTGATCCAGAGGAAGGCAAAAACCCCATGAGGAAAATGCTAATAGCCCCATAATAGTAGAACAATCTCTTCGCCACCCCATAAGTGGCAATTAGATTAGTTCCCTGGATCAACACTCTATCAAAGAATCTAGTGTTTATAACCTCGAATATTAAATTTTTCAAGAAAAGCATCCAGGCCTCCTTGTACTTTTGCAGTGAATCAGTCATTACATAATGCGGCAGAGAGTTCCATGGTCTTTTTGCTCTTACAGCAATGAATCGTCGCCTGTGATTATGATTAAACATTATCTCCTTTACACATAGATTATGACATCTTGTCACTGTCACAGGCCTAAGTGTAAAAAGATCATTAGAAAAATCTCTGTCTTGTTGATTCATATATTTGTACATTGTAATAAGATCGCCCCTAAGTTTTCATTTTTCCAAACTGAATAACCCAATATTTGATAACCTGTCCTCGTACTGCAGCCTACACATTTGCTTAATAATCTTAGTTGCTCTTCTCTGCATCTAGTTCAGCCATGTCCATCTAATACACTGCATGCAGAATTATTAGGCAAGTTGTATTTTAGAGGATTTTTTTATTATTGATGAACAACTATGTCCTCAATCATCCCAAAAGACTCATAAATATCAAAGTTTAATATTTTTGGAAGTTGGAGTGAGTTTTTTTAAGATTTGGCTATCTTAGGAGGATTTCTGTTTGTGCAGGTAACTGTTATTGTGCAGAATTATTAGGCAACTTAATAAAAACCAAATATATTCCCATCTCACTTGTTTATTTTCACCAGGTAAACCAATATAACTGCACAAAATTTAGAAATAAACATTTCTGACATGCAAAAACAAAACCCCAAAAAATTAATGACCAATATAGCCACCTTTCTTTATGAGGACACTCAACAGACTACTATCCATAGATTCTGTCAGTTGCTTGATCTGTTTACAATCACCCATTGCGTGCAGCAGCCACCACAGCCTCCCAGATACTATTCTGAGAGGTGTACTGTTTTCCCTCCCTGTAGATCTCACATTTTATGAGGGACCACAGGTTCTCAATGGGGTTCAGATCAGGTGAACAAGGGGGTCATGTCATTATTTTTTCATCTTTTAGACCTTTACTGGTCAGCCACACTGTGGAGTAGTTGGATAAATGTGATGGAGCATTGTCCTGCATGAAAATCATGTTTTTCTTGAACGATACCAACTTCTTCCTGCACCACTGATTGAAGAAGTTGTCTTCCAGAAACTGGCAGTAGGTCTGGGAGTTGAGCTTCACTCCATCCTTAACCCGAAAAGGTCCCACAAGTTCATTTTTGATGATACCAGCCCATACCAGTACCCCACTTCCACTTTCTGGCATCTGAGTCGGATTGGAACTCTCTGCCCTTTACTGATCCAGCGTCTGGTGCATCCATCTGGCCCATCAAGAGTCAATCTCATTTCATCAGTCCATAAAACCTTTGAAAAATCCATCTTAAGATATTTCTTGGCCCAGTCTTGACGTTTTTTCTTATGTTTCTTGTTCAAAGGTGGTCGTTTTTCAGCCTTCCTTACCTTGGCCATGTCCCTGAGTATGGCACACCTTGTACTTTTTAATACTCCAGTAATGCTGCAGCTCTGAAATATGGCCAAACTGGTGGCAAATGGCATCTTGGCAGCTTCACGCTTGATTTTCCTCAATTCATGGGCCTTCAAGATGCCATTTTGCGTCTTTTTTGCCCAACACGTTTCTTGCGACCCTGTTGGCTATTTGCCATGAAACGCTTGATTGTTCGGTGATCACACCTAAAAAGTTTGGCAATTTCAAGACTGCTGCATCCCTCTGCAAAACATCTTACAATTTTGGACTTTTCAGAGCCCGTCAAATCTCTCTTCTAACCCATTTTGCCAAAGGAAAAGAAGTTGCCTAATAATTAAGCACACCTTATATAGGGTGTTGATCTTATTACACCACACCCCTCCTCATTACGGAGATGCACATCACCTGATTTACTTAATTGGTAGTTGGCTCTCAAGCCTATACAGCTTGGAGTAGGACAACATGTATAAAAAGTATCATGTGATCAAAATACTCATTTGCCTAATAATTCTGCACAGAGTGTAAACCGAAGCCCAAAATTATACATAGTATTCTGAGTGTGACCGCACTATGATTTGTATAGAGGCAGACCTATGTTCTTCTCATGAGCATCTATGCCGCCTTTAATTCATCTCATTATTTTATTAGCCTTGGCAGCAGCTGTCTGCCACTGGTCGCTAAACTTGAGTTTGACGTGCACCCAGACATCCAAGTCTTTCTCAATGACAGTTTAACCCAATGTTTTACAATTTAGTATATAATTAAACTTTAGATTTCCTCTGCACAAATGCGTGACCTAAAAGCTGTCTATAATAAAAACTTTAAAAAAAAAACCTGGACTTTAAAAAAAAAGGGCCTAGTTGCCTCCTATCTGCCTGTTGCGCACTGCACTGTTCTGCACTGGCACAAAGCGGTGAAAGGCTGCTCCTGCTGGCGATTCAGGGTGTAGACAGGGCAGGACAACCGACATCAAGCTGATTGACAGTCTGCTCTACCAGTTAGGCAGGGGGGAACTGGCTGTCAATCAGCATGATGACAGTATTCCCACCTGGTCTACAGAGCAGAGGGGAAAAGAAGACTCCAATTTGTTGACAAAGCCATATATCATCATATGTCAGGATCAGTCTGCGACTGTTCTGTGCTGGCAAAAAATGTCACCAGGCACAACAGGCACGTAGGTAGCAACTACCTTCCTGTTAGTGCTTGGGCACCTTTTTTTTTTTTTTTGTTGAAGTCTCAGGTATCCCCTTTAAATTTCAACTACCATTTTTCACCCTGAGCCTCCAGCCTACATAAATCATAATGTAATATTAAATTATCACCCTCTTTGGTGATTACCTTGCACAGTTTAGTATCATAAAAAAATATTGAAATTCTGCTCTGTATACCTACTAGAAGATCATTAATAAATATGTTTAAGAGGGCCCAATACTGACCTCTGTGCTATCCCACCATTAACTATGACCCAATCCAAGTGTGTTCAATTTATATCCACCCTCTGTTTCCTACCAGTGAACCAGTTGTGAAGAGCTGTTCAAGCTTTTCACACCCTGTTCGATTTTTTTCAATGATCCATGAACTTACATTGGCAAGTTTGATCCGACACTTGGATCACTGTTGGAGAAGTCTTCATACTAATGTGCGTACCACTCAGTCTGAACAAAAAATCGGACATGTGAACTACTTCATAAATTATCATTGGTACAAGGCCTCTTCATGAAAAAGATGGATAGCACACATAACATGGATCGCAAGTAAACAAGTAAAACAGACATCTGAATGATATCTAAGTTTTAGTATAACATCTAGGAACTTTACATTTTCTAGTCTAGGACATATTACAAAGTGTCTCAAAAGAGATTAAGGCTTATATAATGGATAATACAGTACATCTTCCTAGGTCATTCGATTCACCTCTCATTCACCCACATGGTTTCCAGGTCTAAGCTATCTGGAGACGAGGTTATTACACAGTTCATCCTTTCCTCGTGTCTAACCAAACTCATCCGTAGATATGATATGATTTGTATCCTCGCTGTGATCTCCTAACTTTTTCATCATAAGAAGATGGCTGGTAAACACAATTCCTGCCCTTCCATCCATATGATCAGGGCTATGTGACCTTGACACGACTTTGAGCATAGAGCGTGCAGTACGCAGATGGATAGTAGATTGCTTTGTTTAAGTACAATTGCTTTTCTTTTCAAGAGGAGGCTGCTGGCTAAAAGAAAAAACAGAATAAAGAAAATCAAATGGCTAATACAGTGCTGCGTACAGCAAACCTGAGCCTGGGGGTTGGAAGATACAATTACCAATGTGACAAAGACACGATACAGAAAAGATGGAGAAGCTCTTAGTACTTTAAAGACCTTCCAAAATAGACCACTTCATAATTGTCCCATGAAAGCATGGATTTGTTGCCAATTCTGTGTTTATCTCTGATTTCCTTTTCTATCTAGTAGGTAGCAATGGAGATGCAAAGGAGAAGATAGACAGGACAGAGAGGGCTATAGAGCTAAACAATGGACTGAGGCAATGCTAGCAAAATGAAATAAACACCTATTATGCAGGTAGGAATTATTCAGGATGACATGAAACATTCGAAGCAATAAGTGAAATTACATCATCTGGAAAGGGCATATGAAAGAAGGAAGAAGAGATCTCAACTAGCAATCTGTATAGTATAAACTGTATAAACTTACGGGTCATGAATCATAGTGTAGGTTGCACAGATATAATATTCTCATTATAGATGGAAACATAATAGTCATGCATTTATTAAATGTGATATAGAAAATGTAATGTATCATTTATGTGTTATTTGCATTATTTTGCCTACACAAAGAATCAAAAGTTCACATTTATTCAGAGAATAAATATAAAGTGTGTGAAATTGAAATGAGCAAAAATATTTACGGGAACCTATTCCAGCAGTCATGACGGTGCTCCATGGCTAGACAAGAGTCCTTCGAATCTCACCCACCTTCCAGCATCCCTAGCGTCTCCCCTGATTAGTATTGTTGGCTCAATGTCATAAATGCGTAATGTAGAATAATGATGTTGCTTAGTATAAGAAAAGGTGCTGGTGATGATTGCATGTGGGACCAGGTTTGTGGAACCCTGGTGGGGTGGCCACAGAACATCAATTAGGCCAATAGCTGAAGGTCCTGCAAATATTTTTGCTTATTTGTAGTGTCAAACTTTTCTTTCTAGAATTCTGTTTCTGTTTGCCAAACCTGTCACTGGGTTCACAGGAGAAAATAAC
Organism: Anomaloglossus baeobatrachus; assembly: GCF_048569485.1. Classification (NCBI taxonomy): domain Eukaryota; kingdom Metazoa; phylum Chordata; class Amphibia; order Anura; family Aromobatidae; genus Anomaloglossus; species Anomaloglossus baeobatrachus. The sequence continues at coordinate 660,336,566 of NC_134354.1, forward strand.
AGCAACCACTGTTGCATGGGTGTATCAGTATAATGGATTGAGATGTACTAAAAGATGTCCGAATGTGGCACTTTAGAGCAGAGGGAAAAGCAAGAACGGAGAAAGGGAAGTGTGCTACCAGGGAGATCTTGAAGACTAAAGGGGGCTTTACACGGTAGCGATATCGCTAGCAATTTGTAGCGATAGTCAGCGTGTAAGTACCCGCCCCCCGTCGCGCATGCGATTGTTTGTGATCGCTGCCGTAGCGAACATTATCGCTACGGCAGCGTCACACATACTTACCTGGTCGGCGGCATCGCTGTGACTGCCGAACAATCCCTCCTTCAAGGGGGAGGGACGTTCGGCATCACAGCGACGTCACCACAACATCACTAAGCGGCCGGCCAATCAAAGCGGAGATGAGCAGGACGTAACATCCCGCCCATCTCCTTCTTTCCGCATTGTGGCCGGCGGCAGGTAAGGAGACGTTCCTCGCTCCTGCGGTGTCACACATAGCGATGTGTGCTGCCGCATGAGCGATTAACCACCTGGATAAACAACCCTTACCGATTTTTGAGTTTGGGACGACCTCTCCATGGTGAATGATTTTCACCATTTTTGAGGTAGTTTAAGGTCGCTGGTCAGTGTCACACGCTGCGATATCGTTAATGACACCGGATGTGCGTCACTAACACTTAACCCCGACGACAAAACATTAACGATATCGTAGCGTGTAAAGCCCCCTTTACTTCCTTTCTGGGTGACTGAGAGTTGGAAAGACAGCAATTTCAAGCGAAAGAAGGATCCGGCCTGCTGAATTTTTTTTATTCTCACTGCAGAGAATTTGTTGCCAGAGGAGTTTTTGTGTATGGATAAATAAGGTGCAAAATGCTGATAAAACAACACCTCCCAAACCTACCATTCTTGGAGGGGATGGTTGCCTAATATTATAAATGTACATAGATGAGGCTTGTGTGCCACCCCGTGCCAGCAGCCTCCGCTGCTCGGATCCGGACCTCCTAAGGGGGGGTGACTCAAGGGTCTCCGGACCCAGGGGTCTCGCGGGCACGCCGAATAAAAAGGGGGACGTAGATGTATTAAGTTCGTGACGCCACCCACGGTGTGTGTTGAGGTGGGACACCACCGCTGCTGTTATGGGGCACCCGGGGGAGGTGTAGCGGCAGCTGGATGTTAACCCCTCCATGGTTAGGGATGGTTGCCCCAGGGCCCAGTGTCCTTGTGCAGGGTATAGCAACAACAGGGGAACGTTTTGGTTACTCACAGTAAATGACACACACGAGTCTTTGGTAAACCAAGGTGGTGGTGGCCAGCTGCCACGGCCGGTTGCATTCAGGTCCCCCAATCAGGCTGGTGATCTCTGTCGTTTTCCTCTGCACTGACTTTGTGTATGGTGGACTGCCTGGTCTGGAATTCAGGAGTCCCCTCACAGCTGGATGTTGTCTAAGGAGCCGTGCCCGCAGACGCTGGCCCGTGGGACCTATGGACCCTGGCAGTGACCTCTTATCCCTATCGGTGGGCTGTTGTCTTCTATGAGGGACTTTGGGTGGGACAGAACCTCTAGTTCTGGCCTCAATCAGTTAATTAACCAGGCCGCTTGTTTCCGGTCCTGGCTTCAGGGTCTGAGTACCCCCTTTTGTGCTCCGGTTTCCGGGTCGGTTCCCCGTGTTGATTCGGCGGGCTACAACCCTGTCCCGGTCCACCTTGGTTCTGCCGAGCCATCTTCCCGTCTCCTGCTGATGGAGACCACCGTCTGCCACCTAGTCAGAGGCACCAGGGCTCCAACCCTGGCACTGTTCAACTTGAACCTCCTCTGCTGGAGCTACACCTAGCTCCAGCCCACACCCCTCTCAACTTGAACTACAAACTGAACTGAATCAGAACTCCTTCTGCTTGTTTTCCCGCCCCGGGCTGTCTAGACCCCTGGGTGGGCGTGTCAAACTGCCTGGTCCCTCCCACTGGTGTGTCTGTCTTTCCCTAAGGGGAGTGACTAGGGTTTCATGTCGGCTGTGTATTTCCTAAGTGACGGAAGGGTGTTGTGCAGGGGCCTATCTGTGACTACCTGGTTTTGCCAGGGCGTCACACTTGCATATGGCGCCAGTCACAAAGGTATGTAAGATACACAGTGTCTGGCTTCCAGCCAATTGATAAAGCCCCTACTATTAGAGCAGGTGCACTGCCCAGCAGTATATAAGTATGCTGCACAGGATAGACACACCCATTTATCTATCAAAAACTAAAGGACTTGGCTGCATCATGCATAAAAATGGAAGAATGTGTACAAAAAAATTAAATAAAATACATGAGGTATGTTGGCACTCAGCCGGCGTTCACAGTAACTACATCATGAGAGTAACATGAGTCCTCAGCTGACCCCGGGCTGTCATGACAACCCATCAGCACCCGGTGATCACATCACAGGGCCGCCAATAGGGCCAGGGAATGACGCGCTTCCTGTCAGCAAGTGTTAAATCTCACTGTCAGAAATTGGTGGGTTGTAACTAGAGTTGAGCGATATTCGATTCGAACGGTTCGCCAATTTCAAATTCGAATGTGATTTTGGGCGGTGTTCGAGTCATTTGACGAACTCGAACGATTTGCTTCAAGTTCGGCAGTTCAAGTTACCGTTCGATAACTGTTCGATCACCAAAAGTGTGGCTTTTCACAGTAAGGTTATGTGCGCACGTTGTGTATCTGCATGCGTCCTGCGTCCCCAGCACAATCCCTCTCTCTTTCCTACTCACCAATCACGGGCGCGGCGCTGCACAGCTGTCACAAAGCTCCGGCGGCTTTTCCTCTTTTGAAAATGGCTGCCGCTCATTATTCAATCTGGTATTCCCTGCTTTCCCCGCCCACCGGCGACGATGATTGGTCGCAGTCAGACACGCCCCCATGAGGAGTGACAGCTGTCTCACTGCAACCAATCACAGCTGTCGGCGGGCGGGTCTATATCGTGCAGTAAAATAAATAAATAATAATAAAAAAAAAAAAAAACTACGGTTCCCCCCAATTTTGATACCTGCCAGGATAAAGCCACACGGCTGGAGGCTGTGTGATGGTGGGATATGGGGGAGGTGTATCTTGCTGTACAGATTCCTATTTCAAGCTTGGTTCATTGTCTTATTTGAACTACTTCTGTGTACATTTCTACTGTTGTAGGTAATCACCCCTATAATGCAAGGTTGTAGCCTCTTGAGGCACTTCCATCCCTGGGTGTGGGGGAGGTGGGTCTAGAGTCCAACTAGTGTAAACTCTCTGCTTACCTGGGAGATTCAGTCAGTCTGTGTGAAACTTGAAGAAAGAAGATTGATCCTCTGGGAGGGAATAGCTGAGGCTGGATCCTAGAGTCCTAGAGCCGGTGTATGGACAGTTACAGACTGGATCATTAGATGTGACAGTCCCGGGACTCTACCCGGCTCATCCCGAATTGCCCTGGTGCGGTGGCAATAGGGGTAATAAGGAGTTAATCATGGCAGGCGTCTCCCCGAGATACCTTCCATGATTAACCTGTAAGTGAAAGTAAATAAACACACACAAGGAAAAACCTTTATTTGGAATAAAAGACAAAAAAAACCCCTCTTTCACCATTTTATTAAAATCCCCAAATACCCCTCCAGGTCTGACGTAATCCACAGAGGTCCCACGACGCATCCAGCTCTGCTACATGAAGCTGACAGGGAGCGCCATAGAACACGAGCACTCTGTGTCAGATCCACGCAGCAGCTGAAGTGAGCCACGCTGTCAGCGGGGACGTCACTGAGGTAATGCCTGCGTGTGCGGTGATGATGGGGGTTGTAGTGCCTGCATGTGTGCGGTGATGAGTTCGGTAGTGCCGGTGTTTGCCCTCCCATCCATCCATCCCTCCATCCCTCCCTCCATCTCTATATCCATTCATCCCTCCCTTCATCCCTCCCTCCATCCCTCTATCCATCCATCCATCTCTCCATCCCTCCATCCATCCATCCATCCCTCCATCCCTTCCTCCATCTCTCCATCCATTCATCCCTCCCTTCATCCCTCCCTCCATCCTTCCATCCATTCCTCTATCCCTCCATCCATCCCTCCCTCCATCCATCCATCCCTCCATCCATTCATCCCTCCCTCCATCCCTCTCTCCATCCCTCCATCTCTCCATCCATTCATCCCTCCCTTCATCGCTCCCTTCATCCCTCCCTCCATCCCTCCATCCATTTCTCCATCCATCCCTCCATCCATCCCTCCCTCCATTCATCCCTCCCTTCATCCCTCTATCCTTCAATCCATCCCTCTATCCCTCCATCCATCCCTCTATCCCTCCATCCATCCATCCATCCATCCCTCCATTCATCCATCCCTCCATCCCTCCCTCTCTTCATCCATCCATCCATCCATCCATCCATCCCTCCATCCATCCTTGTAGCTGAATAATCTACTTCTGGATTCTCAAGTGCAATACAGAGGTCAAGATTACCAAATCTTCCTAACCTCTCTGGCTCAATGGATAGTGCTACTGCCTTAAAAGAATTAGTTCATGAGTTTGAGTCCCGGCCGTCCCGGTAAAGAATTTAATTTATTTTTAATTTTAAATTCTAATTATTATTTATTTAGAATTATAATTTAATTTAATTATGCACTGAGGGGAGGAGCCGGACATCAGCTGTGAGCCGCGGGACACACCTCTAAAATCGGAGCAGTTCACGGAATGAGGCTGCATTGTTCTCTCCTCTCTCTCTTCTCTCTCTCTTCTCTCTCTTTCTCTCTCTCTTTTTCTCTCTTTTTCTCTCTCTCTTGTTCTGTCTTGTTCGCTCTCTCTCTCTTTCTTTCTCTCTTTTTCTCTCTCTCTCTTTTTCTCTCTTTTTCTCTTTTTTTCTCTCTCTCTTTCTCTTTTTCTCTATTTTTCTCTCTCTTGTTCTCTCTCTTGTTCTCTCTCTTGTTCTCTCTCTTGTTCTCTCTTTTTCTCTCTTTTTCTCTCTCTCTCTTTTTCTCTCTTTTTCTCTCTTTTTCTCTTTTTCTCTATTTTTCTCTTTCTCTTGTTCTCTCTTTTTCTCACTTTTTCTCTCTCTCTTTTTCTCTTTTTCTCTCTCTCTTTTTCTCTCTCTCTTTTTCTCTCTCTCTCTTGTTCTCTCTTTCTCTTTTTCTCTCTTTCTCTCTCTTTCTCTCTCTCGCTCTCTTTTTCTGTCTTTCTCACACTCTCTCTCTCTTTCACTTTCTGTGCCAGAGCATCTCGCCGGTAAAAGGACATGCTCAAACGAGCACCGCTTACCGGAGAGATGCACTGACAGGACCTAGCATGACGTTTAGCCATGTTGCCAGTCTGTAGCCAATGATATAATACACACGTGACTGGTCACATGCTATGACGACATCACGGAAGGTCCTATCATCAGTGCTGGTTAGTGGGAGGGCGCAGCGATGATCGGAAGGAAAAGCGGCAGGAGACACAGTGCAGGACGCATCACGGGGACCTGTAAGTGTAATGGCAATGTTTATACATGTACACATACAGTTAATAATGTGTTTGTATGTGTTTGTGTTTGCTTCCCATTGTTTTCAATGGAGTTCGAAGGTGTTCGTCTAACGTTCATCGAACGTTCGCCGAACTGAGCCGCCGTTTGACGAACCGAACCGAACTCAAACACTAGGGGGGTGGCTCATCTCTAGCTGTAACTAGTTAACAGATGCGGGTAAATTTAGTATTTTTTTTTTATTAAAAGTTAAATTTTAGTCATTTGCTGATATCTTTTATTCTAAATTACTATTAAGCATACCTATTGGTTATTGTGCTGTATTTATTGAGATTATATTTAGGCCATAAGTATGCTAAAGCCTAAAATGACCAAATTACTGCTCATCATGCATAATATCATACAGTATGCAACAGAGTATAATGTACATTAGTATATGATGAATATACAGTATCATATGGAATCAATATTAATTTGTCATTACATTGCTGAACATGGCAAATAATGAGTCAGAGAAATTATACATTATCCACATAGAAAAATATTAAAAGAAAATGCAAGATTGGAGGGGGGTGCCAGATGATCAGCCCAAGCAATAATAATGGATAGGTAGAAAATGGCATCTGATAGGGAAAAGGAAATTACAAAATCTATATCTGATGACAGTATTAAGAACAGTGCAAGGACAAAATATTTATTCGCTAATAGATGCATTTTATGAAGTTGCGCATATATTTGTTTCAAAGCCATTAATTTACTAAAATTGGAAACATTACTTTCATTAATAGAGTTAAATGAATAAATAACTTAGCTAAAAAAAATTGACCATGTAAACATTTAGATACATGGACACTAAAAAAGTGGGTGTAAGTGCAGGTGAACACACAACAAAACCTCTTGGTGTCTTACTAAATCACCTCGATATATTCTTTTTTGGTTTTCTGCTAGAATTAAATAAGTATGAGATTTTTAGTAATGGTAGGAGGCTTGATATGTGAATCAGATGGAATCACTACAATGCATCAAAAACGCATTATAACGCATACAATTTTGATGCAATTTTTTTGCCAGGAGATGCAGATTTAGTGCAGGAATATAGTGTATAAATGTCAGCACCAGATCTGCATCTGTACCGCCCCGGGGCTCGGCCGGCTGCCGAGCCGCTCGGATCCGGGCTCGTCGGTGGGTGGCTCGAGCTCCTCCCGGACCCAGAAGGGTCACGTCGCTCTGAAGGGATGCTGGCGCTAAGTGAGGGGTGGTGTTCGGTGGGGAGGTCCATGGCCGAGGCCGCGGTTGTTTTTGGGGGTTAAGTTCATGACGCCACCCACGGGTTGTGGTGAATGGATGGACACCACCGCTGCCGTTGACTAGGCTCCCGGGGACGGTGTTGCGCAGCTTAGTGTTGACCCCTCCGTGGGTAGGGGGTGATGGTCCCGGGGGCCCGAGGGTGCTGAGGAGGGGGGGGAATGCGTGCTGGCTTGTTGATGCGGTGCGGTGTGGTGCGGTGCGCGGCCCGAGGGCACTGTTGTACTCACTATTACAGACACACTGGAGTCTCTGGCAAACCAAACAAGATGGTGGACGGTGCCTGCAGCCGGCTGCGCTTCTCCCCTTTTTCAGGTTGGTAGTTTCTGCCTTTCTCCTGCACCTCACTTTTAGTAGAATGGTGACTCCTATGCCTGAGCAACGGTAGTCCACTTCCCAGCTTTATGTGTGCTGGCAGAGCCCGTTTGCCCGCAGACGCTGGCCCGTGGGATCTTGATGCCTGGGCGGTGGCTTTCTATCCCTATGGTTGGGCTGTTGTCTTCAGTCAGGTCTTGGGTGGGAAAGGACCTAAAGTCTAGACCCCAATCAGTGAATTCGACTTGGTCCAGTGGCTTCTGGGCCTCGTACTGGGTCTGAGTACCCCTCCTGGTGCTCCGGTTTCCAATCAGTTCCCCGGTTCGGTACCAGCGGGCCACTACCCGGTCCCGGTCCCTTACGGTTCCACCAGCTGTAATCACAGGGTATCCGGGCTCCAACCCAGATCCCTGACAGACATCTACACTTTGCGACCACTGTCCTCCACTCCTGTCACTGAACTCTCTGTTTTTCCCGCCTCAGGCTCTCCGAGCTCCTCGGTGGGAAGGGGGCAAATCGCCTAGCTCCGCCCCCCGGGTGTGAACTTCAAGTTCTGAGAGGGGTGACTCAAGGTTTTAAGGTTGGCTGCTGTTACCTTGTTAGGGGAAGGTCTTTGTGTAAGGGCCTAACTGTGGCTACCTGGGTAGTCCAGGGTGTCACACATCTCTTGGCAGAAAAATGCACAAAAATGCCTTTAATCTGCAACCTCTATGTCCATACTTATATGACCCCACTGTAGACACTGTGTGCAGAATTATTAAGCAAATGAGTATTTTGATCACATGATAGTTTTTATACATGCTGTCCTACTCCAAGCTGTATAGGCTTGAGAACCAACTACCAATTAAGTAAATCAGGTGATGTGCATCTCTGTAATGAGGAGGGATGTGGTGTAATGACATCAACACCCTATATAAGGTGTGCTTAATTATTAGGCAATTTCCTTTCCTTTGGCAAAATGGGTCAGAAGAGAGATTTGACAGGCTCTGAAAAGTCCAAAAGTGTGAGATGTCTTGCAGAGGGATGCAGCAGTCTTGAAATTGCCAAACTTTTGAAGTGTGATGACAAAACAATCAAGCGTTTCATAGCAAATAGCCAACAGGGTCGCAAGAAGCGTGTTGGGCAAAAAAAGGCGCAAAATAACTGCTCATGAATTGAGGAAAATCAAGCGTGAAGCTGCCAAGATGCCATTTGCCACCAGTTTGGCCATATTTCAGAGCTGCAACGTTACTGGAGTATCAAAAAGCACAAGGTGTGCCATAATCAGGGACATGACAAAGGTAAGGAAGGCTGAAAAACCACCACCTTTGAACAAGAAATATAAGATAAAACGTCAAGACTGGGCCAAGAAATATCTTAAAGGGGTGGTGCAACCATTTTTTTTATTTTCTCTGAGTGTAACTTACCATTATAGGTGTTTTCTTCATTGGCCTCTATTTGCAGTTCTGGCACTGAGCGGCGCTATCCTGCACGCTCAGTGCCTGTCACATGACCCCTGGTGCTGCGGCCGCTTGTATCCCCTTACGTCCCATCAGGTTCCGGGCTCTCAAACTTGACGGTTACGTCAGAGTATGCTGGTGCCACTCAAAGTGATTGATGGGGCTCTGAGCGGTGACTACCGCACGTCACAGCCCAGCATCGAGGGGAGGATCCGGAGGGCACCAGTGTGGAGGGGTGAAGACAGAGCGCGTCGCTTAGCATCCGTCAGATGTGGGAAGTACGGGTCGCCAGTGTAGAGTACAGGGGGGGTTTCTTCAGCTGAAATCCCCCCTGTCATGCAAGTATGTGATCACACTATCCGCCCGCTGTGCACTGCTCAGCTGTCAGGAGAGCCTGCGGTGTCGGCAGTGTGATCATGTGCTCCTACCAGCAGCACAGGTGACCGGACGCTGCATGGGACCAATTTGCTCCACTATGTCACCTGCACAACAAGTCCCAGAGGGGAGACAGTTGGTGATATGCTCTGCTCTGACACATAGTGTGCTATATGTCACTATCTTGTCACTAACTGTCTCCACTCTGGGACTTGTGCAGGTGACCAGATAATACATGTCACTAACTTGCTCCACTCTTTGACTTCTGCTGCATAGTACCAACTTTCTCCACTCTTACCTGCACAACAAGTCCCAGAGTGGAGACAGTTAGTGACATGTAGCATTCGGTCACCTGCACAACAAGTCCCAGAGTGAAGACAGTTAGTGACATGTAGCCACCGGTCACCTGCACAACAAGTCCCAGAGTGGAGACAGTTGGTGATATGCCCTGCTCTGACACATAGTGTGCTATATGTCACTATCTTGCTTCACTCTGGGACTTGTTGTGCAGGTGAGAGTGGAGAAAGTGGGTCCTATGCAGCAGAAGTCACAGAGTGGAGCAAGTTGGTGACATAGCACCTCTCCCCCCCCTCTTGTCTCCCCACCTCTCTTCTCTTTACCCCCCTCTTTCTCACCCTCTCTCTTCTCTCCCCCCACCTTCTTCTCCCACCCCTCTTTTCTCCCCCTCCCCTCTTCCCCCTCTTCTCTCCCCCCTCTTTTCCCTCTCTCTCTTTTCCCTCTCTCTCTCCCCTCCCTCTCTCTTTTCCCTCCCTCTCTCTCTCCTCTCCCTCTCTCTTTTCCCTCCCTCTCTCTCTCCCCTCCCTCTCTCTTTTCCCTCCCTCTCTCTCTCTCCTGATATGGTCAGTACAGAAATATCTCGATCGTGAAGGCGTGAGAGGGAGTAATAAACATGGAGTCCCTAATGTGTCTGTGTATTTATTTCTAATCAAGTAATTTTCTTGATGTCTTTTTTTTTTTTAACCCTTTATTGGAGATTCTTAATGGCCAGGTCAAACTTGGCCTAACATTAAGAATCTCGGGCTATACCAGCTGGTAAAACATAGCTGGTATTAACCCCTTATTACCCAGCGTGCCACCTGCCACCAGGGCCACTGGAAGAGTTGGATACAGCGCCAGAAGATAGCGCTTCTACAAAAGCGCCATTTTCTGGGACGGCTGTGGACTGCAAATCGCAGCGGGGGGCCCAGAAAGCTTGGGCCACCCTGCGCTGCGGCTTCCAATCCCCAGCTGCCTAGTTGTACCTGGCTGGACACAAAAAAATGAGCGAAGCCCACGTTATTTTTTTTTTTACATTATTTCATGAAATTCATGAAATAATTTTAAAAAATGGGCTTCCCTATATTTTTGGTTCCCAGTCGGGTACAAATAGGCAGCTGGGGGTTGGGGGCAGCCCGAACCTGCTTGCTGTACCTGGCTAGCATACAAAAAATATGGCGAAGCCCACGTCATTTTTTTAAAAAAGTTTTTAGGCAAAAACCTTTATAAACAAAAAAAAAAGGCTTCCCTGGATTTTACATTGCCAGTGAAGGTAACACCAAGCTGCGGGGGTTAGCAGCCAGTAGCTGCTTGGATTACCCTTAGCAATAGAAAATGCAGCTGGAGCCGACACTTTTTTTTTACCCCTTACCATAGGGTTAAGGTTATGTGTTTGTTTGTTTTTCTGTTTTTTTTTTTTTATTTTTAATGAATTTTTTTTTTTTTTTAAATTGACATGGGCTTCACCCATCGAGCACCAGAGCATTTTACTGCTCACTCAGGGCTACTCCTGACCACAGCGCCAGCAGAACAAGTAATCAGATGACTCCAGGCCAATTACTTATTCTGTGTCTCCCGGCATCCATCGCAGCGTGTGCGGGCTGTGAGGTCACCTGAGTTCAGTCCAGCACTGGAGTCAGCTGATCTGAACTCAGCTAAACTCCAGCCCCCACACGCTGTGATGGATGCAGGGGGACACAGAACAAGTAAGGCCTAAGCCACACAGCAAGAAAAACGGTGCGAGTGGAGTGTGATAAAACATCGCATTCCATTCGGACCAATATTAGCCTGTGTATCAACGCACATGAGCAATTATTTTCTCAGCCCTAATCAGACCGAGAAAACAATCGCAGCATGCTGCAATTGTAATGCAAGACTTTTTCTCTTTTACCCGTTCAAGTGTATGGGGTGAGAGAAAAGTCGCACTGCACTTGCGGTACATCGGTGTTCCGTGAGTGCAGAGCGAGAATCGCAATAGCCGACTACGGAGGAGAGAGGGAGAGAAATCCGTCCCACCCCTCCTCATTGCCGGCTCGCCGGCCCCTCTGCAGTGCTGGCCCGCCCCTCCTGAGTGCCAGACCGCCCCCCACAGCTGAGGTTTGCTCGCACAGTCGGACCTCAGTCGCAGGGACAAACGCATGACACTCAGCTCTGCTGTACTGCCAGCGTGAGCCGAGTGTCATGCGAGGGGATCGCAGTAATTCCCGTGTGGCCCCAGCCTAATCGGCCCACACTGGAGTCAGCTGATCTGAACTCAGCTGAACTCCTGTACACACAGCCCGCACACGGTCACATGTGATCGGCAGCAGGCAATGACTGCTGTTAACCTGTAGCTATTGCAGCATGTGTGGGCTGTGAGATCAGGAGTCAGCTGACTCCAGTGCCGGCCGATAAATTCTGTTGTCCCGCTGCTGAAGGATCCAGTAAAATAACGGTTGCATGCATTGCACATTTAATCCACAGGATCCGATCATATGCGGTTTGCGTTTTTTTGCCTACAGGCAAAAAAACGCTGATGTGAAAGTAGCCTGCAAAATGCATGCCACACGGATGATATGGATGACACACACACTAGGCAAGAGGGAAAAAAAGCAATCTCATGACCCCTTCATTTTTTTTCCCCAATTATTTTTTTCACATGTTGCGCCAGCTAATAATCATAATTTCTGTACGCACACACACACATACAGACTATGAACTATATGAGAACAAGCAGAAGATAGCTGCTTTCTTCCCCTGGTTGTACAGAGCTGGGAGCTTCGGTTGTCTCTGCTGTGATTGCTGTCAGTGCATCCACAGCGAAGAGGCAGGGAGGAGTCTTTGCGTGGAGAGGAGAGCTGAGTGGGTGTGTTAGGTACAGTGGGTGTGTTAGATACAGCCCTAGAGCCACAAAGAATTATGGGAGTTGTAGGAACTGAACCCAGGAAGTCAGAAGAGATTAACCCCATCAGAGCTGGAGCCAGCAATGAGGATGTGCTGCTAGAGCACGATAAAAGGTAATATTGCTGAAAAAAAACATAATAGATGTGTGGAGAGGCACATATTAGCAATCAGTTTTGGTAACTGGAGAACTTCTTTAAGACTGATTTTTCAAAGGTTTTATGGACTAATGAAATAAGAGTGACTCTTGATGGGCCAGATGGATGGGCCAGAGGCTGGATCAGTAAAGGGCAGAGATCTCAACTTCAACTCAGACGCCAGCAAGGTGGAGGTGGGGTACTGGTATGGGCTGGTATCATCAAAGAAGAACTTGTGGGACCTTTTCGGGTTGAGGATGGAGTGAACTCTCAGACCTACTGCCAAATTCTGGAAGACAACTTCTTCAAGCAGTGGTAAAGCAAGAAGTCGGTATCATTCAAGAAAAACATGTTTTTTATGCAGGACAATGCTCTATCACATGCATCTAACTACTCCACAGTGTGGCTGGCCAGTAAAGGTCTAAAAGATGAAAAAATAATGACATGGCCCCCTTGTTCACCTGATCTGCACCCCATAGAGAACCTGTGGTCCCTCATAAAATGTAAGATCTACAGGGAGGGAAAACAGTACACCTCTCGGAACAGTGTCATATTGTTGAGGAGGGCCATTGGATCAAATACTTAACCTCTTGACAGGGGATTGTGAGAAATGTTTCAATTTGCCTTACATGTGCCAGGTTTTCAGATATAACTAAGATGGCCACAGATGACATCGCATGGATCCACCAGATGACGACATAGACCCTCCCATCAACATCACCATGGATCCGTCCAATGACGTCATAGACCTGCTTACGATGATGCTCACCAATCAGCTCATGGACTAACACATTGTTCAACCCACTACTACTCGATCTCCACGACTTAGAATCAGGCAGTAGGCAACACGAGTGAACCCTGGTTAAGTGTTCACCCTAACAATATGATTTTGGTGAGCATCAATACACGATTCTAATTATTACCCTGCTCCTGAACCAAAATGCAAAATCTTTAATATGGGCCTTGTACGATGTGCTCTTTGTTATGCTGTGGTATTCATTTGTGTGGCAGAAAGGCCTTTTTGGTCTCCCAGGCACCCGGGCCTGAAAACAACTACTACTTCTGCACTCCTATAGCTACTGCCTGAACTAGCTGCTTATCTATGACTAGAAGGTGGCCCGATTCTACGCATCGGGTATTCTAGAATTTACGTATTGTGTAGTTAATGTATGATTTTTGTTATATATATATGGCGCTGTACATGTTCTGGGTGTTGTCTGGGTGTGGCGGGGGCTGAGAGCGTTGTTGTATGTGTGTTGCGTGTGTTGCGTTGTTTGTGGAGCGCTGTGTGTCTGTAGCATTGTGTGTGTGTGTTGCGCGGTTTGTGTGGGTGTGGTGTGTTTTGGGGGGAGGTATGTTTTGTGCAATGTGTGTGTGTTGCGTGGTATGTGCGTATATTTATGTATGCCGCGGTGTTTGTGTGTTGGGTGTTGTGTGTGTGCAGCGTTGTCTGTGTGTGTGGTTGTCTGTGTAGGGCGGTGTTTGTGGTTCCCAGTGTGTGTGTGGTGTGTTGTGTGTGTGTGTGTTGGGGGGAGGTGTGCACCTCCCATCGTGCTCCATCCGCCATGCTCCGCACTCCCAAACGTGCTCCATCCGCCATGCTGCGCACTCCCAAACGTGCTCCATCCGCCATGCTGCGCACTCCCAAACGTGGTCCATCCGCCATGCTGCGCACTCCCAAACATGCTCCATCCGCCATGCTGCGCACTCCCAAACGTGCTCCATCCCCCATGCTGCGCACTCCCAAACGTGCTCCATCCCCCATGCTGCGCACCCCCCATCGTGCTCCATCCCCCATGCTGCACCAGCATCAGCCTCTCTGCCCCCAGCATCAGCCTCTCTCCTCCCAGCATCAGTCTCTCTCCTCCCAGCATCAGCATCTCTGTCCCCAGCATCAGCCTCACTGTCCCCAGCATCAGCCTCTCTCCTCCCAGCCTCAGCCTTCCCCAGCATCAGCCTCTCTTCTCTCAGTCTCCCCCCTCCCAGCCTCCCTCCTCCCAGCCTCCCCCAGCATCAGCCTCACCCTCCCAGCCTCCCCCAGCATCAGCCTCCCCCTCCCAGCCTCCCCCAGCATCAGCCTCTCGCCTCCCAGCCTCCCCCAGCATCAGCCTTTCTCCTCCCAGCCTCCCCCAGCATCAGCCTCTCTCCTCCCAGCCTCCCCCAGCATCAGCCTCTCTCCTCCCAGCCTCCTCCAGCATCAGCCTCTCTCCTCCCAGCCTCCCCCAGCATCAGCCTCCCCCTCCCAGCCTTCCCCAGGATCAGCCTCTCTACTCCCAGCCTCCCTCCTCCCAGCCTCCCCCAGCATCAGCCTTCCCCTCCCAGCCTCCCCCAGCATCAGCCTCTCTCCTCCCAGCCTCCCCCAGCATCAGCCTCTCTCCTCTCAGCCTCCCCCAGCATCAGCCTACACCCTACCAGCCTCCCCCAGCATCAGCCTACCCCAGCATCAGCCTACCCCAGCATCAGCCTCTCTCCTCCCAGCCTCCCCCAGAATCAGCCTCCCCCTCCCAGCCTTCCCCAGGATCAGCCTCTCTCCTCCCAGCCTCCCCCAGCACGCTGTGCTCCTCTGCCGACACTCACAGATCCGATCGCATACACTCACACATCAGAACACACTCACACACATCCGATCGCATACACTCACACACACACTGACAATATCGCACATACGCGCTCACACTCACAACATCCGGAGATACCACATGCTTCTGGCCATGTGATCCTCCGGCAGGTCCTGGAAGGTCACACCACAGTATCGCCGCCGAGAAGCAAGCGATATCCCAGGATGTTGAGAGTGTGTGGATGCGATGTGATGTGTGTGTGAGAGTGAGTGTGATCTGATGTGTGTCTGTGTGTGTGTGTTGTTATGTGTGTGCGTGTGTATGTTCCGCCGCTGCAGGACCTTGATGCGCTGGTAACTATGCTACCATGGTTACCAGCGTATCCCGTCCCCCGCTCGCACGGGAGCCCACACCAGCATACAGCGGCAACCCCAGCAATGCGAGGGTATGTGTCGGCTGGGTTGGCGGCGTACGCTGATGTGGGCTCCCGGGGGTACAGTACTCACATGGGAGTCGTGGCTCCATGTCGGTTCGGGGAATGCGTGCGGGGGGCGGGGCCAGAGCGAGCGTGCATTGCGTGAGGGGGCGGGGCGGGGCCGAGTTGCCAATGCGTGCAGGGTGCCGGGGCGAGAGGCCAATCTGTGTGGGGGGCGGAGCCTGGGCGAGCGGCCGGCAAATCCGTGTGCGGGCGGAGCCTGGGCGAGCGGCCAATCTGTGCGGGGGGGCGGGGCAATTGCGAGCCCAGCGGCCAATCAGCTTTGTGTCACCGTAAGGACACAATTTTGGAGCAAGACAGACAGACAGACAGACAGAATAAGGCAATTATATATATAGATTGTCCCAGCTGTAATGTATATGTAATAGTATAGTACGATTTAAAGTAATGTTAGCGATTGTGCTAACCTAATTCTATAACCATGAAAGCTAAGGATTGGAATGAGAATCAGGGCATAGCATGTGAGTGGTGCTACACACTGTGTGCAGGCAGCTACATATTTATTATGAGGTACAGAGGTCCATGATAAATATTTTATTGGATGGGTGAGGAGGTGACAAGCCCGCTTTCCACTGCCGTTTTGTCAACCTTTGATCAAATGTAGGCTGCTCAGATCAATTTTCGTAGAAGGAAAGTTAAAAGCAAAGCAGCCCATATAGAGAATATTGTGATGATAACATTGGCTTCTTTTCTTACACATTATTAAAGAGAAGGCCAGACAAAAAGCAGACAAAAAATTGGTTGCTATGGGGTTTGCATACATTAAATTCCAGTGAGCACACAGGACACGTAGAAATATTTTGCTTAGAAAATCCCAAATTCAGTACAATTGTTGCTGACACCAAATTCAATTTGTTTGGGGACCACCCCAACAATAAGGGCATAGCAATATCAGATGTAGAAGAAACTTTCCCATTCAAGTTTGGGTTTCCTACAGGAACTGAGGACCCTATGAAACATGTGAAGGTTGTTTTAAAAATGGTGCATGGAAGGTATATTACAGGTTTTTCACCGGGGCCCAGGAGCTTCATGTTACTCCTGTGCACCAAAAGGACAGAACTGTACTATTTGGAGTTACCTAGTACACTATTATAGTCCACATGACACAATATACAGTATATGTGACTTGGATGTTGTGTGCCTATATATAGGTTGCTATGTGAGAGCTCATACTGAATGTAAAGAGGTTATGTGTGGGCTCATGCTGTATATGTGGCACCCCTGAGTACATCAGGGTGCCACAGGGTACTGCATCTTTACCCAGGGTGCAGGGCTTACCCCCCATGGTTCCCAGAAACCAGTGTCACTACCATCAGCACCACAAATCACAATCAACACCTCACCTCATTACCTGTCAGACACACCAGTGGGTTGGTCAAGCTGGAAAAGGGCCACCCACCTAGGGGTCAGGCAGACTGGTGAGAGGGAGGAATCAGGAGAGTAGTAAGAGCCCTCAAAGAGAGAGGAGCTGGGGAGAGTGATCTCCCGGGGAGCTAGACCGAGGTTGGGTCGCAGATAGTGGTCCGGGGTCAGAGGAGTCGGGGACCGGTGGCAGTGACATTGGAAAGGGGTGCGATGGACATAGTCTAGGAGGACTGGCGGCACCAGCAACCCCAAAAGAAACTGACCGGTACCAAGCACGACGGGGTACAGGACCCTAGGTCAGGAGCCGATTCAACGTCCTGGCAATTAACCTGCAAAGGAAGGAGACCTTCAGGGACCTTCCCACAGAGCTCAGAGATTGGGGACATCAGCACAACGCGGGGGACAGAGTTTTCCAGCCAAAAAACAGTCTACTGAAATCCCAAGTGCCAGCCCTGAAGAGCACAGCTACACTTCACAAAGTGAGAGGGGCCCTAGCAGCTTCAAGCCACGGGGCCACAAACAGACAATTAAATTGTGCACGGAGGTAGGCTCCAGACTATCAAGTGAAACCGGTGGGAGCGGATACCTGGACGGGCTCCCTGCAGTGACTGTGGCACACAGAGAACTTGGTTTACTTGCAGGGTGTGTGTCGCCTTTATAATCCTAATCCAGCACCTCGCCTACCCACAGTGAGTATTCTGATCACTCTGCACCCTGCTCTCCCAAGCAACCACTAACACCCCTGAGCCCAGGGCCATCCCTACCTGTGGAGGGACTAACATCAGGCTGCTTAACTCCATCTGCCCCGGTACTTCTTAAAGCAGCGGCGGTACTCCCATTACCGCAACCCACAGGTGGCGTCATGAACTTCTCCCCTGTAAATACCCCCCTTTTCACAGATCAAAGTGTCCACCAACCTGGGTCCGGGCCCCCTCAAGCCACCATGATCCCGGATCCGAGCAGCCCGACCAACACCGGGGCGGTAGACCTTGAATCTTACCTGGCCTCACAAACAGGATAAGGACTGGACCCATTAAACCAGGTAATATGCGCCTTGCAGAACTGTTCCAAACTGTGCTGTGACTGTCCGTTTGATTTGCCGCCATTTTGCCACCACTTTGCAGGCCATTTTAGCACCTAAAAACAACAACTGCATCATCATCCCCAGCAAAAGGGCGCAATGCCGAAGCCCCGCCCCTCATCCAGAAAGAGTGGACAGAAACCGGTAGTGGCCGGACCCGGATGTTCCCAGTGATCCCCTGTTCCCGGGAGGTTGGTGACGAAAACCAAGGGGGAGCAGGAAGATGTCGGCGCCGGATGATGGGAGCATAGTCGCGCTTCCCCCGCCAGATCACAGGCTATTTACTTCATGCAGCATTTGCTTGGACCTGTCCCGCCCACAGCCATGACTCAGTCATGGGTACGGGATTGAAATAGACCAGGTGAGTGCTGCTAAGAGCAGTTCTACTATTCATATGTGAGGCCGTATGGCACATTTTATAAAAATATTTTAGTGTAGGACTGCCCCAAATGAGATTTGCCGTGATGTGGCGGGGTAGCTCAAGAAATTACAATTTTTTGCCAAAAATCTCAAAATTTTTATAAGTACAGTTTGGAATTTTTAGTGCTGAAGTGCACATTTAGTGCTGGCTTTTTGTATTTTCTTCAGATCAAGGTAATGCGGACACAGCGGGAGCCGCTCCGGCCGCACGAGCAGTAGTGCCCAAAGCTGAAGTGGCCGCGCCAATAATGCCGATCACCTTACCTTATGTGTCGGGTGCTGCCTGGTTACCCCAGTATGATGGCCAACCTGACGCCCTGCAGGGATTCAAGAGGAAGATCTGCACTGTCCTGGATATGCATGCGATGACCAGCCGGCAGCGAACGTCTGTGGTACTCGGTCATTTAACAGGTGCAGCCGAGCTGAAGTTGGAGACCTGCACAGATCAGGATCGTGCCTCGGTAACCGCCATCTTTGAAAGACTAAGAGTCGCTTTTGAGACCCACACTGAGGCTGAGCTGAGGATGAGATTTTACCGTTGCAAACAGCGCCCCCAAGACAGCATTAGAGACCTAAAGTGGCAAGTGGCGCTGCAGATTTTAAACTGGTTAACATCATCAGAGAGCACGAGGGGAATAAGATGCTTGTCGAGCGGTTCCTGCAGGGCCTGAGGTCAGTGGAAGACCGCAAGCAGCTACGGCTGTGGGCCCTGGAGCATCCTACACTAGACTTTGCCATTTTAAAGGACTGAGCCTTTAAGGCTTTGCAACCTCCAGAGGCTACTGACTTCCTTCCACCGTCCTGGCAAACTGGCACCTTTCCCTTACAGGTGCAGCCTCCTGCCCTAGCATTGCCAGAGCTAAGACCTCCGACAGTGCCTTCGGATCCAGGATCCTAAAGACGATGCAGCTCCAGCCAAAGACCAAGCCGGCAGAGAAGTTCAAGCTCGCCGACTGCCCGGAGGATGTCCCCTGGATGATAGGAAGGACCTTGACGTACAGAGGAAGGAACATTGACCAGTATGGACAGCTTGTCTGTTATAAGTCTAATAATAATAGAGAGAGGGAGCCAGCACTGCCTATGAATGGCATGCAACAAATAAAAAGTGTAAAATTCACAAATTCATTCCTACTGTACCATAATGCAAAATGAGATTTTTAGCAAACAATTAATTATTTTTTGCCACCCCTGCCACGTTACGGCAAATCTCAATAGGGGGGTCCTACTCTATATAATATAATTTACCATTGTACGATACGGCCTCCTAAATATTTTAATAAGCAGAACCATGTAAAAGAAACACATATACCTGTGACATCTCAGATCCGCTCCCATGTTGCAAAGACAGATAACTGCGAATAAAGAAGTCCAGGTGTCAGCATATGCAGCAAGGCCACACACACCAGCACAATGTCAGAACTAGCCCTCACAGTGTCTGACCAGCAGCCATGGATAAAGGCGGAGCAGGCCCAAGTAAATGGTGCTTAATTAATAATACCTGTGGAACAGGGTGAGGTAGTTGAATGTGAGCAGGCTCCAACATTAGTTTTGATAGTAGCAGAAGGAATTTTCAAACCACACTGGGTGTGCACAGCATAGTGGGAGTCAGCCACCAGACCAGTAAATCATTATTGAGAGGGGGAAGCGTGGCGCCCTAGACTAGCCAGGGGCCACAGGTAACAACACACATACCCCCACCCCCAGCAGGTCACAGCAGTCATCTCCAGTGGGACCTGATTTCCTCCCTCGGGTTCAGACAGACACACCAGGTGGGCGGAGTCGGGCAGATGGACACGCCCACCGAGGAGTCTAGTTGGTCTGAGGAAGGAAACAACAGAGACAAGTCCAGGCAGAGGAAGGGAGAGGAGGTGTGCAGAGTGGCAGAAGCAGACGGGGGCCTAGGTTGGATCTTAGGGCCCTCGTGTAGCAGTCAGGCAGGCGGTAGTGGCCGTCTGCGGGAGTTGGGAAGACAGTCTTGGAACCGTAGGTAGCCGGGGTTGGGCGGTGGCCCACCGGTACCGAACCGGGGAGCCAGCTGGAAACCGGAGCACAGGAGGAGCGTACAAGAAGGTGCAGGAAAGGCCTTACACTACCAACCTGGGGTCAGGGGAAAAAACACCGCAGCCGTCTATGGGACTCGTCCATCCAGTCGTTTGTTTTACCAGAGACTCCGTGTGCATTACTGGCTGAGTAAGTACCACCGTGGCGTCTGGCACTGTGCTGCCCCGCAACCCTGCACCTGGCCAGGCCCCGCAATCCACCAAACAGACAACAACTCCGGGCCCCGGGACTACCAAAATCCCCCTACCCACGGAGGGGAGAGAAACATCCCAGCTGCTCCCCGTCATCGCTCCCGGGATCCCCGTCCAGAGCAGCGATGGTGCCCCAACCTCACCACACACCGTGGGTGGCGTCACAAACCGACATCCCAAACACCAACAAAACACCCCCTTTCACTCACGGGCGAGGAGCGCCGCTCGAGTGCCCGGATCCGGCCCACCGCTCGAGCCACCGAGCAGCAGCAGCAGTGCCGGACCCGAGCGTGGTGAGCGCACTGCCCTCCCCGCCCGCGACAGAAGCCAGCACTGCCTATGAATGGCATGCAACAAATAATAAGTGTAAAATTCACAAATTCATTCCTACTGTACTATAATGCAAAATTAGATTTTTAGCAAACAATTGATCAATCATTTGAGCCAGCCCTGCCATTTCACGGCAAATCTCAATAGGGGGGTCCACAGAAAGAAACCCTGAGAACTACAGTTCCTTCAAGCTGGAGTTCTTGGCACTCGTCTGGGCCGTAACCGAGAGATTCAAGCACTACTTGGCCTCTGCAAAATTTACCGTGTACACGGACAATAATCCCTTGACCCACCTGGACACAGAGACACTGGGAGCACTAGAACAACATTGGATTGCACGACTGGCAAATTATGATTTCACCATAAAATATAGGGATGGCCGCAAGAACGCCAATGCGGATGCATTATCCACGATGCCCCATTTACCTGATGACGGAGAGGATGAAGATGACTTGGAGGAGATTGAATTTCCTGCCTTCCATCGCCCTGTTAGCATGGAACTGTCCCGGTCCTACAGTAATCAACAGGAAGCAACCTATAATCCATTACCCCATCATGGTTGGCAAGAAGCACAAGATGGTGATCCTGCAATCAGACTAATCAAGGCACTGATATCCCAAGCTGGCTCCCACCTTGACCCAGGCACTCCAGAGGAAGCTAAGAAGGTATGGAAAGACAGGACTGGACTGTATCTTCAAGAGGGCAAGTTGTGAAGGAGTCTCACTAATCCCAAGACGCATGAAAGAATATGCCAGATAGTGATACCTAAAGCGTACATACTGGTGGTCTTAGAGGTGTACCACGACCGAGCGGGGCACTTTGGATGGAAAAAGTTGGAGATGCTGCTAAGAAGTCGTTTCTATTGTATTGGAATGAGAGACACCATAGAATCATCATGCAGAAACTGCGTTCCTTGTGCCTTGAGGAGGAAAGATGGCACCAGTCAACGAGCACCACTCCAACCAATAGCCACCAAACAGCCCTTGGTACTGGTAGCTTTGGATCACGTTAAGCTCACCCCAAGAAGGAGTGGTTACACCTATGCACTCACAATGGTGGACCACTATTCAAGATTCCTGGTGGTGGTACCTAACTGCTGGCACAGCGGAAAAGGCATTTCAAGCACACTTTTGCAGGTCGCATAGGTATCCAGACCAAGTCCTCACAGACCAAGGTCCCGCGTTTGAAGCCGAGATCTTCAAGGAATTCTGTAGCCTGTACGGATGTAGGAAGATACGCACCACCCCCTACCATGCCCAAACCAATGGGATGTGTGAGAAGATGAACCACCTAGTAATCAACCTGCTGAAGATTCTACCACTTGAGGACGGAAACAGGAAAAACTGCCCGATCTTATTGATATCTACAATAACATGCCTGTGGGCTCCACAAAATGTACACCCACCTACCTGATGAGAACCAGACCTGGAAGACACCCAGTGGATCTGGAAATGGAAGTTGAACTGCCTGAAGTTTACTCGCCCGATGCGGATTGGGACTCACGTCGCCAGATCCAGTATAAACAAATCCAGAAGCATGTTGAAGAGAATTTGAACCAGAGTAGAGAGAAGCAGGAAAAGAACTTCAACAAGCAGACAAGTGCTACTCCTTTCTCACCAGGTGAGATGGTACTAAAAAGAAAGAGAAAATTACACAAGCTGGATGACCAATGGGAAAAGGAACCCTACGTGATGCAGCCCTATAATTTTGACAATCAGGAGACTTGCCTTATCAGTAGAGATGAGCGAACCGGTCGCGGTTCGGCTCGAGTTTGGTTCGTCGAACGGAGGTCTAGTCCGAGTTCGGTTTGGCGAAGCGGTTCGGCGAACCACTCGAACCCATAGGAAACAATGGGAGGCAATCACAAACACATAAAAACACCTAGAAAACACCCTCAAAGGTGTCCAAAAGGTGACAAACAACTCACAACACAACACAAACACATGGGAAAGTGACAAGGACATATACTCATGTGAAAACAAAAGAGCTGGACAAGGAATAAGAGGAGGAGACACAGATATATGAGTATATGCAAGGGAACATCGATGCCATTACTGTGCAACTTAAGCCCTGCTCATTTTAGACTTCCAATCTGGATAAATTGCCTGAGCTCACCACGTACGCCTTGGGGATCTTGTCGTGTCCCGCAGCCAGCGTTTTCTCGGAACATGTCCTCAGTGCTGCTGGGGGTGTGCTGACAGATAAGCACACGCATCTGTCCACTGACAATGTGTACATACTAACGTTCACCAAGATGAGGAAGTCATGGCTCTCAGAGGACTTTTCTTCCCCTGTGTCATCCAGGGGAGGCGAAAGGTACGTGTGTTTTTGAGAGTGCTTCATGCAAAGCATCTTTTTCATTTTGAAAATGGGGGTCAACTGATGCCAGTCAAGTGGGGTGTGTGTGTCCCAATTAGTGGAAACAAGGGAGACTGTGGTTGGAGTCCCCTCGCTTTTGAAAAAAGAACCAAGATGAACAAGTCATGGCTCTCAGAGGACTTTTCTTCCCCTGGGTCAGCCAGGGTAGACGAAAGGCACGTGTATTTTTGAGAGTGCTTCATGCAAAGCATCTTTTTCATCTTGAAAATGGGGGTCAACTGATGCCAGTCAAGTGGGGTGTGTGTGGCCCAATTAGTGGAAACGAGGGAGACTGTGGTTGGAGTTCCTTCGCTGTGTTTTACATGATTTTCGAAGGGCATGACATGCCTAAGAGGTTTAGTTTCAGCATCTCAAACTTGTTGGCTACAGAAAGGCTGCCTTTACACCCTTTTGAGACCGAGGATTTTTGAGACCTTATGCCCATTGCAGTGCCCCAAGAGCCGATGGCCATTCTCCACTCCTTCTCCAAGAAAGGGGTGCCCGCGCTACCACAGCAGGTCGCACACAACATCACCGATTCCTTGAGAAACTCTGTGTGTGACAGGGTGCATTTCACCACAGATACTTGAAACCAGTAAGCATGGACAGGGGAGTTACATGTCGCTGATTGGGCACTGGGTAACTATGGTGAGAGATGGAGAAGGGTCTGCTGTACAAGTCTTTCCGTCCCCACGAGTTGTGTGTCAATCCTTCCTCTGTATGTACAAGTTCCTCCACTGCTTCTACCTCCTCAACCTCGTGTTGGTCCTGCACCTCGGGTCAAACCCTGTGTGGTCAGGCCACCCTTCCTTGTAACTGCGCCCAAGGAATCCCACACACCTCCTTAGTATGCTGGCAGCAGAGCTCAACAGCATGATACGGTCGACTCTTTACTTAGAAATGTCTGGGAAATGTGAGTCACACCGCTGAGAAGTTGTGGACGGTAAGCTCTGGACAGTGAGACCGAGTTTCATCAATGGTTGTCTCCACTCAACCAGCAGCCAGGGAATGCCGGGTGTGACAATGATGCAAAACAGTCTGCGGCCCTTCTTCAGGGCAATGTGACACACGTGCCTTGTATGGCTCATGTGTTGAATCTGATTCTCCAGCAATTTTTAAAACACTATCCCGGCCTACATGTCCTTCTGTCGAGGGCACGGTGTAACGCCTGCCTGGATCGACACACTCAGACGGGCTGTAAAGGATAGGCTAGAGGGAACCCACTCACCAAGCTGGACCCCCAGAACCCTGAAACCCTTTAACCCCTATACAGTGATTTTGAATTACACAGGGCCCAAGTTGATCAATTCCTGTGGAAGGCTGCAGTTCCAGAGAATAGTAGTCATGCAGGGTCAAAACATTAATTGAGGAAGAGGAACAGAATGGGAGGGACAGGACTTAATCAAAAAACAAGCAGAGGTGAAATGCAGATTGGGCAACGAGGTACATAAACAGCAAGCAGGAAAAGTAGTCAGGTAACAAGCACACAAATCATAAAACTGAACTGGGGGTAACAGTAACTAGAGGTTCATAGCTATGTCTGGCAGTGGTCTGCAGACAGGATGGGCCTAAAAAAGGGTGTGGTGTCTTCCCATTAGTTGTAGCTGAATGATGGTACTTCATCTGTGAGATACCCACCACCTGCATTCAGCCAGTGGTTCTGCATCTGTCAAGGTAACGCAGCCCAGTGGATGACCATAACCTGCGTCCACCTGCGGCGCTGGTGTCGACTCCTCTCCCATCATCAGCACTATGCACGAAAGAAACATGTTGTCACCTGGCGACAGGAGTACAAATTGACAGAGTGGACTCCGGTGGTGACTTATCAGCCGTGTGCAGCAATGATGCAAACCTGGCTGCGGGCCTTCGTCAGGGCAATGTGACACACGTGCCTTGTATGGCTCAC
Organism: Anomaloglossus baeobatrachus; assembly: GCF_048569485.1. Taxonomy (NCBI): domain Eukaryota; kingdom Metazoa; phylum Chordata; class Amphibia; order Anura; family Aromobatidae; genus Anomaloglossus; species Anomaloglossus baeobatrachus. The sequence goes on from NC_134354.1 coordinate 660,361,500, forward strand.
ATGTTGAATCTGATTCTCCAGCAATTTTTAAAACACCATCCCAGCCTACATGGCCTTGTACAGCGGGCACGCTAGCTATGTGCTCACTTCCATCGTTCGCACCCAGCAGCTCAACAACTTTCATCGCTCCTGAAGTCTTAAGGTCTGGCGGTTAAACGCCTGAAATGCGATGTTCCGACACGCAGGAATTGGAATCTGCACATGTTGCAGCGTCTGTGGCAGCACCGCAGAGCCCTGCTGAAATACGTTATGACGTATACCCTGGGCTAACTTGATCCAGACGTGGTGGAGATCACGCTGCTGGAGTGGTGTCAGATCAAGGACCTATGCACCCTTCTACACAGTTTACAAATGTCGACGAAGATTTTTACCACTGGCGATGCCATTCTCAGCGTGGCAATTCTGGTCATCTACATGATGGAGCACACTGTAAGCATTATTCGGAGTCAGGTGTTGGGACAAGAGAAGGGGAAGAAGTACAGGAGGAGTCATATGCGGAAGGGATAACAAGATCTACAAGGTCCAGACGGTCAGCGGCACCTAGGCGGCAGGCATGGTACGGTGGGGGAGAGGGATTATCAAGGGCGCATAGTATCAGCAAAACTGTTGAGGAAGGTGCAGGAGCCCAGGAAGAAATGGAGGACGAACTGGCGATGGGCATGGAAGACTCAGCAGATGAGTGAGAGCTTGCTCACATTTTGGTTGTGCGAGGTTGGGGGGAGAGGCACGATTCTCACCTCTCCGCCACCAACACACCAAGGACTTGGTCCTCCTGGATGCAAAAGACACATGAGCGCCTTCTTGCTGCACAACCTACAACATGACCCTCGGATTGTACGAATTCGAAGTAATGCTGACTACTGGGTTGCCACACTGTTAGAACACAAAATTTTGCGAAATAATTCCTGCCATAGAAAGGGACGCACGTATGCAGGAGTATCAGCAGAAGGTGGGGCGCAATCTTAGATCTGCTTTTCCACTAAACACCAGTGGTGCACAGAGTGAATCTCAACGCTTTGTCATGGATAGGAGGAAATGGTCTTTTACTTGTCCACATCTGAGGGACCGAGGGCTGGCTGCTGTGCTGAGACGGCGTTGAGTACGGTGTCCCTGCAGAGTTGCACTTTTGGTCATATACAAAATGAGTTGAAAAAGGACAGATGCTGGTGGAAAGGGGAACAGGTGTGTTGGAAAGGGGAAAAAAGTTTGTGTCCGTGGGTTTGGTGGTTAAGCAACAGTAACATTTGCTGAAGAAACAACATCTGTTATGGTGGGACTGGAAGATTTGGAAAAGGTGTTATATACTATGTTACCGGTATATAAAAAAATTAAGAAGTAAAGAAAGAGAAAGGTATATATCCCAATCGCCATTCGGTGTCCATCGTGCTCCCAGATGGAAAAGGAGAGGTTGGCAACTGGAAGGTTAGGTGGAGGATACAGAGCAGGTTGACTCTGAAACAAATAGTAGCCTGAACCGAGTTAGACGCCACTCAGATCTGGAGACTGGGAGCCCTGTTAGCGTGACAGGGTCCACACGCCCACCCAGCCCCGAAACTCCATGTTAACAACACAGGGGCCATTGGGTACGCTGTCCGTGTGCGTAGGGGACACACCTGTGGACAGCAGGCGCATCAGCAACAGCAGGCCTGTTAATGTCACTGGGCTGCACTAGCAGGACTGGTAGGACAGGAGCTGGTCTTAACCGTTCTGCGTTACCAACTGTGGTGGCGGCCTGCATCGACGCCCTATCCCTGCCTACCTCTGGCCTAAAGCCGCAATGGGTTCAACACATGGAGGTGTGCTCTTTCGGAGCATAATAGAAGACTGGGCACCTTCTTGTTGGCTCCAGACCCTTTTATAACCTGGGTCCGCCCCAAACCAGGGTGTACCACAATGCACCTCCTGGAGACAAAAGCAGAGTGACACGTCATGAGTGGCATAACTAGCGTCCTATTTGGAACCTCCACTTCAATGATTACCTCATGGCTGCCACGACCCAAACACCTCACCAGTCATCGTCTGACCAACAATAATGAGGTGACAAGTCATAGGGGCGGGCCTCTGCAAGCCAGTTGGGAGTGGCCTGGCCACATCGTCAGGACACCTGATGCCCTGTGGTCTATATGGGCCCCCCACATCAGGGGCAGGTCCAAAGAGTTAATTACCGGACCTAGCCTCTGATGTAGTAAGTGCCTGAGCATGCTCAGTAGCATGAAATACAGTTTCAGAAAAAAAGACTATCCGCTTCAGAATGCTGTCTAGGCACAACACAGGACTTAGACCCGGCACGGAGTGCAAGTACCTGTGCAAAGAGGCTTTTAGCAGTAAGTGTGAAGCCCCACAGGTGTTGTGTCGGTGCATTACCTTCAGGGACTCCACGTAGGTTGCTTTTTTATATGTATTTTCGTGACGCCACTCTCGATATTGCGGTCAGTGGGGACCGCCACTGCAGTGTAAGGGGACACCTGGGGCTGATGTTGGGTGCAGTTAGTTGTAGTGGCCTCCCGAGAGTGAGGCAAGCCCCAGGGCCCTGTGTAAGTGTGTGGAACCACAGGTCGCAGAATGACTCAGGCACAGTCCAAACGAGCCCAAAATGAAGACTTAGCCTCAGGAATGACACAGTCAGGCTGAGCATACTCAGTAGGCGAAACACTGGAGTTAGGCTGCGGCTGGGGTAAATCGGCACACGTATGCGCACTGGCCACCTCTCCACACTTTGACGTGGTGGAGAAAGCAGCCAACTGGACAACTCGAGGCACAGCCCTAAATGGCAGCTGACGCCTGGGCGCAACTGGAACCGCAGCAGGTTGCTTGCGTTTACGGCGGCACCAATTCGTAACAACAAATAACAGCTAAAATAACAGGTGTACTTCTTCCCGTAGATAATCTGATATGATCATTTTTTTCCCGGACATGACCATCGTTAACAAAAGTAGATGAGGCACCAAAACAGCAGCTGCTTCAATGGATGTCAAGTGCGCAATAAAGTGGGCTCTCCTCCACCTCAAGTTCAATATCACAAATACTACATTCCACAGTGGTGTAAATCCAATCGCACTTGCTTCATAACTGCTCTCAAGTTTCCACCAGCCCTGCTGAATAAGATTGTTGAGTCTGCAGAGCCGTTCAGTCACACTATAGCCTGAGAATCAGAGGTCTGCTCCAAAGCTGCAGTGAGTACAGACAAAGAAGTTCTTATTATTAGTATTATTATTATTATTATTTTTATTAATATTTATTTATAGAGCACCATTGATTCCATGGTGCTGTACATGACAAGGGAGTTACATACAGAATACATATACAAGTAACAATAGACAGACTGGTACAGAGGGCAGAGGACCCAGCCCTTGCGGGATTACATTGTAAAGTATTTTGGGGAGGAGACAGTAGGTGGGGTGTAGGTTGGGAAGAAGCTCCGCACGGTGGTGGTGTCATTTAATGGTTATAGTCATTTATGAACAGATGAGTTTTCAGGTTCCGTTTGAAGCTTGCGGGTGTAGCAGATAATCTGATGTGTTGAGGCAGCGAGTTACAGGAGACAGGGAAATTATCTGCATAGATGGCCAGAAGGTTTGTGAGTCAGATCCAGGCACCGATGAAGAAGGTGATGAGCATAATGTACACCCTCATTTCCAAACCGTACATCATCCTGGTGGAGACAATGGGTAACATGATGAGGAGACTCAGATACCTGATTGTAACGTCAACTTTGCTATTCGGTCAGGGCAGGAAGAGGTTGTCACGGAGGACTCAGGACGAGGGGAATGAAAACACACAGGGTGATGATGAGGTTGGAGACACCACTTACTGTCAAACCAAAGTGAGCCAATCGATGACGTCAGCAGAGGAGGTGGAGGAGGATGCTACTGACGACGAGTTTACGTTGTGTCTTCCTGGACAGAGACAAAGTACTGGAAGCACATCAACAACTGAATCCTCGGCCACAACTCTGCCTATGAGCATAAGTCATGTTGGCTATGCAGCTCGCATGGGCTGTAAGCCTTACCTAGCCTGGGAATTTTTTGGACATAGCAAAGGATCACCCAAGTCATGTAATCTGTAACAATCTCTAAGTAGAAGGCAAAAAAATCTCAACTTTGAGTACTACCACCATGAAGTGTCACATGGATATGAATTGATAGCGTGAGGATGTATTGCTCAGCTTTAGCCACTGTCAATGCAACATGCTTATTTGCCGTTCATTGCATGCATTGTTGCAGACTACACACAAGGGGCTGCTGTTTTTTTGGAGCTGCTTTTGTCTGTTTGGTCACTATAGCAATAGCAAAACGATCTTCGGGTGTGGACTTGGAGTTGCTGTCTATGAACAGAATGAAAAGATAAAGGTGTGTATTACAGCAAGGAGCAACCGCGGAAACACTTCGTTCAATTGTGAGGGGAGTCATTTTGGAGTTTGGTGAGGAGTACCGTAATGCCAGTGAGCAGCATCCTGTGCCACAGACCAACATTCTTCTGGTGCTGTCTATACTGTTTACCATGATAGGAGTGTTAAATCTGTATTTATGGCAAATGGACATCACAGTACCCGGGTACGGTAGGCTGTGCCCAGACAGTAATGCGTGCACGCAACACTTTGTTTTATTATCAAAACACATATCTGTTCTGGGTAGGACGACTATATAGACAATCAGACTTGCTGCCTCTGCACTGTCAAATTGTCACGTACAGTTTAAATCATAGAGGGACAGCAACACATGTTTGCATTGACTGCTGCTTTTCAAGATTTCCATGACTGTGTTGCAGAGCTGTGTGGTTTGCATTAACACTGTTATCATCTGCCTTATCTGTGAGGCTTCAGCTAACAAGGGTATTCAGGGTGGGTGATGTGTTTTGTCTATGTTTAGGTAGATAACTGGGAAGCTCTTGTGATGCGCCACTAGTAAGTCGTGTTCACACACACAAACACACACACACACAAACACTGCTGGTACGCAGAGGGATTAGCAAGTAGTAGGCAACTGAATAAATTGTTCTATTATTTCAATTTTATGCATGGTTCTTATTGTTTGTTTTGGGAAAGTTAAACAATCATTTATGAACCCAACTGCACACAGTGCTTTTCATGTTGCGTGGTTTTGCTGCATACTGGGGAGCCCACCAAATACAAGACTTAAAATGAAGCATAAGTTGCAATGGGAATTTCACTGTGCTACAATGCGGCCTAGCGGAGCTGTGCAACCACCGCCTGCCCCATCAAGTGCATCTGCATGCTCTTCATCCTCTGTGACTGTGGGGACAGTAGTCACACATGCTTTTTCACACTGAACTTCCACCCCGTTACCCATAAGCGGGAGTGTGATTGGCAGGTCGTCACTTGTTTTGTAAGTGAAAACAGATGGTATTGTTGAGCTGTCAGACATCGAGAGAACCACCATTGGATGAAGGAAACATTATATCCACGCCTGCACCTTCGTCAATGATTGCCTGGACTACCTGCAGTTAATAATTGCGTTCCACAAATGGAAAGGAGTGTAGAATGCCCATGTGTTGCAAAGGAACACTAACTTAGTATTCCAAACAATTTTAGGATGGCAGAAAAAAAGTCAGCTCTTTGGGCAAATTAAATAGCGTGGCAAAAGTGGGCAGGTGGGTACAGTGGCTGTGTTCTGTGAGTACCAGGACAGTAAAGGAAGCCTAACTTTCTATCCCTCCTAATGATGAAATGCAGCAAGGAATTCAATGAGTTTGCTATAAAATTTGCATAGCAAAATGAGCAGGAGGGTATAATGCAGAGGTGCTGGAAAATGCTTGGCACCAGTGGGGCACAAATGGAGAACAACAGCCACTTTTTGGATGCCACTAAGTTGCAGTGTGGCGCCCTGGACAAGCCAGGGGCCACAGAGAACAACACCCATAAACCCCACACTCCCGGTCAGGCACACCGAAGTCAGACACAAACCCTGATGTTCACACCAGGGGGGTGGGCCAGGCGGTTGGTCCCGCCCACCGAGGAGTACACAGTCCTGGAGGCGGGAAAAGAGTTCAGATTAGAGTTGGAAGTGAAAGTGGTAGGAGGAAAGTGGTAAAGGAGCAGACAGAAGTTGGTCTGGGTGTGTGGCCCGGACGGATCGGCAAGGTTGGCAGACGGTGGTGACCGTCTGCAGGAGTGGCCTATCGGAGTCTACCATAAGGACCGTGGACGAGTGGTGGCCCGGCGGTACCGGACCGGTACACAAAGAGAAGTCAGCACCATCTGGCAGGGGCTTACGGACCCCGGCAAGGCTAGGAGTCGCCGTGAATTTGCCAAATCCGTCAGCGAAGGGAACCTCCTGGGTTTCCCAGCAGTCAAGTCCCGACAGAAGGCAACAGTCCAACCGTGAGAGGGAAACACAGCCACCGCCAAGGCTACCGTTCCCAGGGCCTGCGGGCAAAAGGGGCTCCTCCGGCCCATATCCAAGCTGGGGAGCGGGTTACCAGTGGGAACCCATTGGAACCATTTACTGTACATAGGTGCAGGGAAAGGCAGTCACCATCAACCTGCCGGGAGAAACAACACCGCAGCCATCTGTGGGACCCGTCCATCCAGCCGTGTGTTATACCGAGAACTGTGTCCTCATCATTGGCTTAGTGAGTACCACCGTGCCGTGCGGCACAGCACTGCCCCCGCGACCCTGCACCTCACCAGGCCCCATAACACGCCTGCCATCCATCCCTACCCCATCACCGGGCCCCGGGACAACCAACCCCCTACCCACGGAGGGGAGAACTAACAACAAAGCTGCTTCCTGTCACCGCTCCCGGGATCCCCGTCCAGAGCAGCGGTGGTGTCACCAAGATCACCACAACCGTGGGTGGCATCACGGACAATAACCAAATCCCCACAATCAAATCCCCCCCTTTCACTCACAGGCGAGGAGCGCCGCTCGAGTCCCCGGGATCCGGCCCACCGCTCAAGCCACCACCGAGCAGTAGAGATGAGCGAACCGGTCGCGGTTCGGCTCGAGGTTGGTTCGCCGAACGGACCTCCCGTTCGAGTTCGGTTCGTCGAACGTTCGACGAACCGAACTCGAACTGCATAGGAAACAATGGCAGGCAATCACAAACACAGAAAAACACCTAGAAAACACCCTCAAAGGTGTCCTAAAGGTGACAAACAACTCAAACACATTGGAAAGTGACAAGGACATATACTCATGCGAAAACAAAACAGCTGGACAAGGAAAAAGAGGAGGACACACAGATATAGGCATGGCACGCCCTTCTAAAATCATGTAAAACACCGCAAGGTGACTCCAAGCGGAGTCTCCCTTTTTTCCAAAAATTGGGCCACACACACACCCACCCCTTCAGTGGCAGCACTTGTGCCCCAGTTGTACACTTCACAGCTACATTTGCATCAAGCACATTCAAAAATACGCCATTCTTATCCGTCCCCAGGATGACACCGGGGTAGGTAGCAAAGTCTTTCCTGATCCCAGCTCTGTTCATCTTGGCTTCTTTTAAAAACACAGCAAGCAAGGGTTACTCCAAGCGGAGTCTCCCTTTTTTCCAAAAATTGGGCCACACAGACACCCACCCCATCAGTGGCAGCACTTGGGCCCTAGTTGCAAACAGGATGTTTTGATTTGCATCAAGCACATTCAAAAATACGCCATTCTTATCCGTCCCCAGGATGACACCGGGGTACGTAGATAAAGTCTTTGCTGATCCATGACTTGTTCATCTTGGCTTCTTTTAAAAACAATGTAAGCAAGGGTTACTCCAAGCGGAGTCTCCCTTTTTTTCCAAAAATTGGGCCACACAGACACCCACCCCATCAGTGGCAGCACTTGGGCCCTAGTTGCAAACAGGATGTTTTGATTTGCATCAAGCACATTCAAAAATACGCCATTCTTATCCGTCCCCAGGATGACACCGGGGTAGGTAGCAAAGTCTTTCCTGATCCCAGCTCTGTTCATCTTGGCTTCTTTTAAAAACACAGCAAGCAAGGGTTACTCCAAGCGGAGTCTCCCTTTTTTCCAAAAATTGGGCCCACACACACCCACCCCTTCAGTGGCAGCAGTTGTGCCCCAGTTGTACACTTCACAGCTAGATTTGCATCAAGCACATTCAAAAATACGCCATTCTTATCCGTCCCCAGGATGACACCGGGGTAGGTAGCAAAGTCTTTCCTGATCCCAGCTCTGTTCATCTTGGCTTCTTTTAAAAACACAGCAAGCAAGGGTTACTCCAAGCGGAGTCTCCCTTTTTTCCAAAAATTGGGCCACACAGACACCCACCCCATCAGTGGCAGCACTTGGGCCCTAGTTGCAAACAGGATGTTTTGATTTGCATCAAGCACATTCAAAAATACGCCATTCTTATCCGTCCCCAGGATGACACCGGGGTACATAGATAAAGTCTTTGCTGATCCATGACTTGTTCATCTTGGCTTCTTTTAAAAACAATGTAAGCAAGGGTTACTCCAAGCGGAGTCTCCCTTTTTTTCCAAAAATTGGGCCACACAGACACCCACCCCATCAGTGGCAGCACTTGGGCCCTAGTTGCAAACAGGATGTTTTGATTTGCATCAAGCACATTCAAAAATACGCCATTCTTATCCGTCCCCAGGATGACACCGGGGTAGGTAGCAAAGTCTTTCCTGATCCCAGCTCTGTTCATCTTGGCTTCTTTTAAAAACACAGCAAGCAAGGGTTACTCCAAGCGGAGTCTCCCTTTTTTCCAAAAATTGGGCCCACACACACCCACCCCTTCAGTGGCAGCAGTTGTGCCCCAGTTGTACACTTCACAGCTAGATTTGCATCAAGCACATTCAAAAATACGCCATTCTTATCCGTCCCCAGGATGACACCGGGGTAGGTAGCAAAGTCTTTCCTGATCCCAGCTCTGTTCATCTTGGCTTCTTTTAAAAACACAGCAAGCAAGGGTTACTCCAAGCGGAGTCTCCCTTTTTTCCAAAAATTGGGCCCACACACACCCACCCCTTCAGTGGCAGCAGTTGTGCCCCAGTTGTACACTTCACAGCTAGATTTGCATCAAGCACATTCAAAAATACGCCATTCTTATCCGTCCCCAGGATGACACCGGGGTAGGTAGCAAAGTCTTTCCTGATCCCAGCTCTGTTCATCTTGGCTTCTTTTAAAAACACAGCAAGCAAGGGTTACTCCAAGCGGAGTCTCCCTTTTTTCCAAAAATTGGGCCACACAGACACCCACCCCATCAGTGGCAGCACTTGGGCCCTAGTTGCAAACAGGATGTTTTGATTTGCATCAAGCACATTCCAAATCCACAAGCATTTACTCTCCCCAGGATGACACAGGGGTAGTAAATTCCTTCTGGATCCATGACTTGTTCATTTTGATGAACGTCAGTCTGTCCACATTGTCACTGGACAGATGCGTGCGCTTATCTGTCAGCACACACCCAGCAGCACTGAATACACGTTCAGAGACAACGCTGGCAGCTGGACACGACAAAATCTCCAAGGCGTAACTGGAGAGCTCTGGCCATTTTTCTATGTTTGAAGCCCAAAAGGAGCAAGGCTCCAGTTGCACAGTCATGGCATCGATGTTCATTTGGAGATACTCCTGTATCATCCTCTCCAGCCGTTGAGTATGTGTCAGACTTGTTGTCTCTGGTGGCCTTGCAAAAGAGGGTCTAAAAAAATTATGAAAAGATTCCATAAAATTGCTGTTACCGGCACCAGATACGGTCCTACTGGTACGGGTAGACTGGTGAAGATGACGAGACCGTCCCATGTTTGTCAAGTTACAACTGGGAGATTCCCTCCCTGCACCTGCACGGTTGTTTGGTGGAAAAGCCGAGCTAAGATCGAGTAACAGCTTCTGCTGATACTCCTGCATACGTGCGTCCCTTTCTATGGCTGGAATTATGTCACAAAATTTGGACTTGTACCGGGGATCTAATAGTGTGGCAATCCAGTAGTCATCATCACTTCTAATTTTGACAATACGACTGTCATGTTGGAGGTAGTGCAACAAGAAGGCACTCATGTGTCTTGCGCAGCCATGCGGACCAAGTCCACGCTGTGTTTGTGGCATAGAGGTGCTAACCGTTCTTTCTTCCTCTGACATCTCCCCCCAACCTCTTTCAACTGAAATTTGACCAAGGTCTCCCTCATCCGCTGAGTCTTCCATGTCCATGGACAGTTCGTCCTCCATTTCTTCATGTTCTCCTGCACCTTGCTCAACATTTCGCCTGCTACTATGCGCCCTTGTCGATCCCTGTTCCCCATGGTCCCATGCCTGCTGCGTTGGTGATGATGAACGTCTGGATCTTGGTGATGTTGTTGTCCCTTGCACATATGAATCCTCCTGTAGTTCCTCCCCTTCATGTTGTCCCACCCCCTGACTCCGAATAGTGTTTAGCGTGTGCTCCAGCATGTAAATGACTGGAATCGTCATGCTGATAATGGCATTGTCAGAGCTAAACATATTCGTCGCCATGTCGAAACTGTGCAGAAGGGTGCATAGGTCCTTGATCTGAGACCACTCCATCAGGGTGATCTGCCCCACCTCTGCATCTCGTTGGCCCAGGCTATACGTCATGACGTATTGCACCAGGGCTCTGCGGTGCTGCCACAGTCGCTGTAACATGTGTAGAGTTGAATTCCAGCGTGTCGCCACATCGCATTTCAGGCGATGAACCGGCAGGCCGAAAGACTTCTGGAGCGATGCAAGTCGCTCAGCTGCGGCGCTTGAACGCCGGAAGTGAGCAGACAGTTTTCGTGCCCTGTTCAGAAGGCCATCTAGGCCGGGATAGTGTGTTAAAAATTGCTGCACGACAAGGTTCAACACGTGAGCCATACAAGGTACGTGTGTCACCTTGCCCAGGCGAAGGGCCGCACCCAGGTTTGCAGCATTGTCGCACACGGCCTTACCAGGCTGCAGGTTGAGTGGAGACAACCATTTATTAAACTCGGACCGCAGAGCTGACCACAACTCCTCAGCTGTGTGACTCTTATTACCAAGACATGTCAAGCTAAAGACCGCCTGATGCCGTTGCGCTCGGCTGCCAGCATAGTAATGAGGCGTGCGTGATTCCTTCTGCGCAGTGAGAACGCTGGTGGCCTGACCAGGCAGGCTTGGGGCGGAGGTGGAGGACCCAGATGAGGTGGAGGATGCAGAAGCTGTGGCGGAACTTGGACAGACAGAGGATTGACACACAAGTCGTGGGGACGGCAAGACTTGTGCAGCAGACCCTTCACCATCTATCACCATAGTTACCCAGTGCCCAGTCAGCGACATGTAACGTCCCTGTCCATGCTTACTGGTCCAAGTATCGGTGGTGAAATGCACCCGTTCACACACAGAGTTTCTCAAGGAAGCGGTGATGTTGTGTGCGACATGCTGGTGTAGCGCGGGCACACCTTTCTTAGAGAAGTAGTGGCGACTAGGCATCTGGTACTGGGGCACAGCGACAGACATAAGGTCTCTAAAATCCTGTGTGTCCACTAGGCGGAAAGGCAGCATTTCGGTAGCCAACAGCTTACAGAGGGATAGAGTCAACCTCTTAGCTTTGTCATGGGTCGGAGGAAGTGGCCTTTTATTTGACCACATCTGAGGGACAGAGATCTGGCTGCTGTGTGTAGACGGTGTTGAGTAGGGTGTCCCTGGAAAAATGCAGGTTTGTGAGGAAAGTGCAGGCGGAGACATGATGTTGCCTTCATCCAACGTTGGTGCTATCGATGTCTGAGAGAGCTGTACACACTCACTTGTTTCCCCTTCCAAACCAACTGACGACCTTACAAGCAAACTGCCTGTTGCGGTTACAGTGGTGGAAGTTTTGCGTGGAAAAACAGGTGTGACAGCTGTCCCCACAGTCCTAGAAGATGAAGAGCGCGCGGATGCACTGGAAGGGGCGGGCGGTGGATGGTTCGCTCCGCTAGCCGGCATTGCAGCACGGTGAGCTTCCCACCGGGACTTATGATATTTATTCATGTGACGATTCATGGAAGAAGTTGTCAAACTGCTGAGGTTTTGACCTCTACTAACAGAATCATGACAAATGTTACATATCACATGAGTTGGGCGATCTTTTTCGATGTGAAAAAAGGCCCAGGCTAGGCAAGGCTTAAAGGCCATGCGACCTGTTGATCCACCCCGAATAATGCTCATAGGCAGAGTGGTGGCTGAGGATGCAGTTGTAGACGTGCTACCAGTGCTCCGACTCTGTCCAGGAAGGCGCAAGGTAACTTCGTCGTCGGTTGCATCCTCCTCCACCGCCTCTGTTGACCTCCTCGAGTGCCTGACTGGGGGTTGACAGTAGGTGGGATCTAGAACGTCATCATCAATTGTTGTGTTTGCACTCCCCTCCCCCTCAGACCGAGCCTCTTCTTGCCCTGACCGAATATTTAAGTTGTCATCCCAATCGGGTATCTGCGTCTCATCTTCATCAGTATGTTCCTCATTGTCTATAACCACAGGTGTTACAGTTTGTGACAAAGGGTCAACATTATGCTCAGAAACTTGGTCCTCACGGCCTGAATCTGAGTCACAAAGGTTCTGGGCATCACTGCAGACCATTTCCTGTTCTGTACTCACTGTAGCTTGGGAGCAGACCTCTGATTCCCAGGCTATAGTGTGACTGAACAGCTCTGCAGACTCAGCCATCTCAGTTCCACCATACTGTGCAGGGCTGATGGAGACTTCAGAGCTGGGAGAAATCAAGTGTGATTGGGATGACAACTCAGAGGAATGGTGTTTTTTGGATGCGGTACTTGAAGTGGCTGAGAGGGCACTTGTTGGACCACTTGAGATCCATTCAAGCATTTTCCTTTTTTGCCCATCATCTACCTTTGTTCCTCTTGTTCGTGTCCGTAAAAAAGGGAGCACATCGGATTGTCCACAATAAGTAGTAGACATCTTACTTTTGCTAGTAGATGGTCTATCTTCAGCAGATGATAATGGAGCTTTGCCACCTTCCCCACTGACAAAACATTTTTTGCCTTTTCCACCACGCCTCTTCCCCTTTCCACCAGCATCTGTCATTTTGCCACTCATGTTGATTGCGACAAGATTGTGGACTGAAAATGTGGTAGTAAAAATTGAGAGGTGGTGAAGATTGCAGTGGTGGTCTAGCTTTATTAACAGCAGAATAATAAAGAATAAATATCCCTGACAATGTAACTTAGTTATAATTCGTTGGAGTGTGCAACGCAGGCAGACGTGCTGCAAATGTCTTGGCACTAGTGGGACTATAGCAAAGTCCAATAGCCACGTATAGGATGCCACTAGGTACACTGAGTGTTTGCTAGTATAATGGCTTCGTTATAATTTGTTGTAGTGTGCAACGCAGGCAGATGCGCTCTGCAAATGTCTTGGCACTAGTGGGACTATAGCAAAGTCCAATAGCCACGTATAGGATGCCACTAGGTACACTGAGTGTGTGCTAGTATAATGGCTTCGTTATAATTAGTTGGAGTGTGCAACGCAGGCAGATGCGCTCTGCAAATGTCTTGGCACTAGTCGGACTATAGCAAAGTCCAATAGCCACGTATAGGATGCCACTAGGTACACTGAGTGTTTGCTAGTATAATGGCTTCGTTATAATTTGTTGTAGTGTGCAACGCAGGCAGATGCGCTCTGCAAATGTCTTGGCACTAGTGGGACTATAGCAAAGTCCAATAGCCACGTATAGGATGCCACTAGGTACACTGAGTGTGTGCTAGTATAATGGCTTCGTTATAATTAGTTGGAGTGTGCAACGCAGGCAGATGCGCTCTGCAAATGTCTTGGCACTAGTGGGACTATAGCAAAGTCCAATAGCCACGTATAGGATGCCACTAGGTACACTGAGTGTTTGCTAGTATAATGGCTTCGTTATAATTAGTTGGAGTGTGCAACGCAGGCAGATGCGCTCTGCAAATGTCTTGGCACTAGTGGGACTATAGCAAAGTCCAATAGCCACGTATAGGATGCCACTAGGTACACTGAGTGTTTGCTAGTATAATGGCTTCGTTATAATTAGTTGGAGTGTGCAACGCAGGCAGATGCGCTCTGCAAATGTCTTGGTACTAGTGGGACTATAGCAAAGTCCAATAGCCACGTATAGGATGCCACTAGGTACACTGAGTGTTTGCTAGTATAATGGCTTCGTTATAATTTGTTGTAGTGTGCAACGCAGGCAGATGCGCTCTGCAAATGTCTTGGCACTAGTGGGACTATAGCAAAGTCCAATAGCCACGTATAGGATGCCACTAGGTACACTGAGTGTGTGCTAGTATAATGGCTTCGTTATAATTAGTTGGAGTGTGCAACGCAGGCAGATGCGCTCTGCAAATGTCTTGGCACTAGTGGGACTATAGCAAAGTCCAATAGCCACGTATAGGATGCCACTAGGTACACTGAGTGTGTGCTAGTATAATGGCTTCGTTATAATTAGTTGGAGTGTGCAACGCAGGCAGATGCGCTCTGCAAATGTCTTGGCACTAGTGGGACTATAGCAAAGTCCAATAGCCACGTATAGGATGCCACTAGGTACACTGTGTGTTTGCTAGTATAATGGCTGAGTTTAAAAAACTTGGAGTGTGCAATGCAGGCAGATGTGCTCTGCTAATGTCTTTGCACTAGTGGGACTATAGCAAAGTCCAATAGCCACGTATAGGATGCCACTAGGTACACTGAGTGTTTGCTAGTATAATGGCTTCGTTATAATTTGTTGGAGTGTGCAACGCAGGCAGATGCGCTCTGCAAATGTCTTGGCCCTAGTGGGACTATAGCAAAGTCCAATAGCCACGTATAGGATGCCACTAGGTACAGAGTGTTTGCTAGTATAATGGCTGAGTTTAAAAAACTTGGAGTGTGCAATGCAGGCAGATGTGCTCTGCTAATGTCTTTGCACTAGTGGGACTATAGCAAAGTCCAATAGCCACGTATAGGATGCCACTAGGTACACTGAGTGTTTGCTAGTAAAATGGCTTAGTTTAAAAAACTTGGAGTGTGCAATGCAGGCAGATGTGCTCTGCAAATGTCTTTGCACTAGTGGGACTATAGCAAAGTCCAATAGCCACAGATAGGATGCCACTAGGTACACTGAGTGTTTGCTAGTATAATGGCTTAGTTAGAATGAGTTGGAGTGTGCAGAGGACAAGAGGGTACAGTGGCAGGATTGTGGTGCTCTGGGTAGAGGAATGGAAGCCTGCCTTTCTATTCCCTCCTAATGGTGAAATGCAGGGAGGAAATCCCTGACCTGGGCTACACAGACGCTGTTGCTGTTTGCAGGACCTGTCACCTATGGCTCTCTGACCCTGCCGGTACGAGCCCTTAAAAGGACTGCTAGAAAGTGCTCTCCCTAAGCTGTCTAACGCTGTGTATGCAGCGCATACAGCTGTATCGGCGATAGGACAAAGGACGGAACTGCGACAGTGATGTCTGACACCAAAGACGCAGAAGGCAGATAATGGCGATCGTGAAGAAAATGTCCGGTTTTATAATGCAGGGACATGTGACATGCAGATCCTATCACACATGCCGTTGCTTCTCTGCCTCAAAGTCCACTTAGGTGTGTGTGTGTCTGTGATTGGCTGACATGCTGGCCAGCCCCACAAGACGCGAGCGCTTAGGGAAGGAAGACAAGAAAAAAAAAAAAATGGCGATCGCCATTATAGAAACAGCAGTGATCTGAAGGCGCTGTTCACGCACACTATACACTGAAATGTGATAATAGTTTGATTCACAGAGTGACTTACACTATTACAGCAGAAACCAAGCTAAGATTTAGCTGTTTTTTGGCTGCTAGAACCGTTCTCGAACGTTTCTAGAACTATCGAGCTTTTGCAAAAAGCTCGAGTTCTAGTTCGATCTAGAACATGCCCCAAAATCACTCGAGCCTAGAACTGGAGAACCACGAACCACGAACCGCGCTCAACTCTACCGAGCAGCGGCAGCCGCAGCAGCGGCCGGACCCGAGCAGTGGGAGAGCGCAGCGTCCCCTTCTCCGCCCGCGACAACAGCATTTTTTGCTATTATTATAGCTCATTAAAAATAAGCAGGAGGGTGTAATGCAGAGGTGCTGGAAATTGCTTTGCACCAGTGGGGCACAAATGGAGTACAACAGCCACTTTTTGGATGCCACTAAGTTGCAGCAATTTTTTCTATTATTATAGCTTATTAAAAAAATGAGCAGGAGGGTGTAATGCAGAGGTGCTGGAAATTGCTTGGCACCAGTGAGGCACAAATGGAGTACAACAGCCACTTTTTGGATGCCACTAAGTTACAGCATTTTTTGCTATTATTATAGCTTATTAAAAATGAGCAGGAGGGTGTAATGCAGAGGTGCTGGAAATTGCTTGGCACCAGTGGGACACTTATGAAGTCCAACATCCACTTTTTGGATTCCACTAAGTTTCCTCAGTGTTTGCTAATATAATAGCTTAGTAAAAATGAGCGTGAGGGTGCAATGCAGAGGTGCTGGAAATTGCTTGGCACCAGTGGGACACTAATGAAGTCCAACAACCACTTTTTGGATGCCACTAAGTTTCCTGTGTTTGCTATTATTTGCTATTATAATGGCTTAGTAAAAATGAACTTGAGGGTGCAATGCAGAGGTGCTGGAAATAGCTTGGCACCAGTGGAACACTAATGAAGTCCAACAGCCACTTTTAGGATGCCACTAAGTTTCCTCAGTGTTTGCTATTATAATGGCTTAGTAAAAATGAGCTTGAGGGTACAATGCAGAGGTGCTAGAAATTGCTTGGCACCAGTGGGACACTAATGAAGTCCAACAGCCACTTTTTGGATGCCACTAAGTTTCCTCAGTGTTTGCTATTATGATGGCTTAGTAAAAACGAGCTTGAGGGTGCAATGCAGAGGTGCTGAAAACAGCTTGGCACCAGTGGGACACTAATGAAGTCCAACAGCCACTTTTTGGATGCCACTAAGTTTCCTCAGTGTTTGCTATTATAATGGTTTAGTAAAAATGAGCTTGAGGGTGCAATGCAGAGGTGCTGGAAATTGCTTGGCACCAGTGGGACACTAATGGAGTCCAAGTGCCACTTTTTGGATGCCCCTAACTGGCAGCACTCTTTTCAATTAAAATGGCTTTGCAATAATGTGCAGGAGGGGAGAATGCAGAGGTGGTGGTACTTGCTTGGCACAAGTGCCACAATAATGGAGGACAGCAGCCACTCTTTGGATGGCACTAACTGGCAGCACTCTGCAATTAAAATGGCTTTGCTAAAAAGGGCAGGAGGGTGCAGTGGCCGGGTTGTGGGTTAGTGTAGAGGAAAGGAAGCCTCACTTTCTATCCCTCCTAATGGTGAAATGCAGCAAAGAAGTCCCTGAGCTTAGCTACACAGACGCTGTTATCTGTAGCTGTTAAAAACTGTTTCCACGGACCTGACTGTCACCTATGGCTCTGAGCCGGATGAAATGGGCCCTGAAAAGGGCTGAATTAAACTTCTATCCCTAATCTGTAGAGCGCTGTGTGTATAGCGTACACAGCAAGATCGGCGACAGGAGCTGCGTCAGCGGTGACTGTCACCCAGACGCAGAAGGCAGATAATGGCGTCCAGATGGGAAAATAGACGTATTTATAATGCAAGGACATGTGACATGGACAGCCTATGACTCATGCCCTTGCTTGTCTGGCAAAAAGTCCACTTAGCTGTGTGTGTGTCTGGGATTGGCTGACATGCTGGCCCGCCCCACTACACGCGCGCTAAGGGAAGGAAGAAAAGAAAAAAATGGCAATCGCCATTATCCCAGCAGCAGTGATCTGAACGCGCAGTCCCCGCACACTATACGCTGAAATTGCATAATAGTGTGAGTCACAGAGTGACTTACACTATTACAGTGAAAAGCCAGCTAGTAATTAGCTTCGCTTTTTGCTGATAGCTCGAGTTACGTTCGAGAACGGTTCTAACGAACTTTTAGCAAAAAGGTCGAGTTCTAGTTCGATCTAGAACACCCCCCAAAATCACTCAAACCGTGAACTGGAGAACCACGAACCGCGCTCAAGTCTGCTTATCAGCAAGGATCAAGGAAGAAC
This sequence comes from Anomaloglossus baeobatrachus, assembly GCF_048569485.1. Classification (NCBI taxonomy): domain Eukaryota; kingdom Metazoa; phylum Chordata; class Amphibia; order Anura; family Aromobatidae; genus Anomaloglossus; species Anomaloglossus baeobatrachus. The sequence goes on from NC_134354.1 coordinate 660,379,473, forward strand.
CACGTCTGCCATCTCCCAAGACCACTTGAAGAAGTGCCCAGAACCGGTAAGAGTCCCAGATGACCCACAGCCCCCATCTCAAGTTGTGGAGAAGAAAAAGAAGACCATCTGCACTATACTAGGTGATTTCCCAGAAGATTGGCCTATGTAGCAGTGCTAGTTCCTGTGTTAACATTCCCACAACCCGTGGAGGAACCAGAACAGGAAAGGCTTACTGACACTGCACTCTCCTCAACACCTAGAGTAGTACCCATACCCTTACCACGAACATGTAGAGTCCTTCCAGCCACAACTGTCACTGATGTTGCCACACCACAAGGGGAAGAAGAGGGTCTAGAATTTGAAGGTCGACCCGTGTTAACTTTGGTCAGCCCCCACTGAGATATAGGGAGTAATGGTAGCGGAACCTAGCTACTTTAAAAGAAAAAGTTTTAGAGTTTTAAAGTTAAAGAGTTAAGTTTTTATGCTGCTAATGTTGAAAATGTGATTGACTGCTAATGTTGAAATCATACCAATTACCCGAGTACTTTAACCTGATTAATGTTTGCATTCAGTGAATGGACCCTGTTTTATCTTGTTGCTTATTATATACTGTATATGGACCATGGCTGCGGGACTGGTAGCAGCCAGCAGGAACTTGTGCTATTATGTATAGTTGCACCTAGTGCGCCCACCAGAGTCATCTTTAAGCCTCTAGGACTTCAACACCGTCACAAGGAACTAGGGGATCCAGGTTGTTTGGGTGGTGGGTAGAAGGGAGAGGGACAATGGGAATGGACTGTGGCAGGAATGGGCTGTAGCGGAGTAGGCTGAGCCAACGACTACCGCTACAACCGGTAGCATTTCCATGGTTCTTATAATAAAAATGAACTCTAAGAGTTTGGTTATGTAATGTTTAAGTGATGTGCCTCCCCTGTGCGGGATGAGAAATTGTGACTTAAAAATGCTATCTTTTCCTTTTTCAGTTAAACAAAAATAAACCTCTGGGTGTCCTGTAGCTCCGTTTAACCAAGGGGGAATGTGATGCCCCTGGACTAGTCAGGGCATCATAGGGTACTGCACTTTTTATTCTTTGGTGCAGTACTCAACCCCCCATGGTTCTGGGTTCCCAACCTATGGTACTGCCTCCATCAGCATCCAAATCCCAACCACACCTCACAGCACACCCTGTCAGGCACACCAGTGGGCTGCCTAGCTGGAATAGGGCCGCCCACCTGGGGGTCAGGCAGACTGGTGGGAGGGAAGTAGATAGAGCAGTGTTAGCCCTCAAGAAGTGAGGAGCTTAGGGAGTAGTGGCTCCCTGTATGTTACAGGTTGGGTCGCAGGCGGTGGTCTGGGCCCGGAGGAGTCGGGGACCCGGTCGCAGGGTATTGAGGCTGGGTGCCTAGACCTGGTCTTGGAGGACGGTGAGCAGCTCGTGCCTAATAACTGGTCCGGGACCAAAAGCACGGCAGGGTACAGAACCCTAGGTCGGGGAGTAGCCTCAGGCAATTCGGAAATTAACCTGTGGAGGATAGTGACTTTATGGACTGTCCCCAAGAAGCTCAGAGATCAGGGACACTAGCGCAACGAGGGGGATAGGGCTTTCCAACCCACGCAGCCCACAGAAATCCCAAGCGTGAGCCCTTGAGAGCGCAGCTCCACTACCAACAAGTAGGGAGCAGGGCCCGGACAGCTTTAAGCCAATGGGCCACCAGAACACTTCTAATTTGGGCACGTAGGCAGGCTCTGGATCACCGGGCAGTACCAGAGGGGACGGATACCCGGACGGGCTCCCCAAGAGGGCAACGGCACCCAGAGACTTGGCTTACCTTGTTGTCAGAGTCTTCTTTGCGGTCGCATCATCATCAGCACTGCCTGAGTGAGTACGTGGTCCTCCCCATGCTCCCCACCAGCGCTGTGCTCCCTATACCTCCACCATCCAGAGTCCCGGGGCCTACCCAACCCATGGAGGGAACATTATCTGGCTGCCCCGCTCCATGTTCCCCGGGTACTCCCATCGGCAGCGGTGGTACTCTCCTTAAAGCGAAGCATGGGTGGCATCACAAACTCTAAATCCCCTGTAAATATACCCCCCTTTTTAATTTGAAGTGGCCGCAAGCCCCTGGGTTTGGAGACCCTTGAGCCACAGCAGCAGACCCCCGGATTCAAGCGGTTCAACCGCTGCAGGGGCGGCACAGTGTCATTTGTGGGGGGGTTTTGTTACCTCAGGGGCTCTGCAAATGTGACATGGTGACAACAAGCTATGGTATTCCCTTCAAATTATTGCTCCAAAAACAAAAATAGTACTTCTCCTGCAAACCCTACAGTGTGCTCAAAAAGCTGTTATACCACATATGTGATATTGCCACTTTTGGGAGAAATTGCGCAATACATTTTGTGGTCTATTTTTCCTATTAGCCCTTGTAAAAATGAAAATTTTGCGGCTAAAGCAATATTTTAGAAAAATTGTAATTTATCATTTTTTATTCAGTTCACTTTGCCTTAATTCCTGTATAGGACCTGAAATGTTAGCAAATTTCCTAACAGGAGTTTATAATAATTTGAAGGTTGTAGTTTTTAAAATAGCATCACCCAAACTCCTATGATTAAAAATCAGTTGCCTTCAGCAAAGATGGGATAGTTTGTGTAGCATCTGTCTGGATTACTGCATACATACAGATGATTGGGACGGTCACGGAAATTTTGGCAATTCTATTATTGGCTTTAGAGGTGTGAGTCAAGAATACATAAAGTTGCGGAAGAAAAATAAAGTATCATGATGACAACTTAAAAACCTGCAGTACAAGAGGAACAATTTTATGGATTTCAATTTCATTGTCACTGAACCGTGGCATCCTGATAACAGTTTATCCAATTAAGAAGAGATAGTTGCTCATTTACGAAAGCAAATTGCATTTACAGGCCAGACAAAGGGCAATGGTTTCAGTGTAATTTTACTCTTCACTGCAAAGTTTAAAATCCTACAAATCTATTTTATGGCACCTATTGCTTTACTAATATAGTAAACAATGCCTAAACCATCTCCAATTTCCAGCATCCAGAATAAAATGATTTCTTGTGTTCTCAAAATGGGAGAAACAAAGCAGAAATGTACAGACTTCTGGAAAACCAGGATCTGGGGGAGGGAGGATAGTTGTGGATAAAAGAGAATAGATAGAGTAGACAAAAAGAGTGAGATAGTAGGGATCAAGGGAGATTTAGGGATGAGGGGCAAGGACAAGCAAGGAAATTAGGGAGCCTTGGAGTAAGGCTATGTGCACACGGTGCGTTTTTCTCGGCGTTTTTGCGCGTTTTTCGGGTGCGTTTTTGGCCTCAAAACTGCATGACTTTGCTTCCCCAGCAAAGTCTATGAGTTTTCATTCTTGCTGTCCCCACACAGCGTTTTTTTTCAGCTGCGTTTTTGTGGTGACCACAAAAACGCAGCATGTCAATTATTCCCGCGTTTTTCACTGCGCTTTTCATCCATTGAGTTCAATGGGATGTTGAAAGACGCAATGAGAAACGCAAATAGCTGCGTTTTGGTGCGTTTCTAAGACCAAAAACGCAGCTATAAGCGCAGGAGGTGGGTAGTAAAGTGACGTGTACAGGAAGAGGATTCCTTCTGTCAGTATAGACAGAAGCATGAATCCTCCCGGTACCGTCACCGCCGCTTCCACCTCCGGTCCTGTGCATGTATGCTGCCGTGCGGCGCCATGTCTGGGCGGGAGGTGGAAGCGGCTGCGAAAACAAAAGTTAACAGTAGAATAAAAAAAAAAAAGTTATACTCACCTGTCTGCAGACTCACGGTGCCATGCCCGCTCCCATCTCCTCTCACGGTATCGCCACCCCCGCTCCGGCAGTGTGCAGACGGCCGGGAAAGCTCCGATGGATGCAGGACCTGGCGATGGATCACCTGATGCAGTCACCTGACGCATCAGGTGATCGTAAGTATCGCGGTGACGCGGGCGCCCGGCCGGTATCAGCGGATGCGTCAGGAGACTTCATCCATGATTACCGACAGCTGCTGCATCGATCGGACAGGATCAGACTCCCGCCCCATCGCTCCAGGAGCTGCCGGTAATCAGCACATAAGTGAGTATTATTATTTTTTTTTTTTTTTTTGCACCGATGCATCAGCTGATTGTATAAACGGCTTTTATACATTCAGCTGATGTGTGATGGGATTCAGGCCTTGATCCTGACACATCATCTGATCGCTTTGCCTTCCAGCAAACCGATCAGATGATATTGGATCCTGATTGGACGGCGCGGGACCCTGACCCAGGATTACTGCGGAGGGGGGTTTATTTCAATAAAGATGGAGTCACTAATTGTGTTGTGTTTTATTTCTAATAAAAATATTTTTCTGTGTTGTGTTTTTTTTTTATCTTTACTAGAAATTCATGGTGGCTATGCCTAATATTGGCGTGACACCATGAATTTCGGGCTTAGGGCCAGCTGATAATATACAGCTAGCCCTAACCCCATTATTACCCGGCGAGCCACCCGTCACCAGGGCAGCCGGAAGAGTTGGATACAGCGCCAGAAGATGGCGCTTCTATGAAAGCGCCATTTTCTGGGGTGGCTGCGGGACTGCAATTCACAGCGGGGGTGCCCAGAAAGCATGGGCACCCTGCACTGTGGATTCCAATCCCCAGCTGCCTAGTTGTACCCGGCTGGACTCAAAAATTGGGCGAAGCCCACGTCATTTTTTTTTTAAATTATTTCATGAAATTCATGAAATAATTTAAAAAAAAGGGCTTCCCTATATTTTTGGTTCCCAGCCGGGTACAAATAGGCAGCTGGGGGTTGGGGGCAGCCCGTACCTGCCTGCTGTACCCGGCTAGCATACAAAAATATGGCGAAGCCCACGTCATTTTTTTTTTTGGGGGGGGCAAAGAAATCCTGCATACAGTCCTGGAAGAAGGATGCTGAGCCTTGTAGTTCGACAGCTGCTGTCTGCTCTCCTGCATACACTATTGGATGGAGGATGCTGAGCCTTGTAGTTCGACAGCTGCTGTCTGCTCTCCTGCATACACTATTGGATCGAGGATGCTGAGACTTGTAGTTCTGCAGCTGTCTGCTCTTCTGCATACACTAGTGGAGAATGAAGAACACATTGAAGAAGGAAATGACATCAGACCTTTTTTTTTTTGTTCACTGATAAAAAACGCATAAGGACGCAGTGAGCAAAAACGCAGCAAAACGCAGCAAAAAACGCACCAAATCGCGGCAAAACGCGTGCGTTTTTTGCCGCGTTTTTTCGACGCAGGTGCGTTTTTGTGCGTTTTTAGCGGCCAAAAATGCACAAAAACGCAGCGTCAAAAAGACGCAGCGTGTGCACATAGCCTTAGGGTACCATCACACTTTAAGGGACGCACCAGCAATCCCACCAGCGATCTGACCTGGTCAGGATCGCTGGTGCGTCGCTACATGGTCGCTGGTGAGCTGTCAATCAGGCAGATCTCACCAGCCACCAGTGAGCAGCCCCCAGCCAGCAGCGACGCGTGGAAGCGACGCTGCACTTGGTAACTAAGGTAACTATCGGGTAACCAAGGGCTTGGTTACCCGATATTTACGTTGGTTACCAGCGCACACCGCTTAGTGCTGGCTCCCTGCACTCCTAGCCACAGTACACATCGGGTTAATAAGCAAACATTTGCTTATTTACCTGATGTGTAACTCCGGCTACGTGTGCAAGGAGCAGGGAGCCGGCACTGGCAGCATGAGAGCGGCGGACGCTGGTAACGAAGGTAAATATCGGGTAACCAAGGAAAGGGCTTCCCTTGGTTACCCAATATTTACGTTGGTTACAGCTTACTGCAGGCTGCCAGACGCCGGCTCCCTGCACGTTCAGATTGTTGCTCTCTCGCTGTCACACACAGCGATGTGTGCTTCACAGCGGGAGAGCAATGTCAAAAAAATGAACCAGAGCTGTGTGTAACGAGCAGCGATCTCACAGCAGGGGCCAGATCGCTGTTCAGTGTCACACAGAGCGAGATCGCTAATAAGGTCACTGGTGCGTCACAAAAAACGTGACTCAGCAGCAATCTCGCTAGCGATCTCGCTATGTGGGAAGCACCTCTAAGAAATGTGTTAATAGTATTAAATGTCTGCTGGCAAACGCAAGAAGTCTTGTAAATAAGAATGAGTTGGAGACCCTTATGTTAATAATTACACATTATGATGTGGTGAGCATTACAGAAAGATGGCTTAATGAGAGCCATGACAGGGTGACAAATGTAGAGGCTTATACTACATTCAGAAAGAAGAGGAAATACAAAAAAGGGGGAGGGGTGTGTATATTTATCAAATCTAACTTAAGACCTGTACTCAATGACCATGTAGGGGGGGAGCTGTGACAATGTAGAGTAAGGCTATGTGCCCACAGGGAAAGTGTCCTCTGGATATATCCGCAGGACATTCCACAGGAGCTCCCAGAAAACCGCAGCACAACTTTGTCTGTTTTAATGCTGCGGTTGTATTGCGGAATGTCCTACGGATATGCTGTGGGTATTCTGCATTGAGGATACAGTACCATGGCTTGGGCACTGCATCCTCAATGGAGAACAAGTGCTGGAGTGATCGGGGAGTTCATACTTACCTCCATCACGCAGCACTTCACTATCCGGCCGTGTCTGTCTGCACTTTGCAGAAGAAGGTGGGCGGGCCTGAACTAGCTCCGGCTGTCAAATGACTGGAGCTCGTGCAGGCCCCGCCCACCTCCTGCTGCCCACTCCTAGCTCCACCGTGCTCCTCTGCACCGGAGTAAGTGACTCCGGTGTCTTCTATCAAGGCAAGTAAGTATAGGATCGTCCTGAAAAATCCGCAGAAATAATTCCCATGCTACAGATTTTTCCGCAGGGAAATCCGCATTATTTCCGCTGCGGGAAAAAACGCAGCATGGGCACAGCACTTCCAAAATGCCATAGAAATGGCTGGGGACTCACTGTACTGCTGATTTTTGACAAATCTGCGGAATTTCCACAAAACAATTGCAAAATTCACTAACTTTTCGCAGTGTGGGCACAAAGCCTCAGTATAGGTAAATGTACAAGGGCAGGGGAATAATGGAAAGCTGCTAATTGGAGTTGGCTATATTATAATAATATTTATTCATTTATATAGCACTATTATTCCACAGCACTTTATGTACATTGACAACACTATCCCTATTGGGACTCACATTCTAAATTGCCTCTCAGTATGTTTTTTGAGTGTGGGAGGAAACCCACACGAACACGGGGAGAACATATAAACCTCTTGCAGATGTTGTCCTTGGTGGGATTTGAACCCAGGACCATGGCACTGCAAGACTGTAGTGCTAACCACTTAGGCACCACACTGCCCTGTATAAGGCTCCTAACATAGCTGAACAGGTAGAGGATGAAATGCTGCAACAAATTGAAAGGGCAGCTAATAATAATAATAATAATAATAATAATAATAATAATCGTGTCCTTATTATGGGGGATTTTTAACTATCCAGACATTCAATGGGACATAGAATCTTTGCATTGTGCTAAAAGCTTCAAGTTCTTATCTATTACCTCTCTCAGTTGGTAGATAAAGCAACCAGGGGAGATAATTTGCTGGATTTGGTCCTGTCAAATAGACCAGATCTACAGGTCCGGGAGCACTTGGGCGGCAGTGACCCTATTATGGTAAGTTTCAATGTAATGTTCAGTAGGAGATTTGAAAGAGGAAATGCTAAAACCTTTAATTTTATGAAAGCTGATTTCAACAAATTAAAGGAAGAGCATAATCATGAACATTGGGACAATGTCATGGTAACTGGGGATACCGAACATAAATGGGGTAAGTTTAACCCCTTCACGACCAATGACGTACTAGTACGTCATTGATCATGTCCCTGCGGTTACCATGGGCTACAGCGGCAAGCCTGCGGTAATCCCCGCACATATCTGCTGACCTGATCAGTAGACCTGCGCCTGTTAACCCCTTAAGTTGCACTGTCAAACACTGACAACGTGATTTAAATGGCCACAGTGGGGATTGCTCTGTTCCCTGCTGCCGTCGGCAGCCCCGTGATGTGAACACAGGGTGCAAATGTGTTGCCACGGTAGCGCGGGGGTCAGATGATGACCCCTGATGCTACCATGACGAACTTCCTGTGAGAGCCGTATTTTTGCTGGTCAGAGTGATGCTATATAGTAAAGCTAATGATTTCATTGAAAATTACAACTCGTCCCACAAAAAATAAGCCCTCAAATGGCAATATCGATGGAAAAATAAAAAAAATGATCACTCTTGGAAGAAAGAGAGGAAAAAATGAAAAATGTAAAAATCGCGCAAGGTTGAAGGGGTTAAGGATATACTACAAGAGTCTGGTAAAAAAAAACATACCCTGTGGCAATAAAATGTCCAGGAGTAAAACAAAATCAGTATGGCTAAATAAGACAGTACAAAGTATAAAACAACAAAAACAAAGCGCACTCAAAATGCTGAAGGCTTATAATACAGATATAGCATTTCAGCAGTATAAAATTCTCAATAGGAAATGTAAAAAAGAAATCAAGCTGGCAAAATTAGCTACTGAAGCAAAAATCACCAAAGACATTAAAATAAACCCCCAAATTTTTTTATGAATACATCAACGCCAAAAGGAAAAAAAAAGAATGGTTTCAGCCCCATAAAAGATGATAACAGATTAATTATAGAGGACTAAAAAAAGGTTGAGATATTAAACAGACACTTTCCATCAGTGTTCACTAAGGAACTGATTGTTCATGGGATTATTCAACAAGACAAAAAATCAAACACCCACCTAATATAACAAATTTAACATAAGTACACCTGCGTCTGAGTAAATTAAACATTGAGAATCCCCCAGGCAAGATGGAATTTATCCAGAGATATTAAGAGAATTGAGCTCATTAAGTGACAGATCGCTGTATCTTATCTTCTTTGACTTGTAACAGAGTTGGTACCTCAGGATTGAAGACTGGCGGATGTGGTACTGATATTTAAAAAAGGTGCGTGGATCCAGGCAGCTTGCCTAGCTTCAGAGCAGGTTAAGGCCATTATTACACACGACCATGCCTAGTTGGAGGTTCAGCCACAAATCTGTCTGCTCTGTTTGACCTTTCAGCAACTTTGTGGTGGTGTGCTGGTTGTCACCTAAAGATATCAGATTCAGCAGAGCCTGTTGCTGCTTAACCAAAGCAATGCATCCAGATTACGACTGATAGGGGTGACAATTCGAAGATGGAGGATGAGGAGGAGGAGTGCGTTCAGTAGGTGGTGTAGGAGGTTGGGAAAACAATGATTGAACTATTACCCTGAATTCTCGATATCAGTAGCGCTTGGGCTTTACCAGGGTCTGACTCGGTTCCAGCCTCCCCAAGGTACATTTAGTGTGTCATCAGGGAAATGTGACATCTTTGGCAATAAGCACTTGTCCACATGTCGGTTGTTAAGTGGACCTTCCCTGTAAATGCAAACCTCAGTGTCCACACCTAAAAAAAGGAACATCTCCAGGGTAAAGCAGTCTGGAAATGTGGCTGTTTAGTGTTTGGACCTGTGGTTGGGAGGCTGAGTATTTCTGCTTGTGTTCCAAGGCCTGGGATAAAGGCAACTCAACGTTGCTCTGCAACAAGAAATTGGATGCGGTTGCTGATGGTGGTTGCGAATATGCAAAGACAGGTTCAGGGCTGGAAGCATCATTGCCTGAATCCTGGACAGGGGATTACCTAGCACGTAGCACAGGGGAAGATTCAATGGTGTAAACCGCAGACACTGATTGTGGATCCAGGCATTTGACCCGCCTAGTCGGGTCCTTGGATGACTTGTGTCTGAGCATGATAGTGCTGGTCAGTCTAGCCCCTGCTGAGCTTGGTATGGCAATGTTGCAAATCACCATTTTTTTGTCTTCTGCACTTTCCATAAATAAGTGCCAGACTGGGGGTGGGGAACACCTAACCCTTGGCTGGAGATTTGGCTGCGTATTTGGGAACAGTTGCCAGCCTTCTCCCTCTGGTTACTCCAATGCCTCTCCCTGCCTGTTGCAAAGCTGTGTACCCCTCCTCTTCTTTGCTGCTGCGCTCGCTCTGAATGCCACCTTGCCACCTTGCCAGGTTGGGTCACTGACTTTATCATCCACCATCTTGTCTTTCACTTTTGCACTGTGGTCCTCCTCCTGACTTGTTGACTTAAAGTGACTTGTTGGCAACTATGTCTCACCATCATCCACCTCTTTAAACAGTAATTGCTGTTCCCCACTGCTGACTTCTTCTTACCGTGGCTGCTCAAATACTTGGGCATCACCACACACAATCTCCTCATGTTCCTTTTGAAATGTGCATGGTGAAAGGCCAGAAGAAGCCAATAATAGAAAGGTAAAGAGCTCCTCAGAATGTCCAAATGTGGGATCACTTGGTTCCTGAGTAGAGATGAGTGATGTTCGAGGTTCGCCAATTTTATGTTCGAGTGATTTTGGGGGTGTTCGAGAGGTTCGTCGAACTCGAGCTTTTTGCTAAAAGCTTGACAGTTCGAGTTAGGTTCGAGAACGGTTCAATCAACAAAAACGTGGCATTTCACAGTAAGACGTTGCTATCTGCATGCGTCCTGTGTCCCCAGCACAATCCCTCTCTCTTTCCTACTCACCGATCACGGGTGTCTCGCTGCACGGCTGTCAGAAATCTGTGGCATCTTTTCCTCTTTAGAAAATGGCTGCCGCTTCATTATTCAATCAGGTATTCCGTGCTTTCCCCGCCCACTGGCGCCCATGCTTGGTTGCAGTCAGACACGCCCCCACGCTGAGTGACAGCTGTCTCACTGCAACCAATCACAGCCGCCGGCGGGCGAGTCTGTATCGTGCAGTAAAATAAATAAATAATAATAAAAAAAAAATGCTGTTCCCCCCATATTTGATACCAGCCAGGATAAAGCAACACGGCTGGAGGCTGGTATTGTCAGGATGGAGAGCACCACATTATCGGGAGCCCACCACCCTAACAATATCACCCAGCAGCCGCCCAGAACTGCCGCATCCATTAGATGCGACAGTCCCGGGACGCCACCCAGCTCATCCCGAATTGCCCTGTTGCAGTGGCAATCGGAGTAATAAGACGTTAATCATGACAAGCGTCTCCCCGAGACACCTTCCATGATCAACCTGAAAGTGAAAGTAAAGAAAGACACAGCGAAAAATCCTTTATTTGGAATAAAAGACAAAAAAACACCCTCTTTTACCAGTTTATTAATCCCCAAATACACATCCAGGTCCGAAAGAATCCCCACGACACTGTCAGCTCTGCTACATGAAGATGCAGCAGCACCGTAGAACACGATCGCGCTGTGTCCTCTCCACGTAGCAATGAAGTGAATCGCGCTGTCACCAGAGACTTCACTCTGCAATGCAGACGTCAAGATTACCAAATCTGCTTATCTTTATCATTAGAGGCAGTAGCTCAGTGGATAGAGCGCTCGCCTAAGAAGCATAACTTCATGACTTCTAGTCCCGGTCAAGAATTTAATTTTTTTTTTTTTTATTTTTTAAATTTTAAATGATATTGTGCAGTAAAATAAATAAATAAATTAAAAAAAAAAATGCGGTTCCCCCCATATTTGATACCAGCCAGGATAAAGCCACACGGCTGGAGGCTGGTATTGTCAGGGTGGGGAGTGCCTCATTATGGGGAGCCCACCACCCTAACAATATCACCCAACAGCCGCCCGTAATTGCCGCATTCATTAGATGCGACAGTCCCGGGACTCCACCCAGCTCATCCCGAATTGCCCTAGTGCGGTGGCAATCGGGGTAATAATGAGTTAATATGATGAGCGTCTCCCCGAGACACCTTCCATGATTAAACTGAAAGTGAAAGTAAAGAAACACACAACGAAAAATCCTTTATTTGGAATAAAAGACAAAAAAACACCTTGTTTCACCATTTTATCAAAATCCCCAAATACCCCTCCAGGTCTGACGTAATCCACACGACACTGTCAGCTCTGCTACAGAACACGAGTGCTCTGTATCAGCTCCACGTAGCAATGAAGTGAATCGCGCGGTCAGCAAAGACTTCAGCAATGCAGACGTCAAGATTACCCAATCTGCCTATCTGTATCATTCGAGGCAGTAGCTCAATGGATAGAGCGCTCGCCTAAGAAGCATACCTTCACGAGTTCTAGTCCCAGTCAAGAATTTTATTTTTATTTTTTTTTTTTTTAATTTTAAATTATAATTATTATATAATTATAATGTAATTTAATTATGCACTGAGGGGAGGAGCCGGACATCAGCTGTGAGCCGCGGGACACACCTCTAAAATCAGAGCAATTCACGGAATAAGGCTGCATTGCTCTCTCCTCTCTCTCCCCTCTCTCTCGCCCTCTGTCTCTCTCTCTCTCTTTTTCTCTCTCTCTTTCTCTCTCTTTCTCTCTCTTTCTCTCTCTCTTTCTCTTTCACTTTTTCTCTCTCTTTCTTTCTCTCTCTCTCTGTCTCCATCTCTCTCTCCTCTCTCTCCTCTCTCTCCTCTCTCTCCTCTCTCTCTCCCCTCTCCTCCCCTCTCTCTTTTTCTCTCTCTCTTTTTATCAGTCTCTCTTTTTCTCTTTTTCCTTCTCTCTCTCCTCTCTCTCTTCTCTCTCTCTTCTCCCTCTATCCTCTCTCTCTCCTCCCTCTCTCTTTTTCTCTCTCTCTTTTTCTCAGTCTCTCTTTTTCCCTCTCTCTCTCTCTCTCTTGCTGTCTCCTCTCTCCTCTCTCTCTCTTCTCTCTCTCATATCTCTTCTCTCTCTCTTCTCTCCCCTTCTCTCCTCCTCTTTCTTCCCTCCTCTTTCTCTCTCTTTTCTCTCTTTCTCTCTCTTTCTCTCTCTCTCTTTCTTTCTCTCTCTCTCTTTTTCTCTTTCTCGCTCTCTCTTTTTCTCTCTTTCTCTCTCTCTCTTTTTCTCTCTCTCTCTTTCTCTCTTTCTATCTCTCTCTCTATCCCTCTCTCTCCTCTCTCTTTTTCTCTCTCTGTCTTTCTCTCTCTCACTTTTTCTCAGTCTCTCTTTTTCTCTTTTCCCCTCTCTCTCTCTCTCTCTCCTCTCCTCTCCTCTCTCTTCTCTCTCTTCTCTCTTTCTTTCTCTCTCTCTCTTTCTCTCTCTCCCTCTCTCTCTCCTCTTTCTCCTCTCTTTTTCTCTCTCTCTCTTTTTCTCAGTCTCTATTTTTCTCTTTTTTTCCCTCTCTCTCTCTTCTCTCTCCTCTCTCTTCTCTCTATCTCTCTCTCTCTCTCTCCCATGGCCATGGTCTCTGTGCGCACTCCCATCAGTGGGACGTCCATTTTAAATTATGTATGGAGATAAGAACAATATTACTACTGCATAGAATGTATTAAATTAACTCTGAAAAGGACTGTTGGTTGTATGTGGCAGCACTAAGGACTGTAATGCAATTAGCCCTGTGTAAATCTCTCAAATACATATCTCTACTGCAGAAACTAACCCTACACTAATGTAGACTAACAGGGGTATTATTAGAGAATAGAATGTATTTAAATTAGCATTGAAAATGACTGTTCATCGTACGTGGCAGAACCAAGGATTGTAACACAATGAACCTTGCCTAAATGCCTCTAATACACTATCACTACTCAAGTAACTAACCCTACAATAATTACAGACTAAAAGGGATATTATTAGAGAATAGAATGTATTTAAATTAGCCCTGAAAAGGACTGTTGGTTGTACCAGGCAGCACCTAGGTCTGTAACTCAATGAACCCTGCCTAAATGCAGACTAAAGGGTGCTTTACTCGTGAAAGCACCCGCCCCCCTCATTTGTGCGTCACGGGCAAATCACTGCCCGTGGCGCACAATATCGCTAGTATCCGTCACACATACTTACTTTCCTAGCGACGTTGCTGTGGGTGGCGAACAGCCTCTTTTCTTAGGGGGCGGTTCGTGCGGCATCACAGCGACGTCACACAGCAGGCGTTTAATAGAAACGGAGGGGCGGAGAGCAGCCGCATGAAAGTCACGCCCACCTCGTTGCTGGAGGACGCAGGTTTGGTGTTGTTCCTGGGGTGTCACACGTAGCGATGTGTGCTGCCTCAGGAATGACAAAGAACCTGTGTCCAGCACCAACAACGATATTTGGGAAATGGACGCCGTGTCAACAATCAACGATTTGGTGAGTAATTTGCATCGTTAGCGGTCGCTCGTACGTGTCACACGCAACGACGTAGCTAACGAGGCCGGATGTGCGTCAAGAATTCTGTGACCCCAACGACATCTCGTTAGCGATGTCGTTACGTGTAACGGGGCCTTTAGACCAGTCTTATTAGAAAATAGCATGTATTTAAATTAGTATATAAAGATAAGCTATTATGCTAATACAATCAAATGGAGAAATAGTACACAAAAGGAGAGCTTCTGAAAAAAAATAATATAAATTGCAATAGTAATTATTAACTACATTGGGGATTTTTTGTCCTCAACTTAACCTCTCCACGACACATGACGTACTGGGTATGTCATAGATTGTGTGAGGTTAGTCCCTGCCCCCTGCCAAGGGAAGTCTGCAGTGATCCGCGCACATCTCAGCTGATTTCAACAGCAGAGATGTGTGCCTGCCAGGTGCGAGTGGACCTATTAACCCCTTATATCTCAGTGCCAAAATCTGATGAGATGTATGATATGCCCTTGGAGAAAGCCACGGCGAAACGCATCAGGGTGTTATTAGTAAGGCTTTTCTAACATGTAGCATTGTGATACCTTTGTAATAGGCATTTGATAATTTATATAGGTTACCTTTTCCCATATCAGGTTTATACAACAGTTTTCCTGATAAATATTACTATTTGGTATTATTATTCATTTATCAACCTAATTCCATCTACTCCACATTGCTATTCTATTAGCTTGTGTCATCTCTATGTGAATGTAGTTCTTAGATCATAAATTATGACACATCTGATAGTTGGCATATTGTTACAATTTACTGATTGACAGTATGGTGTCATATATTACAGTTTGTCATTATTGATGTCAATTCATGACATTCTTTTGGTATAATATACACAAACTGATGTTTAATATTGTGGGGCATATTTGAGTGTCACTTGTTTATCTTTTTCACATTTTCTGCTGTACTATTTTTAAAGAAATGCTTTTATTATTAATAAAGATGAATTTTTTGCATTAAATTTGTTTGATTTTTTCCAGTGTAGTTTTGTAGGTATTGAATTTCCACTGTGTCACTACATGGCTATTAATTGATAGTCTAGCTTTTTTGTTGAGTGGTGGTCAATTTTGTAGGTTTCCCCTTAGATTAAAGTAAACCTTTACATGTTTGGTGTCTACAAACTCGTACCGACCTGAGACATCACACTGACACATCAGTTTTGTCATATGGTGAACATGGTGAATAAAATATCCCAAAAACTGTTGTGTTATCACACTTTTTGTTGCAGTTTTTCCGCACTTGAAATTTTTTGCTGTTTTCCAGTACACTGTATGGTAAAACTCATGATATCATTTAAAAGTACAGCTCATCCCGCAAAAAAACAAGCCTTTATACGGCAAGATTGACGGAAAAATAAAAAATGTACAGCTCTCGGAAGAATAGGAGCAAAAAAACCTAAAAAACAGAAACACGGAAAATGGCCCGGGGGTGAAGGGGTTAAGGTATTTTGATGAACTAATATAATAGAAAGAGGTAGTGCACTGCACTGCTTACCGTTCTGTGGAACAAATTGCAATGAAGTCCTGTGGCTTAATTCCATATGGAGCCCGTCATATGGGCACTTTGGAGTGCAGACCGACTGCTGTATACTCACATTGGACTTTACTGAATGGAACAGCTGACGGCAAGTGGAAGTCCTGACCTACCGCGGTGCTGTTGCCAAGAAATCAGAACAAATACTTATGTCGCAAAAGGAGAGGAGTTTGGCAGCACTCTGCGGTGTCAAAAAATCTGTTTTATTTTTCCTTTTTGCAGACAGGTGATGCAAACATAGGGGAGCGAGGCGGAGCGGAGCACAAGGACGACGGTACCGTTTCTCACCTCCTGAGGTGCGAAACAGTACCGTCGTCCTTGTTCTCCGCTCCCCCTCGCTCCCCCATGTTTGCATCACCTGTCTGCAAAAAGGAAAAATAAAACAGATTTTTTTGACACCGCAGAGTGCTGCCAAACTCCTCTCCTTTTGCGACATAAGTATTTTGATGAACATCGCGTCCAAGCGTTCCAAATAATATAGTAAAATTCCTGCATGTATATGAGTATCCAGAAAATCTGCTCTGGTTTGTAGGTAGGGATCTTGTGATTTATGTCAATATTTCATATCTGGAAATGAAACCGAATAGCAATAGGTTGGAATCCTTCACTATCATGCCTAGATCATTGTTCAGATAATAACCTTTTTTATCATACGATTTTTCATGAAAATTTTTAGACATATTGACATATTTTTATAAAAACTAAAAATATAATTCTGGAATGTTTTAATTTCATGAAATCACTAAATCGTTTTGGAATACAAATATATTCTCACCACTCTTTAAACAAATTTAAACAAACTGTTTTTTATATCAATCTATGTATAAATGTTTTTTTTCACCTGTATGTATAATATACATATACTGCATATATACAGTATATATGTATATTTAAGATGGGTGGAGTTTCGTAAGCTTTAAAAGGCATCTATGATTCACTGAAACGCGACTTGTGACTTCACACGTTTTCACAAATACACTCACATGGTACTGCGCTGCTTCCGGATGGAGTGCCTGGTCTTTTTTCAAATCGCCACCCAAGGATTCCGATTATGGTCCATCACTTTATCAGAACCAGTATCATTATCAACTGGGATTGGCGCCACAGTACCCACTGGAACTCACTCAGGAAAGGACCACTGAATTCTTCTGCACCTATAACTATCAGCAGCAAAACAGCACGGTAGACTGCATAGATCACAGGGTCTTCATTTTTTATCTGAACAACTATCTGGGCATATTAGTGCATGATTCCAACCTATTGCTATTCATTTACATTTCCAGATATGCAATATTAACCTAAAACCACAAAATCCCAACCTATAAATCAGAGCACATTTTCTGGATATATACATGCAGGAATTTTACATCTATTATTTGGACTTTTTGGGGTTGGAATGCCCATCAGAATACCTTGAGTTGAGGGCAAAAAAATCCCCAAGGTAATTAAAAATTTCTATTTCAATTTAAATTATTATTTTTTCAGAGCTCTCCTTTTGTGTAATATTTCTACATTGGCTGTATTAACATGATAGCATATCTTTATATACATATTTGTACTCATTTTCATGGAGCTCACACAGGATTTGTGTTAGCTGTCTGCTGTTTTTTAAGGGGATCAATGTGGTTTGACATTCCTCCAATTTGCCGGATATCTCGTGTGCGCCAGTGTATATTCTGCTTGTATTTAAATTAGTTTTGAAAAGGACTGTTGGTTGTATGTGGCAGCACCAAAGACTGTAATGCAATGAACCCTGCCAAAATGCCTCTAATATAATATCCCTACTCCAAAAACTAATACTACACTAAATGCACATTTAGAGTAGTATTATTAGAGAATAAAATGTATTTAAATTAGCTCTGAAAAGGACTATTGGTTGTACGTTGCAGCATCAAGGACTGTAATGCAATGAAACCTGCCTAAATGCCTCTACTACACTATCCCTACTCCAGAAACTAAGGGGTACTTCACAAACAGCGAGATCGCTACTGAGATCGCTGCTGAGTCACATTTTTTGTGACGCCGCAGTGACCTCATTAGCGATCTCGCTGTGTGTGACACTAAGCAACGATCTGGCCCCTGCTGTGAGATCGCTGCTCGTTACACACAGCCCTGGTTCATTTTTTTATTGTTGCTCTCCCGCTGAAAAGCACACATCGCTGTGTGTGACAGCGAGAGAGCAACAATACTTAATGTGCAGGGAGCAGGAGCCGGTGTCTGACAGCCTGCGGTAAGCTGTAACCAAGGTAAACATCGGGTAACCAAGGTGGTTACCCGATATTTACCTTCGTTACCAGCGTCTGCAGCTCTCACTCTGCTAGTGCCGGCTCCCTGCTCCCTGCACACATAGCCGGAGGACACATTGGGTAAATAAGAAAAGGTTTGCTTATTAACCCGATGTGTGCTGTGGCTACAAGTGCAGGGAGCCAGCGCTAAGCGGTGTGCGCTGGTAACTAAGGTAAACATCGGGTAACCATACCCGATGTTTACCTTAGTTACCAGTGTCCGCAGCTTCCAGACGCCGGCTCCCTGCAAGCACAGCATCGCTTCCATGTCGCTGCTGGCTGGGGGCTGGTCACTGGTCACTGGTGAGATCTGCCTGTTTGACAGCTCACCAGTGACCATGTAGCGACGCAGCAGTGATCCTGACCAGGTCAGATCGCGGGTGGGATCGCTGCTGCGTCGCTAAAGTGTGATGGTACCCTACCTCTACACTGATTGCAGACAAAGAGAAATCTTATTAGAGAATAGAATGTATTTAAATTAGCCCTGAAAAGGACTGTTAGTTGTTTGCGGCAGCACCAAGGACTGTAACCCAATGAACCCTACCTTAATGCCTCTAACACTATCCTGACAGTGTCAGCTTAAAGATGCACTTAGATCATGCACGAGCAGTATAGAATAGACTCTATTTCAATTAGCGCTCAGTGACTGTTGGTTTAATGTTACACCAACAGGTAGTAAAAGTCTATAATACATTGTCCCTTCTCCAGCAGAAACTCTCAATACAATATTTCCAGGTACAGTTTCACCAAACATGGCATCACCCGCTCTTATATAGAATACTAGCTGTAGTACCCTGGTGTTGCCCGGGATAGTAACTGTCTCTCTGTCTCTCTCCCAGTCTCTGTCTGTGTGTCGCAGTCTGTCTGTCTCGCTGTCTGTCTCTTTCCTTGTCTGTCTGTTTCTATCTCTCTGTCTGTATTTGCATCAGTCTCAATCTCTGTATCTATCTGTCTCTCTCTCTGTCTCTTTGCCCGGCTGTCTGTTTCTAGGTCTGTCTCTTTCCTGGTCTGTTTCTTTCCTGGTCTGTCTCTTTCCAGGTCTGTCTCTTCCCAGGGCTGTCTCTTTCACGGGCTGTCTCTTTGCTGGGCTGTCTCTTTGCCGGGCTCTCTCTTTGCCGGGCTGTCTCTTTGCATGGCTGTCTCTTACCAGGGCTGTCTCTTTGCCCGTCTGTCTTTTTCCAGGTCTGTCTCTTTGCCTGTCTGTCTCTTTGGGCATTTGTCTCTTTGCCCGGCTGTCTCTTTGCCTGGCTGCCTCTTTTCAGGGCTGTCTCTTTCCCGTCTGTCTCTTTGCCTATCTGTCTCTTTGCCCGGTCTGTCTCTTTCCCGGTCTGTCTCTTTCCAGGTCTGTCTCTTTCCACGTCTGTCTCTTTCCATGTCTGTCTTTTTCCACGTCTGTCTCTTTTCAGGTCTGTCTCTTTGGGCATTTGTCTCTTTGGGCATTTGTGTCTTTGACCGGCTGTCTCTTTGCTCGGCTGTCTCTTTGACCGGCTATCTCTTTCCAGGGCTGTCTCTTTCCAGGGCTGTCTCTTTGACCAGCTGTCTCTTTGACCGGCTGTCTCTTTGCCTGGTCTGTCTCTTTGCCCGGTCTGTCTCTTTCCCGGTCTGTCTCTTTCCTGGTCTGTCACTTTCCAGGTCTGTCTCTTTGCCAGTCTGTCTCTTTCCAGGGCTGTCTCTTTCCAGGTCTGTCTCTTTGCCCATCTGTCTCTTTGCCCGTCTGTCTCTTTGCCCGGTGTGTCTCTTTCCCGGTCTGTCTCTTTCCAGGTCTGTCTCTTTGGGCATTTGTGTCTTTGCTCGGTTGTCTCTTTGCCCGGCTGTCTCTTTGCCTGGCTGTCTCTTTCCAGGGCTGTCTCTTTCCAGGGCTGTCTCTTTGCCCGGCTGTCTCTTTGCCTGGTCTGTCTCTTTGCCTGGTCTGTCTCTTTGCCGGTCTGTCTCTTTCCCGGTCTGTCTCTTTCCAGGTCTGTCTCTTTGCCAGTCTGTCTCTTTCCAGGGCTGTCTCTATCCAGGACTGTCTCTGCAGCTTCGGCCCCGGTGATGAAGTCGCGGTGCAGAGCTGAGCAGCTCCTCCGCCTCCTGTCTCCGGCCTCACTGTACAAATGTATGCGCGCCTGAAAGAAGCGCATACATTTGAATACCGACGCGGTCTCCAAGTCATGCACACCTCATCGGTGCAGGCCTGGGGACTCCCACAGTGCACCGCTAGGACCTTTGGTGAGTCACATGACACACGTGATGTCACTAAAGGTCCTGCAACTGTGGAAACTTCAGTGATCGTACAGAACTTGTACGATCACTGAAGTTTATGATTGAAAGACTGGGGGCCCCTCAGAGCGTGGGGGCCCTGGATGAGCTGCCCAATCTGCCCACCAATAAATGCCGGCCCTGAGACACAGCCGGCCCCGCGGCCCTGTACAGTGGCCCCGCACAATATAAGGCACGAGGGCCCACTGAGATTCCCCGCTACCCCGGTGGGCCAGACCAAGCCTGAAACTAGGTGCCGCTCACATCAGTGGTATTTTGCCGCAGGGCCGGATCCGGTACAAACGCGATTAAGTTCAATTCCCCTCCAATGGAATTGCGGCAAGATGCAGCCGCATGTGAAGCACGCAACCGCATGTGACTGCATCCTGCCGCGACTTCATTAGAAGTGAATTGAGCTGAAACGCATTTGTACCGCAAAATACCACTGATGTGAGCGGCGCCTTATGTGTAATACTGAGAAAATTATACAGGGAAAAAGCATTAAACACATGAAGAAAAAGGGGTGCAAAAAAAACATGAAAAGTCAGGACACCAGCTAAAATCTTTCAGTAATTAGAAAGCAATCTTGGCACGTCAGAATTACCATCTTTCCAGTATTTGTTGCTACTTTGTATTGATTTCTTCACTAGTCTCCTTATTGTATGACATTTTACATTTGTTCTGGATTTTTGGTAGATGAGACCAAAACTAAAAGTGGAACCAATAATCTCATTAAGAAAATTAAAACTTATTAATACCCTAAACATGTTTCACGGTTTCAATTCTTCATAACAATCTGTGATCCAAAAATGTACCAAAATAAAATTAAAATTTTAACCATATTTTGTTCATTTTTCTGACAATGGTAAAATATCAGTTTTCTCTACAGCATTTATGATTGTGTTTGGGAATGTTTCACATTACACTGAAAATATGTTAAAAAAAAGTAAATCTTCCTGTCTGTCTGCCAAGTTTTATTGTAGCCAAAATGTAAATGAAGATGGAGATGATGCAGACAACTGTCTGTTCAAACTGAAGACAAGCATGTCAGCTAAAAACCTACGAAAAGAAATGAATGCATTGTACTGTCTTTATATAATGAAACTTTAATACTATAAGACAGAATACCAGTTAACAATCATTGGCGCTCATACACACATTTGTTTTTGTGTATGAGTGCTAGCTGTGTTTTTACCTATAATAGTGAAGTGATACGTCTGTGATATTTTCAAAGACCGATTGCTCCATGCAAAATAGTGAAGATATGTCCAATATTAATCTAAGTGGCAAATCAAAATTGGCAGTGAAAGTCTATAAATCCGTGTAAAAAGCTGCCATCCAAATGCTGTCCATTTTTCACAATCTGCTAGGCAGGAAAAGATAGAGAATTTATTATTCTGTTTCTCTTTTGAGGAAAAACTAGTAAAACTCTGATTAACCTGTGATGGTAAAAACTTACACTCCAATGATGCTCTAAGGGGTACTTTGCACGATGCGACATCGTTAGCCGAATGTAGCTATGCCGAGCGCGATAGTCCCCGCCCCGTCGCAGATGTGATATCTTGTGATAGCTGCCGTAGCGAACATTATCGCTACGGCAGCTTCACACGGACTTACCTGCCCTGCGACGTCGCTCTGGCTGACGACCCGTCTCCTTCCTAAGGGGGCGGGTCATGCAGCATCACAGCGACGTCACACGGTAGGCGGCCAATAGAAGCGGAGGGGCGGAGATGAGCGGGACGAAATATCCCGCCCACCTCCTTCCTTCCTTATTGCAGGCGGGACGCAGGTAAGGAGATGTTCCTCGCTCCTGCGGCTTCATACACAGCGATGTGTGCTGCCGCAGGAGCGAGGAACAACATCTTACCTGTCGCTGCAGCGAAATTATGGAAATGACCGACACTACACAGATCACCGATTTTCGACGCTTTTGCGATCGTTTATTGGTGCTTCTAGGCTTTATATGTTGCGATGTCGTTACCGGCGCCGGATGTGTGTCACTTTCGATTTGACCCTGACGAGATCGCAGTAGCAATGTCGCAACGTGCAAAGTACCCCTAACACTCTCACCAACAACACTGATGAAACCTGGACTGATTTTCTAATATGAGAAATGCACGGATGTCTGAAGGAGTACAAGTTTAAACATTAAAGAAGCACTCCCATCAAAACTTTTATCCTCTTAATATATTGTAATTATCATACTGTATAGTACTATGTATTTACAATTGCTCATTTTGCCCTTCTACCCAGTTAATTCTTCTCTTATCCATTCGGTCTATGACGAGATTAAAAACAGATTTATCAGATAGTTCATAAGTCAGCGTAGGGGTAATCTAGATTACTATTTAGAGGTTTAGTTGCCTTTGGAGATTAAAAACAGGCTCACTGAATGATTTAAACCTGTATTTAAAAACAATGTCTCTTTTCCGTGCATGAATCATCCCCCTCTTCAACTCCTGACCCAGCTGCTCCCTCCTCCCCTCTGCCAGGGACTTTGCAGTGATGACTCATGCAGGAAAAATAGACTTCCTATTTCTACATAAAGCTTAGAGGGTTTGGCAGGTTTGATTTTAATTACGTGATGCCATAGAGACCTAATGGCGAAAGCAGGCGTCACACGAGACGATCTATCGTGCGATATACCGTCGGAGTCATGGTTTTCGTGACGCACATCCGGCATCGTTTACGACATCGTCCCGTGTGACACCTACGAGCGACGCAGAACGTTCGCAAATCATGTATCGTTGACACATCGTTTATTTTTAAAAAGTCGTTTATTTTTCTTTGCGCCGGTTGTTCATCGTACCTGGGGCAGCATACATCTCTCCATGTGACACCCCGGGAATGATGAACTCAGCTTACCTGCGTCCCGCGGCTCCCGCCGGCTATGCGGAAGGAAGGAGGTGGGCGGAATGTTTACGTCCCGCTCATCTCCGCCCCTTCGCTTCTATTGGCCAGCCGCTGTGTGACGTCGCTGTGACGCCGAACGTCCCAGCCCCCTCAGGAAGTGGATGTTCGCCGCCCACAGCGACGTCGCTCAGCAGGTAAGTATGTGTGACGGCGGTTTAATGACTTTGCGCGTCACGGGCAACTAATTGCCCGTGACGCACAAATGACAGGGGCGGGTACGATCGCTCGTGCGATCGCACGATAGATTGTACTGTGTGACACCCGCATTAGAGAAGAATTAACTGGGTAGACGGACAAAATTAGATATGGTAAGTACACAGTGCTATATAATATGAAGATGCACTATATAAGGAAGAAATGAAATAATGGTAATGTTTATTTATAAAGGAAAACAAAAATGCAAAAGAAATTGTGCAGTACGTTTAGAAACTTTATGTAATGCAAATCTGTCATCAAATATATGCTATCCTCTTTGAGTAAAGACTATAGTGTGAAATGCTGAGCACAGGAATATATAGTCTTATATTTTTAGAATTAGTGTATATATATATATATATATATATATATATATATATATATGTATATATATGTATGTATATACAGTTAGGTCCAGAAATATTTGACAGTGACACAATTTTCACGAGTTGGGCTCTGCATGCCACCACATTGGATTTGAAATGAAACCTCTACAACAGAATTCAAGTGCAGATTGTAACGTTTAATTTGAAGGTTTGAACAAAAATATCTGATAGAAATTGTAGGAATTGTACACATTTCTTTACAAACACTCCACATTTTAGGAGGTCAAAAGTAATTGGACAAATAAACCAAACCCAAACAAAATATTTTTATTTTCAATATTTTGTTGCGAATCCTTTGGAGGCAATCACTGCCTTAAGTCTGGAACCCATGGACATCACCAAACGCTGGCTTTCCTCCTTCTTAATGCTTTGCCAGGCCTTTACAGCCGCAGCCTTCAGGTCTTGCTTGTTTGTGGGTCTTTCTGTCTTAAGTCTGGATTTGAGTAAGTGAAATGCATGCTCAATTGGGTTAAGATCTGGTGATTGACTTGGCCATTACAGAATGTTCCACTTTTTTGCACTCATGAACTCCTGGGTAGCTTTGGCTGTATGCTTGGGGTCATTATCCAGCTGTACTATGAAGCGCCGTCCGATCAACTTTGCGGCATTTGGCTGAATCTGGGCTGAAAGTATATCCCTGTACACTTCAGAATTCATCTGGCTACTCTTGTCTGCTGTTATGTTATCAATAAACACAAGTGACTCAGTGCCATTGAAAGCCATGCATGCCCATGTCATCACGTTGCCTCCACCATGTTTTACAGAGGATGTGGTGTGCCTTGGATCATGTGCCGTTCCCTTTCTTCTCCAAACTTTTTTCTTCCCATCATTCTGGTACAGGTTGATCTTTGTCTCATCTGTCCATAGAATACTTTTCCAGAACTGAGCTGGCTTCATGAGGTGTTTTTCAGCAAATTTAACTCTGGCCTGTCTATTTTTGGAATTGATGAATGGTTTGCATCTAGTTGTGAACCCTTTGTATTTACTTTCATGGAGTCTTCTCTTTACTGTTGACTTAGAGACAGATACACCTACTTCACTGAGAGTGTTCTGGACTTCAGTTGATGTTGTGAACGGGTTCTTCTTCACCAAAGAAAGTATGTGGTGATCATCCACCACTGTTGTCATCCGTGGACGCCCAGGCCTTTTTGAGTTCCCAAGCTCACCAGTCAATTCCTTTTTTCTCAGAATGTACCCGACTGTTGATTTTGCTACTCCAAGCATGTCTGCTATCTCTCTGATGGATTTTTTCTTTTTTTTCAGCCTCAGGATGTTCTGCTTCACCTCAATTGAGAGTTCCTTAGACCGCATGTTGTCTGGTCACAGCAACAGCTTCCAAATGCAAAACCACACACCTGTAATCAACCCCAGACCTTTTAACTACTTCATTGATTACAGGTTAACGAGGGAGACGCCTTCAGAGTTAATTGCAGCCCTTAGAGTCCCTTGTCCAATTACTTTTGGTCCCTTGAAAAAGAGGAGGCTATGCATTACAGAGCTATGATTCCTAAACCCTTTCTCCGATTTGGATGTGAAAACTCTCATATTGCAGCTGGGAGTGTGCACTTTCAGCCCATATTATATATATAATTGTATTTCTGAACATGTTTTTGTAAACAGCTAAAATAACAAAACTTGTGTCACTGTCCAAATATTTCTGGACCTAACTGTATATATATATATATATATATATATAATACATCCAGAATGGCGTTGTTCATCCATTAGATGCGGCAATCCCAGCATTTTTCCTGGCTCATTCCGATTGCCCTGGTGTGATGGCAAACGGGGTAATAAGGGGCTAATGACAACTCACAGCTGCCACTAAGCCCTAGATTAGTAATGGGAGGCGTCTATTAGACACCCCCATTACTAATCTATAAGTGAAAAGAAATAAACATAATAACTATAGGCTTCCATAGCCTGAGAATACCAGACCCCAGCTGTTGGCTTTATCATGGCTGGGTATCAAAATTGGAGGGGACTGTATGCCATTTTTTAAAATTATTTATTTAAATAATGGAAAGTCTCATGGTGTCCCTCTTTTTATGATACACAGCCAAGATAAGCACATGGATGGGGCTGCAGCCGACTTTAAATGTTCTGAGTATCTTAATATGGGGGAGCCGACACCAATTTTTTTAATTAATTTATTTATTTTAACACTCCAATAGGGACACACACAGTGTCTGTGACTGGTTGCAATCAGACACACTTCATATAGGGTGGGGGTGCTGTGTGACTGCAGCCAATCACAGATGCTGGGACTGAAGTAGGGTGTTACAGCCACGCAGGTAAGCCTTCGCTTTCCCTATTTTCTTTCTTTTTCCTTTTTTTTTTTAATTATCTGAATGGCCAGATCCGGATGGTTACCCGGAGTTCCTTGAGAATTCAGAGCCCAGGATTGGCGCACGGGTACTAGGCTACCCACGTGGATCTGGACTTTTGGGTTCGCCCAGCACTAGTGTTGTGCAAATACTTTTATTGTCTTAGAGAACCACTTTAAACATTGTATAAATTATGCAACATTATATTATGATCAGAAAAAATTGTTTGTTTTTTTTACAGGATTCACTGCAGTTGCACACTATTTGTTTTTCCTTAGAGATTATTGCATAATTACATTTACATGCAATCTAAAACAAGAATGATAATATTTAACAAAGACAGTGTGGTGCAATATTACAAGCAAGGACATATCTATAGTGGGTGCAGGGGTTGCAGTTTCCTTGGGATGCCCAAAAGGTCTGTCTGATTTCATGTCATGACAAAACATCTGATATATCGTATTTTCCTTCTTTATCCAATATATGTTTGGGCTAAAAGTAAAAATGCAAGTACTTTGAACTGTTCCTTACATCCAATTCCTACACTTTCTATGCACATCTTAAGACTTACACAGAAACATGGAATTTTTGGTTAATGAATGAATAAAGAATTGAAGTAATTGTAAATATCCCAGTTTAAGGATAGAAAGATTATCAAAGTCGTTCACCAATTAAAATACAGAGGGGAAAATCTACACCAAAATTAATTCATTTAAGTCTTGAGAGAAAAGCTTGGAAGATTTGCTTTTTGATGTTCCTCTGGACTAATTTAAGCAGAGACTTTGATAAACGACAATTTCATATCCTTATAGCCTTATGCTTGGACTGTTCTTATGTTAACTGAAAATATATCTGATTGAGTTTATGGTAGAAGCTAGAAAAAAAAAAGAATTAAGATTCCAGAAGTACATTAAACATTTCAAACAAGACGTCTTAAGAGGAAACGAAGAGCGACAATGATAACACATATCACATCATTTATGTTTTATAAATATAAAAGGATACCTGTAACTTTAAGTCCTTGAGTTTTTGTCTTCTATCAGGATGTTACAATTTCCATTAGTTGTTTCTAAGTTGCAATTGTTGCAGGAACAGCTGACATTTAATATGTCGTCACTTACAGCTATAACAGTGGTGGTCACCAAACTTTTCTAAGACTGTAATTACACTATACATACATTACAGAAATGTGGGTATCTGAAACAGTGTCTCTGTTTCTTGGTGCACCTTTAGTAGAAGCTGTGCCAAGAAACACATGTAATGTGGTGGTGGTGGTGGGGGGGGAAATGTGTATTGTCTTCAGACCCATACTTAAATCATCTCTTTCCAAAGAAATCCTCAAATAATAATTAAAACAAATAAACTCTGACCTCCATTCACATGCTTTTTTTTGGTCAGTGTGCTCTAGACAATAACGTAGCTACTCTGGGCCGCAGTCACCCCAGGCCCATAACCTAGAGGGGCCCACGACGAGCTACTGCCACCCAGATCCATGTTAAAACATTAGTTTTCTTGGGTTTCTTTTTTTAAACCCTATTCCCCTTTGCTGGGCCAAGTAGCAAATCCAGTGATTTTTTTTTTTTTAAATGGGGGGGGGGTTGATACATGAGTGCACTGCAGAGACAGGGAAGCTCTAATCTGATGCCAGCCCAGATGGAAGAAAATACACTGCTCAGAAAGTGAAAGGGAACACTTAACCAACCGAATATACCTCCAAGTTAATAAAACTTCTGTGAAATCAAACTGTCCACTTAGGAAGCAACACTTATTGACAATCAATTCCACATGCTGTTAACAGTGTAGATGGAATAGACATCAGATGGAAGTTATTGGCAATTATCAAGACACACTCAATAAAGGAGTGTTTCTGCAGGTGGAGACCACAGACCATATCTCTGTACCAATGCTTTCTGGCTGATGTTTTGGACACTTTTGAATGATGGTTGTGCTCTCACACTCGTGGTAGATGGACTCTACAATCCACACAAGTAACACAGGTAGTGCAGCTCATCCAGGATGGCACATCAATGCGAGCTGTGGCAAGAAGGTTTGCTGTGTCTGTCAGCATAGTATCCAGAGGATGGAGGCACTACCAGGAGACAGGCCAGTACATCAGGAGTCGGTGAGGGGGCCGTAGGAGGGCAGCAACCCAGCAGCAGGACCGCGACCTCCGCCTTTGTGCAAGGAGGAACAGGAGGAGCACTGCCAGAGCCCTGCAAAATGACCTCCAGCAGGCCACAAATGTGCATGTGTCTGCACAAATGGTTAGAAACCAGCTCCATAAGGATGGCATGATGGCCCGATGTCCACAGATGGGGGTTGTGCTCACTGCCCAACACCATGCAGGACGCTTGGCATTTGCCACAAAACACCAGGATTGGCAAATTTGCCACTGGCACCCTGTGCTCTTCACAGATGAAAGCAGGCTCACACTGAGCACATGTGACAGACGTGACAGAGTCTGGAGACACCGTGGAGAGCGATCTGCTGCCTGCAACATCCTTCAGCATGACCGGTTTGGCAGTGGGTCAGTAATGGTGTGGGGTGGCATTTCTTTGGAGGGCCGCACAGCCCTCCATGTGCTCGCCAGAGGTAGCCTGACTGCCATTAGGTACCGAGATGAGATCCTCAGACCCCTTGTGAGATCATATGCTGGTGCGGTTGGCCCTGGGTTCCTCCTATTGAAGGACAATGCCAGACCTCATGTGGCTTTAGTGTGTTAGCAGTTCCTGCACGTTGAAGGCATTGAAGCTATGGACTGGCCCGCCCGTTCCCCAGGCCTGAATCAGATTAAGCACATCTGGGACATCATGTCTCACTCCATCCACCAACGTCACGTTGCACCACAGATTGTCCAGGAGTTGGCAGATGCTTTTGTCCAGGTCTGGGAGGAGATCCCTCAGATCACCATCTGCAACCTCATCAGGAGCAGCCCAGGCGTTGTAGGGAGATCATACAGGCTTGTGGAGGCCACACACAATACTGAGCCTCATTTTGACTTGTTTCCACTTTCATTTTGTCATGTTTTGTCTTGTTTTGATTTTCATTTTGACTTGTTTCCACTTTCATTTTGTGTGTGTCTTCAAATCCAGGCCTCCATTGGTTAAAACATTTTATTTCCATTGATGATTTTTGTGTGATTTTATTGTCAGCACATTCAACTTTGTACAAAACAAAGTATTCAATGAGAATATTTCATTCATTCAGATCTAGGATGTGTTATTTGAGTGTTGCCTTAATTTTTTGAGCAGTGTACATGCTAATCGTGCAGAACCTGCAATGAGGGCACATGTGACAGGTAATGATTGAAGAGGAGGACATGGGATTTGCAAGCTGTGACAGAGGGGTGCAGGCTGTGACAGAGGGGCAGAAAGTGTGACAGAGGGGTACAAGCTGTCACAGAAGGGTGATGGGTGTGACAAAAGGGTGCAGTCTGTCACAAAAGGGTGCAGATTGTGACAAAGAGTTGCAGGCTGTAAGAGAGGGATACAGTTTTATGGATGCTGTGCTGCACTTGGTCTTCTCCTACCTGTCTGATTATCTGCAGCACTGCTGTATTTGAGTCTCAGTAGCATAAAATTACCACAGCTAATTACGACAAATTGGGTTTCTTCAAAAAAGTATAAATTTTAATCAGTTTGAAAATGCCATTACAACCATGTCTTCAGTTAAAAAAAAACACCGGAGTGGGGCTTTATTCCACTCCCAGCCACCATCTTCTACTCTCCTTTGCAATGAACCAGTCCTGTTCCATCATCTTGTGATCTCAGCTCTTGACTGACTAGAAGTCAGTTCTAAAGATCACAAGCTCTCAATGTAAGTCTATGAGAGCTTCATTCTGGCTCTCATAGACTTACAATGAAAAGTGTTTTCAGGTGCATCCAGTAAACACTTGAGTGATCTAGCAGATGACAACTAACAGAAAACAATCCAAGTGGCACTGAAAATAGCAGAAGATGGCAACTTGTAAATTTTCTACCACATGCAAGCAACATACATTACGGATTTGAAAAACATTGCCGGAGTGGTGCTTTAACAATCCAAAATCCTGTTGAAATGTCCTCTTAAATTGTGAATGTAAAAAAAAAAAATAATCATATGTCTGTTTGAGTTCCATCTTTGTTACATTTTTGTATCACTTTTGCTATAGTATTCTGATTGATAAGTAAAGCTTTGCTGATCTTCTTGTAGGGTTCACCTTTCTTGT
This sequence comes from Anomaloglossus baeobatrachus, assembly GCF_048569485.1. Taxonomy (NCBI): domain Eukaryota; kingdom Metazoa; phylum Chordata; class Amphibia; order Anura; family Aromobatidae; genus Anomaloglossus; species Anomaloglossus baeobatrachus. The sequence goes on from NC_134354.1 coordinate 660,409,723, forward strand.
GATTACAGATATCAATAGATGGCTTATGAGATTTCATCCTCCTGACAGCTACCCTTTAAATATATGTACCCATGTACATATATAGATATGCAAAGAGGTGTTCAGCTTGTCATATTTCCCCCCTGAAGACAACAGCTGTTTTAATGTGCAATGTTTTTATCTATGTTAAGATGTCCACTTTACACACAGCGACATCGCTAGCTGGTGAAAGAACCCGCCCCGTCGGTTGTGCGTCACAGGTAAATCGCTGCCCGTGACACACAACATCGCTAACACCCGTCACACATACTTACCTGCCTAGCGACGTCGCTGTGGCCGGCGAACCGCCTCCTTTCTAAGGGGGAGGTTTGTTCGGCGTCACAGAGGCATCACTAAGCGGCCGCCCAATAGAAGCAGAGGGGCGGAGATGAGCGGCCGTAACATCCCGCCCACCTCCTTCCTTCCTTATTGGTGGCAGCCACAGGTACGATGTGGTTCCTTGTTCCTGCAGTGTCACACATAGCAATGTGTGCTGCCGCAGGAACAACGAACAACATCATATCTGCAGCAGCAACAATTTGAGATTAGAAAGACGCGTCAATGATCAATGATATGGTGAGTATTTTTGACCGTTAACGGTCGTTCCTGCGTTTCACACGCAAAAACGTCGCTAACAAGGCCGGATGTGCGTCACGAATTCCATAACCCCCAACGACATCTCGTTAGCTATGTCGTTGTGTGTAAAGTGGCCTTTAGGTGCAAGTATTTTACATGTTTAATCCTCCCAGGTTGTAGGTCTGTTAGTCACGCATTACAGGGTTAACACAGGGCCGGCCCATATTGGGGAGGAATGTTACGAACCATGTGAAGTTGGTTCGTCGTTCAGGAGTTAGTTGAGAAGAGACATGGTGTAAGACCAAGGACAGGAGGAGAGGATGATGAGGAGAAGAGGATTGTGCAAGGAAGGAAAGAATGAAAACTTAACTTTTACCGAGGTGACTAAGCATCACAGGTGAGTTGGCGACTCCTGCAAAAAAGTTTAAAGGTGGGAATCCGAGTTGGCCAGCTGAAAGGGGGCCTTAGAGGAAAAAGGGAGCATCCGTTTGAGGACACTGGGAATAGGGTATTGGCTCTACAAGTGGCCCTAAGAAAGGAGCAAAGCAAGTTGTTGGGGTATAGTGGCCATAGCACCACACATGGAACTGTGTGACCCTATATCTAGGAAGATGTAGTCACTCCAACTGTCCCCCTATTCATTGGTTGTCTCCATTGCTGCGAACAAAATGCAATCTTTAACCCTTTGAAAGTAGACGGCGTATTGTAAAGAACATAATGGAGAATGTGTAACATGTTACCCCCTGTTCACCAGTTTGGCCGTGTATAAAGAAAACAAGGGATCCTTCAATGAAATCAGCAGCTGGAGGAGGATTCTGGTGGTCACAGGACGAAATGGATGTAGTGGAGGAACTTATGAAGGTAGATGCCTTGGCCAGAGAATGGATCCCCAAAGACCATTCTTTGATGAACAATGCACCAAAGGCTGGGTCAATTACTTTAACCACCTAGAGGGTTTTGGTTTCATAGAGAAACAGGGTACTGGTGACCAGGACTATGTGAATAGGGCCATGGTGAAGCGGGACTCTTGGTATTATCACCTATATAGCCTGTACGTTGGGGAGCAGGTCACCTTCTGCAAGATGTGGTGCAACAAAGGCTGGTCTGCAGTGAGAGTAACCTACCCTGTCACCCTCAAAGAGGTGGAAAGATGGGAGGAGGAAGCTGACTTTGAAAGGAGGAAAGGAAATCGTTCCTGGCAGGAAAGAGTGAGCGATCCCACTGAAGTCTGAGTTGGACCAGGCCGCAGGGAGGAGGGAAGGCCAACACAGTACTGAGGATGCGGGGAACCAAACTTCTGAAGAAGCTGCAATGGAATTTGTGAAACCTCAAACTACAGTTGCTCCTTCCATTGCTATGCCTGGACCCTCAATTAAGGTCTCAGGAAACAGCAATGCCTAGGTTTTTGGGAGGTCTAGTAGCCAGCAGGAAGATTCGGCCCACCTCAAGTTTCCAGAACAACCATGGAGGTGGATGAGACCACCTTCCCCCAAGACCTGGAAGGCTATGAGGAATAATAAGGCCTAAAGTTGTGTTTGCCATAAAGGTAAACCAGCTGTATCCTCATTGGCCAAAAGGCCATTTCATTTAAGAGGATTCAAGTTCCGGAGAACCCCTGGTGATAATAGGCGCACACACCTAACCTCAAATTTACTGTCGCATACCAGAGTGAAGAAAGGGAGCACCTCTCCTAGATAGAGGTACTCACTTTCTTCGCAAATTTGTCAGCAGGGTTTCACACCCAAAAGAATTTATAAGAAATAAGTTATATGTATAAACTTCTGTTGCATGACGTCACAATATGACTACAGGTGTCACGCCAGGTATGAGTGGTTTCCCGGTGAATGGTGCAACACCATGGGGACACCTGGGTGAGAGAACCTGGGTGATATGGTGGGGGAGGGAAAGACCCCCGTAGAGTGACGTCACACAAAGGGAACACAATACAACGGTAGGCCCTGGCACTAGGGACAGGATAGCGGGGATACTTTCTAACACTCACCTGAGACTAATATCCATCCGTAAACAGGTCCTTCACCCCATGTGCCGATCACGGGCCAAGGTCCTTGCTTGCCATGAACTCACCCTAACTAGTGAAGGCCAGTGAGAAGCCACTGAAAATAAAACAACATGAGGTAGGTAAGACAATCAGGTGGGGAAAGACACAACAAACAGGAACTTCGCAGCTGCACTATTAACAACACTACAGTTGAATATAATCGTTTGTTTGCACAAGTGCTAGGAGATTTCCTTTGCAAATAAGAATTACTTATTACTACTATCACCTCTCTGCAAATAAAGCTGTATTTATACAAAAAGATAATTGTTTAACCAGCGTTCTTAAGATATATTCTTTCAGTGTAAACAAGCTGTTAATCACCCGATGAATGAGGAAAATGCTCCTTCATCAGGTGAAATGATCTTTTGCGCAAGCACAAAAGATCATCGTTCTCTGTGGTGTATCATCCTCTAGAAACAAGACTCGAACAATGGCAACCTATCTGCAATGAACAATCTTATTGCAGATCGCTCAGTGCACATTATTTACTGCATTCTGGCAGTGAAAATTGGCTATCTACAGTATTAAATGACCACCGATCACCAATAGTTTACCAATTGGTGTTCGCTTACTGCCTCCAGTCGTCTATCTGAACCATACAAAGGTCTGTTTACATATACAATACATATTAGCAGCCAGTAACTTACCACTGACATCTCATTTGATTAGAGCAATTTTCTTTGTTTCCTCTCCAAATTGTCAGACCTTATTGTTGACGTCCTGAAGCCATGATGTGGTCACTGCAGAGTTTGTTGCACAATTCACTGAGCCCCTGAAAGTAAAAATGCCATATATATATATATATATATATATATATATATATATATATATATACATATATGTATATATATAGTACATTTATTTCCTGAAAAAGAGTCTCCCACCCAGCGCCTCTGAATATAACTATGCTCCTCACAATTAATATATTCTTAGCCATTGTGCAACCCACCATCCAAAATATGAACTGATATGCCAGCATTGTGCCCCCTGTTAAAGTGTACCTGACAGGTCCCTTGTGCCCCCAGAACCACCAGCAGTTGTGTCTACCTATCAAAATTCCATGCCAAACAGTCCTTTTGTTACAATGGACACAAACAGATCTTTAGAAAAAGTATTTCTAAAGTCTGCTCATGGAAATGAACCCTTTGACTTGTCGATGTGACAAGAGTGGACATATAATTGGTGCAACCTGTGCAGCTGAACAGGGGCCTAAGAGGTGAGGAGGTCCATATCTACCTCCAAAGGAGGTGAAATGTGCATTTTGCTGAGATCTTGGGTTGCAAAGGGCCCATATATTGTTCTTGCACTGGGGCCCTTTTTGTCTGTGTTCACCAGTGCAATGGAGCGTAGATGCCCCAGAGTAGTCGGTCCAGTTAGCATGTTATCACCCCACGGTCAGCATGATAACATAATTTACAAGAGTCAGCGCTCTACAAATCACGCACATGGATGAGTTTTTTTTTTACTTGCATCATTGACTCCGTCGTGTACACTCCCGATGATGTGCAGTGCGCCTCTCTAAAGCTGGGATGCGTACACCCAGCTTCAGAGGCTCAATGATGTAAGGCAACAAAGCCGCACACAGGCGAATGATTTGTAGAGTGCTGGCGATAATGCCTGCTCTTATAAATCATGATATCAAGCCCACAGGGGCGCGATAACATGTTAAGTATGTCTCAACGCCCCACCACTGTGCACCTCTCACTCCCCCAATCGATTATAAGATTATACCCCAAATTCATTATGCAATGTTCTCTCACCCCTCCACCCCCAATTTATTATAATACTCTTTGCTCCCCGCACATCCAATTCATTATACTACACGGTGTCCTCCTTCATGTAATATGCTGTGCCCTCATTCATTATAACACACTGTGCTCTCACAATGTCTGCCCACCCCCAATTCATTATAATACTCTATGCTCTCCCTAACCCTTCATCCACTTCATTATAATATACTGTGCTCTCTCCCACCCACCAGGTAACTTACTGGTAAATAACTTACCTCTCTTGGCGATCCCTTGTAGCTCTTCTTCCTTCCTCTTTTTGGTCAGTGTGTACGTCCTGAGCCGGAGCCCCAACAGAGTTATAGCCCAGATTGTCCTCATTATAATCCACCTATCTGTACATGTAGCACTTCTAAAAACAAGTCCAGTAATAACTTTACATGACAATCTGTTCCTCCATTACTGAGAAAATAGCATTTGAATTGATATGCAAATTTTCTGTAGATCTGAAGTCAGTCAGCCCAGCTGTATTGTGCGCACAGTGCCGCCTCCTCTGATATGGCTGATGGCTCTTTTACCTGAAGTCAGAACAGAGGCTGTCAGTCAAGCAGGAGGAGGCAGAGCTGGGTGGGAGATAGAGCTATATGACAGAGGCTTCAGAGCTACAGCCTCATTTGCATATAAATTCAAACATTAATTTCTCAATAATGGATGGGCAGACTGTCTAAGTAAAGATACTTCTGGAATTTTCTTTGCTGAGCTTCATGCATACAGTTGAAACCAGATGTTTACATACACTATCTAAAAAGATGTATGTGTATGTAAACTGTTAACTTTGCAGAAGGCAAGAAAGATGCCTTAAAACAGGGGTGGGGAATCTCCGGTCCGCGGGCTGTATATGGCCCGCAATGACCTTTTCTCCGGCCTCCGGGCAGATTCCAGAGGTCGCAGTAGTCGCGCGGCAGCCGGGACTTGCTTGCTGCTGGATCTTTAAACCTTGTGAGAGGTACGTCCTCACGCTAGCCAATGTTAGCGTGAGGACATACTTTGTGGGTAGAGTGAGTAAGCGCTCAATTCGCTCTCATTCCACATAAGAGGAGCTGCTGCCTCAGCATCTGACAGGTTTGTTTGTGCTCCCATGACCTTGTGCCCCTCCAGTGTCCAAAGGCCTGTGTGTTTCCCTGCATATCCGCACAGCAGCCTATGCCCCCTGCAGCATCCTGTGCTCCTCGCGCATTCCCACAGCAGCATGTGCCCCCTGCAGCGTCCTGTGCTCCTCGGGCTTCCCCACGGCAGCCAGGGATCCTCGGGCCTCCCCACGGCAGCCTGTGATCCTCGGGCCTCCCCACTGTCAGTGTCCTGCGTCCTTCACACTGCTGCCTGTGTCTCTGCAGCCTCCACACTGCTGCCTGTGCCCCTGCGGCTTTCACACTGCTGCCTGTGCCCCTGCAGCCTCCAGCCTGCTGCCTGTGACCCTGCAGCCTCCACACTGCTGCCTGTGCCCCTGCGGCCTTCACACTGCTGCCTGTGCCCCTGCAACCTCCATACTGCTGCCTGTGCCCCTGCAGCCTCCACACTGCTGCCTGTGCCCCTGCAGCCTCCACACTGCTGCCTGTGCCCCTGCGGCCTCCAACTGCTGCCTCTGCCCCTGCGACCTCCACATTGCTTCCTGTGCCCCTGCGGCCTCCAACTGCTGCCTCTGCCCCTGCGACCTCCACATTGCTTCCTGTGCCCCTGTGGCCTCCACACTGCTGCCTGTGCCCCTGTAGCCTTCACTCTGCTGCCTGTGCCCCTGTGGCCTCCACACTGCTGCCTGTGCCCTTGCGGATTCCACATTGCTGCCTGTGCCCCTGAGGCCTCCCCAGTGCTGCCTGTGCTCCTGCAGCCTCGCCAGGGCTGCCTGTGCCCTCCTGATATGTCTGAACCCCCAGCAATGTTCCTACATTTCTCCCAGCTATCCCAAGTGATATACAGTATAATCCTCCCAGCAATGTATATTACTATCAGCCCTCCCCAGTGATGTATAGTCCTCCCCGATGATGTATAGTCCTCCCAGCCATCCCCAGTATTGTCTAGTCCTCCCAGCCCTCCCCAGTATTGTCTAGTTCTCCCAGCCCTCCCCAGTGATGTCTAGTCCTCCCAGCCCTCCCCAGTGATGTCTAGTCATTCCAGCCCTCCCCAGTGATGTCTAGTCCTTAAAGTCCTCCCCAGTGATGTCTAGTCCTCCCAGTCCTCCCCAGTGATTTCTAGTCCTCCCAGCAGCGTATATGTCTCCCAGCTCTCCCCAGTGATGTGTATGCCCAATGTCTCCTGTGATGTATATGCCCGCAGCATCTCCTGTGATGTATATGCCCGCAGTGTCTCCTTTGTGATGTATATGCCCCAGCGTCTCCTGTGATATATGTGCCCTCAGCATCTCCTGTGATATACTTTATATGCCCTCAGCATCTCCTGTGATGTATATGCCCTCAGCATCTCCTGTGATATATATGCCCTCAGCATCTCCTGTGATGTATATACAGCAGTCCCAGCTGACACAAACGTGGAAAAGCAGTTGTAAGAAGCAACAAGATCAATATCGCCTAATATCATAGCCACACCAAAAACAAAAAGCTCCAGCCGCCACAATGAGTTAATTGTTTGTCCAAATATAGCAGGGTAATTTTTAGGTTGATAATGTTGTGCGGCCCCCAAAGGTTGGTAGAAAATTCCAAATGGCCCCCGGCAGTAAAAAGGTTCCCCACCCCTGCCTTAAAACATTCTCTCTCTCATTATTTTGCCATTTGGAAAATATAAATAATTTTGGTTCCTAATTGACCTATAATGGGAAAAGTTTATTCTGATTTCATGTGAGATAGTGAGAAAAACATGCAGATGTGTCTTTATACACCGTGTGCAGAATTATTAGGCAAGTTGTATTTTAGAGGATTTTTTTTATTATTGATCAACAACTATGTTCTCAATCATCCCAAAAGACTCATAAATATCAAAGCATAATATTTTTGGAAGTTGGAGTAGGTTGTTTTTTTTAAATTTGGCTATCTTAGGTGGATATCTGTTTGTGCAGGTAACTATTACTGTGCAGAATTATTAGGCAACTTAATAAAAACCAAATAAATTCCCATCTCACTTATTTATTTTCACCAGGTAAACCAATATAACTGCACAAAATTTATAAATAAACATTTCTGACATGCAAAAACAAACCCCCCAAAAATTAGTGACCAATATAGCCACCTTTCTTTATGATGACACTCAACAACCTACCATCCATAGATTCTGTCATTTGCTTGATCTGTTTACGATAAACATTGCATGCAGCAGCCACCACAGCCTCCCAGACACTGTTCCGAGAGGTGTACTGTTTTCCCTCCCTGTAGATCTCACATTTTATGAGGGACCACAGGTTCTCTATGGGGTTCAGATCAGTTGAACCTTTACTGGCCAGCCACGCTGTTGAGTAGTTGGATGCATGTGATGGAGCATTGTCCTGCATGAAAATCATGTTTTTCTGGAACGATACAGATTTCTTCCACTGCTTGAAGACGGTGTCTTCCAGAAACTGGCAATAGGTCTTGGAGTTGAACTTCACTCCATTCTTCACCTTAGCTCGGCTTGTAGGGTTTCCCCTACAGGCTTGGCAGGCTTGGAGTGGAAGGTGTTGTTTGTGGGATTACCTGATGTGGAGATCCTTCCCTGCCCCAGGTACAGGTATATCTGTGGCAACCGAACCCTGGGGTACCACATTAGTTTCAACTGTATATAAATAGTTATGGGGGATGAAATTTTGCTGACAGATTGCCTTTAATAAGGTATAGTACAAATGCTACTAAGAGAGGATGCTATGTTATAACAAAACAGCATTATATATTATAAGGGGGAAGCTATTTAATAAGGGGCGGTGCCATACATAATTAGGATGCTATGTAATAATGGGATGGTACTATATATAAAATTGGAAGAAGCAATGTAATAAGTTATACATAAGGGATGATTCTTTGTAATAAGGGATGGCTCTATACATAATGGAGGAAGCTCTGTAATAAGTGATAATGCTACATATAATAAAAGAGGACACTATATCATATGTGACAGTGCTACACATAAGAGAGTACATAATGTAGTAAGAGATGGTGCAATACATAGCAAAAGAGAATAGGGTGCTTAACACGCTGCAACATCGCTACTGATATATCGTCGGGGTCACGTCGTTAGTGACACACATCCGGCGCCGGTAGTGACATCGCAGCGTGTGACACCAAGGAGTGACGATCAACGATCACAAAATCGTTCAAAAACGGTGATCGTTGACACGTCGCTCCTTTCCTTAATATCGCTGCTGCCGCAGGTACGATGTTGTTTGTCGTTCCGGCGGCATCACACATCGCTATGTGTGACACCGCAGGAACGACGAACATCTCCTTACCTGCATCCACCGGCAATGCGGAAGGAAGGAGGTGGGCAGGATGTTACGTCCCGCTCATCTCCGTCCCTATGCTTCTATTGGCCGCTTAGTGAAGCTGCAGTGACGTCGCTATGATGCCAAATGCACTTCCCCCTTGAGGAAGGGATTGTTCGGCGGTCAGAGCGACGTCGCTGACAAGGTATGTTCGTGTGACGCTGCTGTAGCGATAATGTTCGCTACAGCAGCGAGCACCAAATGTCGCATGAACGACGGGGGCGGGTGTTATCGCGCACGACATTGCTAGCAGTCGCTAGCGATGTCGCAGCATGTAAAGCACCCTAATGTCATATACTAGAGATGGTGCTAAACATAATAAGAGAGGACACTATATACTAAGTTACGGTGATATGCATAATAAGCAGGTTGTTTCATCTTCATCTGGTAAGACCTTCATGTCATCTTCTTCCAGCCACCAATCATCTTGCCCACTCATCATTGCAACTCTAGAAATAACAAGATGACATACAGTAGATATACAATTGTCTCCCGAATAAAAAAAAGTCCCCCACAATGCATCCATGAATACAAGCATGCACCACCCCATTAGTATACAGCCTTTCTCCCAATCTCCCATTCATTTTGTGTCCCTGTATTGTGGTCACTTTCCCTCTCCCCTGGAAGTGCCTATAATTCATGGAGTCTGAATTTTAGGTTTTCATAGTTTACATTGGTTTCTATGTACTTATGTTTTTATTGTAACATTTTTCATCATTTGAACTTATATATATATTTGTACAAATTTTGTATTTTTCAACTTCTGCAACGTTTAAAACACAAACAGTGTGAATGTAGGAAAACAAGTCGGTACAGTCCAACACCTTATTAATGGACCAAAGTGCTAAGCAGTGTCTTGTGAAAGGGTTAAGTGTCTGACCAGGTTGTAGGATCTATGGCAGTTTGATTAAAAAGCTGACAAGAAAAGCAGCTGCTGCTGGTATTAATGTGCTCTGAGAGAGCAGATGGCCTGCCTATTTATCAATAACAGCCGCACTTTCATTTGGAGACAAAATGTGAGGTAAAGTTTTCCCGGTTGCACTCATGTAGGTTAGCGCATCACTGTGCGATCGTGCGTTGCTGCACCGCCATCTAGTGGCTGCATTGCCAATTGTCTGAAATATTTTTGGTTCCTATTATTTGGAATTGATTATATAAATGTATTTTTTTTTATTGTGTTAATAGATAAAATCGTTTTACTTTATTTATTCATCCAAATTATTTCTACTGCAGGTAACATTAATGTTATAGGATGTTGATGACTTATATCACAGAAATGTAACAATGACATTGCCAATTTATTTATGCACATATGGATATGTAGAGGGCCACAATTAAAGGTAATACTAAACCACTGTAATTTTTTTCTTTTTGTATATTTGCTCTGGGTTTTACAGACCTTAACATTGTAGCATGTTAGAGGGAAGGAGTTTTAAGTTGGTGATGTTCTTCACTGCTGGACAATCCTTTATTAATAGCCGCAGGGTGTTACATAAATGGGAAAAAATCTATACTTACCTACCCACGGCCACTCCTCTGCTCTAAACTCTGTGTCGTCTACTGCTGAAGTTTTTACATTTTTGTCTGAGCTTAGAACACTGTTCTTCATCTGGGAGAAAATTGTACCCATTCAATTAAATGTGGACCCTAAATTTACAGGTTAAAGAGGTTGTCCACTACTTTTACATTGATGGCCAATCCTTAAAGGGTACTTTACATGCTGCGATATCGCTAACGATTTATCGTCAGAGTCACGGTGTTTGTGATGCACATCCGGCGTCGTTAGCGACATCGCAGCATGTGACACATACGAGCGACCTTAAATCACACAACAGACAAAAATCGTTGGTTTTGGAGAGGTCGTCCAAACACCAAATATCGTTGTCTGCTTAGTTGCGATGTTGTTCATCGCTCCTGCGGCAGCACACATCGCTATGTGTGACACCGCAGGAACGACGAACATCTCCTTACCTGCGTCCACCGGCAATGTGGAAGGAAGGAGGTGGGCGGCATTTTCCAGCCGCTCATCTCCGTCCCTCCTCTGCTATTGGACGGCTGCTGTGTGACGTCACTATGACGCTGCACGAACCGCCCCCTTAGAAAGGAGGCGGTTTGCTGGCTAGAGTGACGTCGCAGGGAAGGTAAGTCCGTGTGACGGTGCCTAGCGATGTTGTGTGCCACGGGCAGTGATTTGCCTGTGACGCACAACCGATGGGGGCGGGTACGCTTGCTAGCGATATCGGTAATGATATCGCAGCGTGTAAAGTACTCTTTAGGAAAGTTCATCAATGTCTGATCGTCCAGGGTCCGACTCCCCACACCTTTTTGATCAGCAGTTCTCGGTACAACCGGCAACAGCAGGCAGCCGTAAATGCTCAGTTTCGGAGCTGCATTGTCTTTTGTTAGGGGCTGCAGCCGGGTACTACACATCCGCCTCTTATTGATTTGAATGGGAGCCGGATGTGCAATACCCGGCCACAGCCGCTATCAGATGATGGAGCAGCTCCGGAAATGAGTGTTTCCAGCCACAGGCTGCTGCCACCGGCACTGAGGACAGCTGATAGACAGGGATGCCAGATGTCGGACCCCAACCAATCATACATTGATGACCTATCCTAAGGATAGGCCGTCAATGTTAAAGTAGTGGACAACCCCTTCAATCCACTGACCCAACATTATATTGTTGTATTTTTTTAATGCATTTTAGCAAAAAATAAAAATAATATAAAATTTAAATATATAAAAATATTATATAAATAAAATAAAAATACACATAAAAACTTGAATCTGAGAGAAAAAAATCTGTGCAGATTTTAAATGTAAAATGTTGCAGATTTCAGTTTAAAAATCCGCACTAAATATGTAACATGGGAACCTAGCCTTACTTAATGTTTAAATTTCATGAACTTCAAGAAATTTGACTCAGTCTCCATCCGCTCTACTTTGCTCCCTTTTACACCATTGCACCTATGTAGGATGCCAAATTGCTCCAGAGTATCTCTTATATTGCACATATCCGCCTTCTAGATATCTTTGCCTTATATTACCACATTAGTGTCAGTGACCTTGAGCTTTGGTTGCTTTTCCATTTATTTATTTTAGGCCTTTTCTCGCTCTATGGTCTCATCACTTGTCCTAGTGACAACTTTGAGAAACTTTTGACTGCTAGAATAAAATGTCAGATAATCTCAATTCCTTGAGCGTTACAATGACAATATATATTGGATGAAAGTTGGCTGATGGTTAAATAATTGTTGATGTAACAACGTTCATCTGTTGAACAATTTTTCCATCAGTGTAGTTGTATACGCTCTACTCGTTTCCATTGTTCAAAACAACTGTAAATGTGAAATTATTACGATATAGGTGAGTAATAGTGATAGTGAGGTTTATTATAGAAGGATCCTACTTGGAATAATTGTTCTTGTATCAGTTAAAAACTGTAAACAGTGACAACTTTTTTCCGGGGGATGACAGAGAACCATTGATCGGCTAAAATGATCACTCAGTGTTAAATTCATTGGACAAGCGTTCGTTATGGTTAAAATCATATTTTGTTGTCAATTTTATTCACATATGTATGTGCCCTCTCAGCCTTTATAAACTCTATTTTATGCTTAACTCGGAACTTATGTGTTATTTTCATAAAAAATAATTTATAGCCAAGAACATCATATGATATTTGCATCTATTAGAAATTTGTGCTGGAATAGATGAGCGATGCCTGATGTTTGTTCTCAACAACAAGTTTCCAAAAATAAAGTTTGTAAACAGACAGAGAAGTTACCTCTATGCACATTTTGTACTCAAAGGATAAAAACACACTAGTGATTAGATAGAGCACATTAGAAGTTAAGATTGCAAAATGTTGCATCATTTGGAGTTGGCAACTGGCCTGGTCTTGCCTGTATTGTGTATTAGCACAGAAAACAGCTGTCTTTCTAATTAAATTGAGTAATGAGCCATCATGAACAAAATATGTACAAAAATTAGTGGGGGACAGTAATGTGAGAGGAGAGAGAGGGGTCAGCAGGGGAGAGCAATTTAGATTTGCACAGAGAGCTGCACATGCCAAGCATTCGAAAAAACCTTTCATGTCACAATCAGCACCACTGTAAGGGTTATGTTCACACTGTGCTGATATGTTACAAATTTTCCATCCAGACTGAAGGGAGAAAATCTGAGAGTATTACACTGTGTGCACACAGTGCATTTTTAATGCATATTTTTATGCAGATTGTGGGACAAATCTGCATGTTGTAGCGCCGGCATCTCAGCAGAGACAATGACTTACTCACTGCCCCGGCCGGGTCGCGACCTCCCCGGCCATCAACGTGTGCTGCTGCCTCTTTCCCCTCGCGGGCTGTGCACATGCCGCACCGGGTTCCCTGGAATGCTCCTAAGATGCACGCGCGCATACCTCCTCTGAAAGAGCCGGTGTGCTATTTCCAGGAAATGCCTCTTAGCCTATGGCTGAGAGGCACTGTGTGTTCAAGGCAGCCTCCCCATTAGGGGAGGTGCCTGTGCAATGCTTCTAGTCAGTCAGTTTCCAGTCTGCTACATAGCTAGTTGTCAGATCCTAAGCTCCTGTCCTGTTAACCCTGTGTCCACCTCCAGTACCTGCCTTACCATACCTGTGTACCCTTGCCATGCCCACCATTCTTGCACTTACCTGCTTGCCCAGCTTGCCTCAGTCACCCCACCTGTACCCATCTATTCCTGAGTCCGTCACTTGTCTTGGGGGTCAGATGCCACAGTCAAAGGCCACTCCCTGGAAGTTGTACCTGGCATCCACCTTGTGGTGGGTGTTTAGTCAAGCCCCTCCCACTAAGAGGTAAGCTCGGGTCCACCTGTGGCCCAGTGGGTCCACTAATCTCGCTCGCTGTCTCTACACCGCTTTACACATCTCTATTCTTATGTCAAATAGTCAAAGACTCAGCAAAGTCAATGAGAATTCTGGACCTTTGTGTGTATGTCGCTTCTTTTTTCCTTGCAGATTTGGTGCAGAAAATAATCTGCAGCATGTCAATTCTTGGTGCTTTTTTTCTTTATTTTTTTAGCCCTTCCACCCATTGACTTCATTAAGAAAAACGCATGGCACAAAAAAGCACCAAAAACACATCCATTTTTTGTGCATTTTTCTGAAAGAAGGTGCAGATTTGGCGTTGAAAATTTCTGCACAAAATCTTCAATGCGCGCACATAGCCTTAAGGCTGCTTTACACACTATGATATCGCTAGCGAGCGTACCCGCCCCCGTCGTTTGTGAGTCACGGGCAAATTGCTGCCCGTGGCGCACAATATCGCTAACACCCATCACACATACTTACTATTTTTGATCGTTAACACTTGCCACTAGCTGTTACACGCTACAACATTGCTAACGATGCCGGATGTGCGTCACGAACACCGTGAACCCGACGATATCTCGTTAGCAATATCGTTGTGTGTAAATGGGCCTTTACAGTAGCAGGAAAGTGGCTGACATTTTAATAATCTAATTCACTGCAGAAAAAAGATCTGTATGGAAATGAAAATTCCATACAGAGTTCATCAATTTATGTTGCCTATTTTACCCATAGAGTTCAATAAGGAAGTCAAAAACTCCTACAAATCCCTTTTGTTGCAGATTACGTGCAGATTCTCACAACTCTTGAAATAAAAAAACAACACTTTGTAAATCTTATATTTCTATACTCACAAACAGTGCTATGCAGAAGTTTGAGCACCACTGGTCAAAATTACTGTTATTGTTAACAGTTAATCAAGTTGAAAATGAAATGATCTCTAAAAGGCATAAAGTTAAAGATGACACATTTCCTTTATATTTTAGGTAAGAACAAAAAAAATTTTCATCTTTAACATTTTAAAAACTACAAAAATGAAAATGGGCCAATGCAAAAGTTTGAACACCTTTGGAGATTTGTGTGCTCAGATAACTTTGACTATCATTTCAGACCTTAATTAGCCTGTTAGGTTTGTGGCTTGTTCATTATCATAGTTAGGAAAGGGCGGGTGATGCAAATTTCACAGCTTTATAAAAACCCAGTTTCCTCTAACCTTGTGCAAATAAAACAACAGCCATGGGTTTTTCTAAGCAGCTGCCTAGCACTCTGAAAATCAAAATGGTGAAGGCCCACAAAGCAGAAGAAAGCTAGAAGAAAATAGCAAAGCATTTTCAAGTTGCCCTTTCCTCAGTTCGAAAAGTAATTCAGAAATGGCACTTACAGAAACAGTGGAGGTCAGGATAAGGTCTGGAAAACCAAACAAAATTTCTGTGAGAGCTGCTCGTAGGATTGCTAGAGTGGCAAATCAGAACTTTCACTTCATTGCAAAAGTCCTTCAGGAAGATTTAACCGACTCTGGATTTGTGGTACATTGTTCTACTGTTCAGAGACACCTACAGAAAAATGGCCTTCATGGAAGAGTCATCTGAAGAAAACCTCTCCTGCGTCCTAACCATAAAATTTAGCATCAGAAGTATGCAAAATAACATCTAAACAAGACTGATGTATTTTGGAAACAAGTCGTGTTAACTGATGAGGTTAAAATAGAATTCCTTGGCCACAATGATCAAACCAAATGTTTGGGGAAAAAAGGAGACAGAATGTCATGACAAGAACATCTCGCCAAACATTAAGCATGGGGGTGGATTAATCATGCTTTGGGTTGTGTTCTATCCAATGGCACTGGGAACATTTCATGGGTAGAGGGAAGAATGGATTCAATTAAAGTTTAACAAATTCTTCAAGCAAACATAACACCATCTGTAAAAAAGCGGAAGTTGAAAAGAGGATGACTTCTACAAATGGATAAGGATCCTAAACACAATTCAAAATCCACATTAGCCTATGGGGTACTTTGCACACTACGACATCGCAGCTGCGATGTCGGTGGGGTCAAATTGAAAATGACGTACTTCTGGCATCGCATGCGACAACGTAGTGTGTAAAGGTTCGATGATACGATTAACGTGCGCAAAAGCGTCGTAATCGTATCATCGGTGCAGCGTCGGCGTAATCCATAATTACGCTGACGCGACAGTCCGATGTTGTTCCTCGCTCCTGCGGCAGCACACATCGCTGTGTGTGAAGCCGTAGGAGCAAGGAACATCTCCTACCGGCGTCACTGTGGCTTCCGTAGGATATGCGGAAGGAAGGAGGTGGGCGGGATATTTACATCCCACTCATCTCCGCCCCTCCGCTCCGATTGGCCGCCTGCCGTGTGACGTCGCTATGACGCCGCACGACCCGCCCTCTTAACAAGGAGGCGGGTCGTCGGCCAGAGCGACGGTCGCAGGACAGGTGAGTCCATGTGAAGCTGCCGTAGCGATAATGTTCGCTACGGCAGCTATCACAAGGATATCGCTGCTGCGACAGGGGCGGGTACTATCGCGCTCGGCATCGCAGCATCGGCCTGCGATGTCGCAGCGTGCAAAGTACCCCTATGTCAAAAGGTACAAGCTGAAGGTTTTACAATGGCCCTCACAGTCCCCTGATCTGAACATCATTGAAAATCTGTGGCTAGACCGCAAAAGAGCACTGCATGCAAGAGGACCCAGGAATCTTACAGAACAAGAAAACTTTTCCAAGGAAGAAAGCATGAAAATCCCTCAAACAAGAATTGAAAGACTCTTGGCTGGCTACAAAAAACATTTACAAGCTTTGATACTTGCCAAAGGGGGTGCTGCAGGGTACTAACCATGCAGGTTACCCAATATTTTGCATTGGCCAACTTTATTTTTTGTTGTGAATTTAAAAATGTAAAATATATATATATATATATATATATATATATATATATATATACATTTTGTCTAAAATGCAGAGGATATGTGTTATCTTTAACTTTATGGCTTTTACAGATAATTTCATCTTCAACTTGCTTAATTGTTCAGAATATCAGTAAACTTGACCAGGGGTGCTCAAACTTTTGCATGCCACTGTAGCTTTCATGGCTGCCATGTCTGCCCCCCTCCAGTCTGAGTTTCTATGTAAGGCTTCGCTCCCACCTGAGTATGGCATCGGATGCGATATGTTAATGGACCTTGGCTCAGGTTCTGCTACGAGCGTCAATTGCCAAGTGTCAGTCACTATGATCTGATTCTGCCTGACAAAAAAATCGCAGATGATCCCATAGTATGAGATTGATGCGGGGGTAATCTGATGTTTTATCGGATTGCACTCATCCATGTTAAACGCAACATGTTCACACCGGGCGTAGTATTTTTGGTTTTATACAAATCCATCCTATTAAACCACTGCTTTTTGCACAACCAGCAAAGCCTATGAGATTCCAGAAATCTCATGCACACACAGACACACTCCTCGTTTTTTTATCTGACTGAAATGGCAAAACGCTGCATTTTTGAAAGACGCAGCATGTTAATTCTTTCAGTGTTTTTGCTGTTTTTTTATCATTGAAAGTAATAAGTGAAAAAACACAGCTGCGTTTTTTGGTGAATGAAACTAACTTTCTTTAAACATCTACTGTAGACAAATGATACCCCAATAATGCAGCAAAAAAAAAAACAAAACGCTTATTTACTGCCAAGAGACCAGGTTTTGTTGGGAAAAAAAACACCAAACACACAGCCCAAATGCCCTGTGTAAATGTAGCCTAAGGGATCTGTCAGACTGGCGCATAAAAAAATCGGTCCCATTCTTATGTAAAAAAGGAAGGTGAGTACAATCTGTTTAGTATTCCATATGTCATACGAGTGCGATGCAAGTGTGAGATTATTTTCTCGCCTAGCACCATATGACATTTTCCTTTTTGTCCTGTTCAGTCTACACTCATTTACAGGTCCATTTACACTGTTCTATGATACAGAATAGTAATGTGTCCTTAAAAAATGGACACCATATGGACGCCACACAGACACCCATGTGGCGTCTTGTTTTTTTCTCGCACTCATGACTTACATTAACGTGTCGTGTCCGATAGACGACTGCAGTCACAACAAGATAAGATTTTTTTCTATCTGATTTCAGCTAAGGAAAAACTCGCAGATCGTCTCTGCCTCATTGACTAATATTGGTCTAAGTGCAATGCAATTTTTTTTCTCGCATTGCACGCATCTGTTTTATATGCAAGCGGGACTGAGCCCTAACTTAATCTTCTGTGATGATGCCTTGGCTCATGTAGAGCAGTGTGGTGCCCTGTGCCTGAGTTGCCACAAATAATAGCTACATGTGTATTTCAATATGTATAACATGTATTGCCAGCAGTAATGAGATTTGGTTTTCATTGCTGTTCACTACATACATTTTCCTACACTCCCTTTCTAGGGCTGTTCACAGGAACTGATAACAAAGCTTGTGTGCGTTCCCTAGAAGGAGAAAGTGGAGGAGCGTAAGTGTGAGGTAAATTCAGAAATTGCAGTTGAAGTTGGTGTGAGGTGAAGTGAGGAGTGTAATATGGAGACAGTCCTGTCCTGAGGTAACTATTGAAACCTCTGGAGTGGCCAGCTACAAAATGGCAGGGTATCAGTCCCTAGGCCACCTAGACTTTCAAGGTAAGTGGCAATCTGAGAGACTGCTATTAGCCTTTTTATAAGGAGCAGTGAAAACTGCCCAGGAGCTCAGCGACATGATTGAGGCTGGAAACTTCTAGAAGAAACATTGTGTGCTCCCTCAGGATTCCAAGTCGCCTGCTCGCTGGAAATGATTAAAGAACTAGAGTTTTTTGTCTTGAAAATCCCAGGACCTTCACTATTCCCAGGTAGGGAAATAGCAGCATGAGGAATATACTACCACCACATAGCAGAGAAATCAAACTCTCATTTAGGCAGGAGAAAAACACCATTATTGTAAAGGCTGTAAATAGTGATGAGCGAGCATGCTTGTTACTACTCGGTACTCGCACGAGTATCACTGTACTCGGGCTACTCGGCGGGGACCGAGTAATCTCGCGATACTCGTGCTGTACTCGTGGTCTTCATCCCTGCATGTTGGCGCTCTTTTGAGAGCCAGCCCTCATGCAGGGATTGGCTGGCAGACCACTGCAATGCCACAGCCCTGTTAGTTGTGGAATTGCAGTGATTGGCCGGCCCGCACAGCGTGACCGAGCCTTTATACCGGCCGGCGCGCTGTGCTCTGCTCACAGCCATCCAGACAGTCAGTGCAGGGAGAGTGTCGCTGCTTCAGGGAAAGGTTTGCGGCCCTTTATAGCTATTTCCGTAGCAGGGCTGCAAACAGTGTGACCAAAAGTCCTTCTCAGGACTATTGTAGTTGTATACAGGCAGGCAGGGTATAGCCAGGTCGGAGTACAGTAGCAGAGTCCTTCTCAGGACTATTGTTGCTGTATACAGGCAGGGTATAGCCAGGTCGGAATACAGGCTGGTGACCAGAAGAGTCCTTGTCAGGACTATTGTAGCAGTATACAGGCAGGCAGGCAGGGTATATAGCCATTCCTAGTGGTGACCATATACCAGCCTTCATCATATCTGGGGCTGGTGTACACAGTCTAAAACAGTCCAGATAGTGTCAGACTTCTCAGTAATTGTCGCTCCTAAAAACCTGTTAGGTTCTTAGTGCGTCCGTGCTTGCATTTAAAAACCGCACGTGTGTGCCTGTCGGTGGCAGCGTACAGGTGCACTTGTGTGCGTTTTTACCAAACTATTATATAACGCACAAGTGTAGTGTATAATACACGCCAGTCAGCAGTGGCTGATAGTGTCAGAGTTCTCATTAATTTTTGCTCCTAAAACCTGTTAGGTTCTTAGTGCGTCCGTGCTTGCATTTAAAAACCGCACGTGTGTGCCTGTCGGTGGCAGCGTACAGGTGCACTTGTGTGCGTTTTTACCAAACTATTATATAACGCACAAGTGTAGTGTATAATACACGTCAGTCAGCAGTGGCTGATAGTGTCAGAGTTCTCATTAATTTTTGCTCCTAAAACCTGTTAGGTTCTTAGTGCGTCCGTGCTTGCATTTAAAAACCGCACGTGTGTGCCTGTCGGTGGCAGCGTACAGGTGCACGATTTGCACAAACTTGGATATAACGCCCAAGTCTAGTGAATACACGTCAGCACAGCATTGCAAAATGCGCAAGGGCGTTGGCAAGGAACAAGGAAGTGGACGTGATGGTGGTGCAGGCAGAGGCCGAGGTCGTGGGCAAGCTCTAATTTCGCCACAACAAAGGGCCACATCTAGTCGCTCGCACGTCCTGTCCCAAATTCTTGGGGACCGCAGCAGTACCCCGCTCTTGAACCAAGACCAGTCTCAACAGGTTGTTAGTTGAATAGCGGATAATGCTTCCAGTCAGATTGGCACCACCACAAACACTCTGTCTTCCACACGGTCAAGTGTCAGTAGCCGTGATACTGCACCGCACATTTCAGAACCTGATCCTCCTTCCTACCACAAGGCTGAGTACACGTCCTCGGACATTAATGATCCCACACTTGGACACTCGGAAGAGCTGTTCACGTTTCCATTCGCACATTCTGGCCTCTCGCCAGCTAATGTTGAAGTGGGTCATGAGGAGATCGTATGTACAGATGGCCAAATATTTGAGCAGCCACGTTCTCACGAAGTTGGCAACGTGTCTCAACAAGGGGTGGACGATGATGAGACACAATTGTCAGGAAGTCAGGAGGAGGAGCAGGGTGCGGAAGAGGAAGACGACGTGGTGGATGATCCAGTAACTGACCCAACCTGGCAGGAGGATATGCAGAGCGAGGACAGCAGTGCACAGGGGGAGGGAGGCGTAGCATCCCAACAGGCAGTAAGAAGCAGGGTGGTGGCTCCAGGCAGAAGTCAGGCAACCGTTCCCCGGAACAACAACACGACACAAGGTGCCTGTACAAATGTTAGGTCTTCCCGAGTCTGGCAGTTTTTTAAGTTGGCTCCAGATGATTCTAAAAAGGCCATTTGTAACACCTGCCGTGCCAGCATCAGCAGGGGTACCAAAACTAGCAGCCTGACCACCACCAGCATGATCAGGCACATGTCAGCCAAGCACCCGACTTTGTGGGAAGTACAACAGAGTCGAGGAGCAGTGCTTGCTGATGTCACTGCTACGTCTTCGCTGGTTGTGCATGCGAGCCAATCCCCTGTCCATGCTGCCTGCGAACAAGCCTCCTCCGGTCCTGCACCTGCAGTTGCCTACGCAGAAATAACACCATCATCAAGCACGTCCTTGTCCCAGCGCAGCGTTCAGTTATCCATTCAGGAAACCTTTGAACGCAGGCGCAAATACACTGCCAACACCCCACATGCCACAGTTCTAAATGCTAACATTTCGCGACTGCTTGCGCTGGAAATGTTGCCTTTTAGGCTGGTGGAGACAGAAGCATTCCGCGACCTGATGGCGGCAGCTGTCCCACGTTACTCGATCCCCAGCCACCACTATTTCTCCCGGTGTGCCGTCCCCGCGTTGCATAACCACGTGTCACAAAACATCACACGTGCCCTGAACAACGCTGTTTCACCCAAAGTCCACCTAACCACAGACACGTGGACAAGTGCTTGTGGGCAAGGCTGCTACATCTCGTTGACGGCACACTGGGTTAATATTGTGGAAGCTGGGACCCAGTCTGAGCGAGGGACGGAACACGTCCTTCCCACACCAAGGTTTGCAGGCCCTACCTCAGTCAGTGTTTCACCCACACTCTACAGCTCTGGAATGTCATGCTCTTCAGCCTCCTCCTCCTCCTGCGCATCCTCATCCACTGTACCCTCCACACCAGTCCCAAGCTGGAAGCACTGCAGCACTGCCTCGGTGAAGCGGCAACAGGCTGTGCTGAAGCTAATCTGCATAGGTGACAAACCCCACAATGCAGAAGAGGTGTGGACAGCTCTGAAACAGCAGGCAGATCACTGGCTCACACCTCTGAACCTAAAGCCAGGAAAGGTCGTGTGTGACAATGGCCGGAACCTGGTGGCGGCTTTGAGGCGAGGCCAGCTGACACATGTTCCATGCGTGGCCCATGTGCTCAACCTCGTGGTTCAGCGGTTTCTAAAGTCATACCCAGAGCTGTCTGATCTGCTGGTAAAAGTTCGCCGCCTGTCTGCACATTTTCGAAAGTCACCTACTGCTTCAGCTGGCCTTGCCGGCTTTCAGCGCCGTTTGCATCTTCCGGCTCACAGACTGGTGTGTGATGTCCCCACGCGTTGGAATTCAACTCTGCACATGTTGGTCAGGATATGTGAGCAGAAGAGGGCAGTTGTTGAGTACCTGCATCACCTAAGCCGTCGGGAAATAGGTCAAACTCCACACATAACACCTGAGGAGTGGAGATAGATGTCCGACCTATGTACCATCCTCCAAAACTTTGAGGACTCCACCAAGATGGTGAGTGGTGATGACGCCATTATTAGCGTCACCATACCGCTACTCTGCCTTCTAAAACGGTCTCTGCTCAAAACCAAACATGATGCATAGCAGGCGGAGCGCGATGAGTTGCAGCAAGAAACAGTAGTGGGTGTGGGTGATAACACACAGCCCAGCCTCGTCTCATCACAACGTGCAGTGGAAGACTATGACGAGGAGGAGGATGAAGACATGGAGCAAATCTCCGGCCAAATTGAGGATATGACATGCACACCAGTCATATCCTCGGTTCAGCGTGGCTGGCCAGAGGACAGGGTAGATGAGGAGGAGGAGGAGGAGGAGGAGGACAGCATGTTCAGTCATCGTGTTGGTCAGGCTACTGAAGTCCTGGCTGTTAAGAGTCTGGCGCACATGGCTGACTTTATGGTAAGCTGCCTGTCTCGTGACCCTCGCGTTAAGAACATCTTGGACGACAATCATTACTGGTTGGTAACACTGTTAGACCCACGCTACAAGGAGAACTTTATGTCTCGTATTCCCGAGGCGGAGAGGTCAACCAAAATGCAGCAGTTCCGGAAGGCCATAGTCACGGAAGTGGGCAAAGCATTCCCCTCACAAAACGCTAGCGGCATAGGTCAGGAATCAGTGGACAACCAAGGCGTACAGCCGAGAGAGGCACAAGTCCAATCCGCCAGAGGTAGGGGAACAGTCTTTAAGATGTGGGACAGTTTTCTCAGCCCCTCACGTACCACAGCCCCTGAGGTGCGGGGTAGTGCCACAAGAAATCCTAAGTTTGCCCAGATGCTCAAGGAGTACCTTGCAGATCGAACAACTGTACTCCGACATTCCTCTGTGCCTTACAATTATTGGGTATCCAAGGTGGATACGTGGCATGAATTGGCTCTCTACGCCTTGGAAGTCCTGGCCTGCCCTGCCGCTAGCGTTTTGTCAGAGCGTGTTTTTAGTGCCGCAGGTGGAATCATTACAGATAAACGCACCCGCCTGTCAACTGAAAATGCTGATAGGCTGACTCTGATCAAGATGAACAAGGGTTGGATTGGGCCAGACTTCACCACACCACCAGCAAATGAGAGCGGAATTTAAAGTTTGTAACAGGAATTTGCCATGTACCTCCAGTCACCCATGGGTACACACTTCTGGACTTTGGATAATCGCTGGACTGCTACTCCTTCTCCTCAAGCGCCACCATGATGACCGTTACAAGAGTTAGGCCTTTGTTTCAGGTATACCCCCAGTGGTAAATTTTTTTGCCCATTCTTTGCAGAATGGACATTACAATGACAGGAGACCCGCTCCTTTGCAATGGGAACAATGTTTTGAGGCCCTCATGCACGTCTCTATCCAGGGACAACGTGGAGCCTCCCAAATTTTGGCTGCCCTGCCAAAGGGCTATACTATAATACACCCACTTCCTGACAATGGACACTTAATGTTTTGAGGCCCTCATGCACGTCTCTATCCAGGGACAATGTGGAGCCTCCCAATTTTTGGCTGCCCTGCCTAAGGGCTATACTACAATAGACCCACTTCCTTCCAATGGGCACTTCAGGTTTACAGGCCCTCATGCACGTCTCTATCCAGGGACAACGTGGAGCCTCCCAATTTTTGGCTGCCCTGCCTAAGGGCTATACTACAATAGACCCACTTCCTTCCAATGGGCACTTCAGGTTTACAGGCCCTCATGTACATCTCTATCCAGGGACAACGTGGAGCCTCCCAATTTTTGGCTGCCCTGCCTAAGGGCTATACTACAATAGACCCACTTCCTTCCAATGGGCACTTCAGGTTTACAGGCCCTCATGCACGTCTCTATCCAGGGACAACGTGGAGCCTCCCAATTTTTGGCTGCCCTGCCTAAGGGCTATACTACAATAGACCCACTTCCTTCCAATGGGCACTTCAGGTTTACAGGCCCTCATGCACGTCTCTATCCAGGGACAACGTGGAGCCTCCCAATTTTTGGCTGCCCTGCCTAAGGGCTATACTACAATAGACCCACTTCCTTCCAATGGGCACTTCAGGTTTACAGGCCCTCATGCACGTCTCTATCCAGGGACAACGTGGAGCCTCCCAATTTTTGGCTGCCCTGCCTAAGGGCTATACTACAATAGACCCACTTCCTTCCAATGGGCACTTCAGGTTTACAGGCCCTCATGCACGTCTCTATCCAGGGACAACGTGGAGCCTCCCAATTTTTGGCTGCCCTGCCTAAGGGCTATACTACAATAGACCCACTTCCTTCCAATAGGCACTTCAGGTTTACAGGCCCTCATGCACGTCTGTATGCAGGGTCATTGGTGAACCTCACAATTTTGGACTGCCCTGGCAAAGGAAAATACTACAAAGACTCAGTTCCTCAAAATGGGCACATTAGACTCAGAGGCCTTTATGTACGTCTCTTCTCAGGGACATCGGAGTGCCACACAATGTTTTACGTAAAATCTTTCATGTATTGATCTCAAAAAGTAACATACATTAGCTCTATCTCACTATTGGGTATGTGCCCTTAACATTTCCGCCAGGAAAATTCATTTTGGTGTCATTTTGGAAGGTTTTCTGGTGAGTCCGTAAAAATGGCGTAAAACGCGGACAAAATTGTTCACAGCTGTGACTTTTGAGTGATAAATGCTTCAAGGGGTCTTCCCCATGCTGTTGCCATGTCATTTGAGCACTCTTCTGAGACTTTTTTGCCATTTTTAGGGTTTCTACATGCTGCCGGTGGTCATTTCACAAAAATACTCGGGTCTCCCATAGGATAACATTGGGCTCGGTGCTCGGGCCGAGTATACGAGTATCTTGGGATGCTCGGCCCGAGCCTCGAGCACCCGAGCTTTTTAGTACACGCTCATCACTAGCTGTAAAGAATGTTCCAGACTATTCTGAAAAGTTTTAGTAAAAGGTAAAAGCTCCCTGTCCTTTCTCTGGCTGAATTATTCCCTGCTGCGCCATCCCTACCTTAAGATCCTCAGGAACCATCCCTAGTTGGGGGGTGTGTGGGAACAACCCTCTGGCACTGTACATCACCACCTAACTCCAGGGGATCTTCAGCAGTGCCTGGACATACTAAAGCCGAACATCCCAACAGGCTTTGGCCATTCTTTGTTTCTTTACTGTATTATTTTTCTCTCCCTTTTTTAATATTATTCTTAACCCCATCACAAAAGCCTGTCGCTCGCGCCTCGTACAGCCACATCGCCACTCGGACTCACCCCCGTGACATCAAAGCTCTACCGGGGTGGCACAGCAGCATGGTGGCTCAGTGGTTAGCACTGCAGTTTTACAGTGCCAGGGTCCTGGATTCAAATCCCACCAAGAACAACATCTGCAAGGAGTTTGTATGTTCTCCCCATATTTGTGAGTTTCCTTCCACACTCCAAAGACATACATATAGGGAATTTAGATTTGAAACACTTCCATGGGATGGATTAAAATCTGTGCTGCACAATTGAAGAAAAATCCAAGGGTAGATGAATGAAAAGTGGTTTATTTGTTAACATATTGCTGAGTCAATCAGACTAATCAGGACAACCACTTTTCATTCATCTATCTCTGGATTTCTCTTCAGTTGGGCAGTGCAGATATTAACCCATCACATGGAAATGTTTCATATTTGATGTGTGGGTATTGTAGCGACCTGCTTCTCACGTGCTTCAGTGGTTGTGTCTTACACAACCTCACAAGGTGAGCACATCCCTGATACTTTCCTACTATGTTATCCTGATAAGACCCTATTGGGCTTTACACATTTATTTTAGAGAATTTAGATTATAAGGGCCAAGAGGGCCAGTGAGAGATCACATTTAAAAAGCGCTGTGAAATTAATAGAGCTATATAAGTGAGTAAAATAAAATAAATCTGACTGCTACAGTCAACCAAAGACTTAAATAGTCAAATTGGTTGTTCAACATTACCACAAAAGTGCCAGGTATGATAAATACAGTATTTGGATTTTTAATAGGGATGAGCAAACCCGTGGAATTCTGGGTTCGCCGGATTCAGCCAGACTTTAAAGTTTGGTTCAGGACCCACACTTGACCCCTTGCCCCGAACCACATATAAGACAATGGAGACCCGAACTTTGGTGCTGTAACATGGTCGTAGTAAAGGGCTGGAGGGCAGCAAAAGGAAGCAAAGAGGGGGCAATTGCTTTGTAAACATGTGGATATGGAATAAATAAAAAAAAAACGGCGTGGGCTCTTACCTATTTTTGACAACCAGCTCAGGTAAAGCACAAAACTACAGGATGCAATGCTCAGCTGCCAGCTTTACCTTGGCTGTTTATGAAAAAAAGAGGGGATCCTACTATATTTTTTTTAATTATTTACTTAAATAATTAAAAAAAAATCAGTGTGGGATCCCCCTTATTTTTCATAACCAGCCAAGGTAAAGCAGACAGCTGGGGGCTGGTATTATCAGGCTAGGAAGGCCAATGGTTATTGCGTCCTTTTCAGCCTAAAAATTGTAGCTCACAGCTACCCCAGAAGTGTCTATTTCTTCCCAACTGCCCTGATGCATTGGCAATCTGAGTAATACTTGTGGGGTTGATGTCAGCTGTGAATTAACAGCTGAAAACAAGGCCACGTAACGTACGAGAGTAAGCAAAAAACCATCTGGGAAAGTGTCTTGTGAGCAGATGAAACCAAGATAGCGGTTTTTGTAAAAGCACATTAATCTTCTGTTGACCAAAAATGGAATGAGGCTTACAAAAAAATAAACACATTACCTATAATCAAATATGGTGGAGGTTCAAAGATGTTTGGGGGGTTCTTTTGCTGCCTCTTGCACTGGATGCCTTGACTGTGTGCAAGGCATCATGAAATCTGAAGATTACCAAAGGAATTTGAGGCACAATGTAGTGACCAGTATCAGAAAGCTGGGTTTGCGTCCTAGGTCATGTGTCTTCCAGCACAACAATTACCGCAAATATACTTCAAGAAACACACATAAAATGTATGAAAATAAAGTGCTGGAGAGTTCTGAAGTGGCCAACAATAAGTTCAGATCTAAATCTCATTGAATACCTGTGGAGAGATCTTAAAATTGTTGTTGGCAGAAGGTGCCCTTCAAATATGAGAGACCTGGAGCAGTTTGCAACAGAAGAGTGGTCCAACATTCCAGTTGAGAGGTGTAAGAAGCTTGTTGATGGTTAGGAAGTGACTGATTGCAGTTATTTCTTCCAAAGGGAGTGTAACCAAATATTAATTTGAGGGTGCCAACAAATTTGTCTGGAACATTTTTAAAGTTTTCTGTGAAACTATGTCCAATTTGCCTATTTTTCTGATTTTCTTTCTGTGTTTTGTTCCAACACATACAAAAGACATAGACGTGTGTACTGTATGACAAAACATGTGTAAGGGCCCCTTCACATTGTGTTTTTACCTACGTTCAGTGGTCCCATTAGAGCTTCTGTCTAAATCCTCCGCAAAACGGGTTTTGAATGCATGCGCCGACGGGGCCATTCACTATAATGGAGCAGATGGAGTCAGCGTGTGCTCTGTCTTGCACCATTTTCAGGCGTATACGCTTTCTGCAGGAGGACACCCAGACGCAGTCTACTACACTGACTCCATCTACTCCATTATAGTCAATGGCCCAGTCGGCACATGCACCCGAAACCTGTTTGTGAGGCGTTCAGACGGAAGCTCTAACGGGACCACTGAATGTAGTTAAAAACGCAATGTAAAATCAGCCTAATTGCCATATTTGTCTTGGAGAAATACTTCATTTTCTGGAACAATTTCAAGGGTGCCAACAATTTCAGCCATGATTCTTAGCAATAGATATCATTTGAACCCCTTCATGACCATGGACCTTAGCATGGGAATTGTTTTGCTGATCAGTATTTTTTAGCTTATTTTCACCAAAACTTGGAAAAATTCAGATTCATAATTCACCAATTTCACCAATCTGAAGTACATGACGCACAGTAGTATAGAACTCAGATTCCGAATATGTGTTATGAAATTTCATAAGGTGATCTTACTTCTTACATATTTCTCATGTGATTTAATAGGTGCAGTACCTTGTGTGATCAAAGAATTGGGACTACTTTAATATAATTTGTTCAAGTGGCTGATCATGGGCATAGAAATATGAAGAATTACTATTATGGAAAATATGTATAGACTCTCATATGCCACCACTATTTTTTCACAGTCCTTGAAGGTATTTGTACAAGGCAAACCAAACCAGCTTCATACCCCATATTTCTAATGTATTTGTGTAACTGTGAAAAACGTCACACATATTTTCCAATGGAATAAATTTATTTCATGTCCGAGGCAAAATACATTACAAGTTTAGTTGACACTTAGGGGCTTTGCTGCCGCCAGAAGATGACGCAGATCATTTGTTTTCAAATGACTCCACACATAGTGTAGCATTAAAATCTTAGCGGTCAATATCAACTGGAAGTATGTGAAGATTAGCACTTCTTCTTTCTTCTACAGTAAAGGAAGTATCCGGTTTACTCATTGGTGAGGCTTTAATCACAGTCTGGTAACAAGGAGGCTGCGGAGCTGGAAAACAGCTCAGTCTATAGTCATTGGTTCCTGGAATTTAGAACTTTTGATACAAGTGGTTTTCTTGAGGGCCTGTTGTTAGCTGTTACTGGCATTGACTTGGAGCAGCTGGTAAAGTCACAAGGGCATGTGCTTATTTTTGACTTTGCTTAATAACCGATCGGTTTTTGGCACTCAAAGAATGTTCCATAAATACCTGCATGCTATAATTATCAAAATGTGCATTCAACAAGGGTGACTTTATTTTCAGCCTGAGTACAGGGTCTTCATGGGAAAATAGGAATTAATTTATTTATTAGGGAGAAAATGCAAATAACCCAGTGAAATTCATGCAAATGAAATCATAGTAACGATGGGCAAAAACTGATGTCTTTTATTACACAATTAAAATGACAATAACAGTCACATTTCCACCCAACAGTCTACTAATAATTTATTTGGCATATCCCATAGGCAGTGAGTGTGGAGGACATTGGTATTGGTTGAGGTTATTTGTTAAAGGGATTGTCCACTACTTTGACATTGATGAACTATTGTTAGGATAGGTCATCAATGTCTGATCGGCAGGGGTCCGACAGGCCGCATCTCTGCCGAACAGCTGATTCCAGTCCCGGCGGCAGCAGCAAGCAGCCAGAAATGCTCAGTTCCGGAGCTCCTCAGTCTTTTCAATATGGCCACATACTCCACATCCACCTCACATTCTAATCAATAAGAGGCAGATTTACAGTACCCAGAAGACTGAGTAGCTCCAGAACTGAGCATTTCTGGCCACGTGCTGCCCCTGCCAGGACCGAAAACAGCTGATCGGCGGTGGTGCGGTGTGTCGAACCCCGGCCAATCAGACATTGATTACCTATCCTAAAGATAGCCATCAATGTCAAAGTAGTGGACAACCCCTTTAAAATATTATAATGGTAAATTGGCTTTTCTTATTCATGCTGTGTCTACATAGATATGGCCTCTTTAGGAGTGTTGGTCCTAGGGAAGGATACATATAATGTGCATCATCAGAGTATAGTGGTAAGAGTTATAAGTATATTTTATATAACATTAATGCAGTTATATTTCATATATTCTATGTTTGCATATCATTTGCTTAGAGTGCTGCGTTTTCCTCTTGTTTGCATTTCGTGTAGTTTTAGCAGTTAGCACCTGTTCACATTTGCTATAATTGGTGATGCAGTTTTTTGTTGTTTTTTTTTGCAGTATACACATATATTGGAGGTATAGACAGCCTCTTTTTATCAGTGTATTCTCTTCCCATCAGCCACAGGGTGGTTTTAATTAGCGCTAGAATCTATCTGCCCATATATTATAGACTCTTAGGCCAAGAGAGGCAAGACACTAGTATAGGGTCCCATCAAAGAAAGGTCACTTTGCTGCGGTTAATGGGCATACAAGAATTGGCAAATTTTTGAGCAAAGAACCTTCATTTTTGTACATACGGTATACTTATATCGCATTAATGCAGTTTAATTTCATATAGTTTATGTTTACTTATCTCTGCTGTATCCCTTTGATTGTATTTTGTGTAGTTTTAGCAGTTAGCACCTGTTCACACTTGCGATATTTGGAGATAAAGTTTTTTGGGTTTTTTTTGCATTACAAGAGTACCTGACCACTATGCGTGCTACCACTAAAAACATTCATGACTCTTAACTCGCAATTTAATATATGATCCACCTACTTTGTCCACAGATTACCAACCCTTTCTACAATATCTCCCCCTCATTCTCAGAAATCTGGACCTGTGCCCATACATTGGCCCCATTATCTCCTTTCTTGTGAGTTTTCATACTGTCTGCAGTCCTCATCATGCCTGTACAGAACCCACGTATAATATAGCTGTCCACTCGGGGTACTTGAAAATATTGTAGGTAACCACCATTAGTGTGCTATCTAGAAGTTTATTGAGACTAGTAAAAAAAAAAGAAATGAAAAAAAATGTAACATTTGAATAGAAGCCATGGTAAGTTGTTCCGCTATATGTTCACCTAAATAAACAAAATGAAATTGATTATTTTACATTTCTTTAAAACTTTTTAATCTGTATGATTTCTTCTTGCTCAATGTACTACTGCCCGACTATATGGACGTAGAACAATCCTGTAAAGCCTGGAGCGGCTGGAAATTCTATAGGAGACAGAACGTCCAGCAACTAGTTCAGTATCTGAAATTAAATTACTAGTATTAGATTTGACTATTTTTTTTTTACATTCCAAAATAATAAAGATTTTGATTACGGTATTTCAACAATGAGGTTTTTTTGCTATCATATTCGGATTCTCTCTGTAAAACAAAGTCCTCATGGTTATTACGGTAAGTAGATGTGATTGTAAGGTAAATTCACAGGCAATTTTGGGTATATGTAGCAGAGCTGCTGTGCATTTTATTGTACTTGAGACATTCAAGAACAGCTGTAGTATTGTATGATACAAGGTGTCTCCTTCCCCTTTAGTAAACCTGTGATTTTAGTCATGTATTGATGTTCATTAACCTACATTGAAGAGCAATATACCTATACAATATAATAATAATAATAAATAGCAGGAAACATACAACTCTCTACTAAATATATTATGGTAGGTTAGCAAATTCAAGTGTACAATGTGTTATAAATGCATTTGAGGTTATGTGCTTATGAGACTAGTTCTCTATTTTAATTTATTTGGTGTTTTCTTGTTTTTTATTTAGTTTTTTTATATTTAGCTTCTTTTTTTAATTACTGCAGATTCAATTTTTGAAAAATAAATATTTTATAAATAATTAAGGGCTAAACTATCATGCAATCTTCTTATTTCTTTCTAGTTGGGCACCTACCCTTTATTTTATTGGCACTTATACTGGTTTGTTGGTAGTTGACTCGGGTTCAGTTTATTATGGTATTTGTTTAGCAGGTACAGAGTGACCAAACACCAAAGGAATTGAACCTAATGGCCTCTAATCAAACACTATAGCTATGATGCAGTTGATTCAGGTTAGAAAATGTTAATTTATTGACCAATGGGCAGTTAGCCACTAATGACCATAGGCATTTGGGCTCTAATGTTATAATTAAAGAGTCATTTTGTTCTAGAACTTTGGCTTGTTTCAATATAATATAGAGGCTAAAAAAAGCTTGGCAATTAATATTTTATTTATGTCTTTTTAGTTTTATGATTAGTTGAAGCAATCAACAAAAAAAGCAAAAAAAAAATAAATAAATAAAAGGAAAAGATATTTAAATAAATAAATAAATAAGTGAGAAATCCTAACATTTGGGATGCAAACTATTAATTGACGTTTGTTAATGTTCATTTCTGTCTGTTGCTTATGAAGTACATGGAGAAAATATCCATAATTCAGAGTCCATTACACAGTGCCATGGCAAGAAATTTGAGGAGCAGCAAGATATCAGACACCTCAAGTTCTAGCATGTATATTTCTAAAGAAGTCATGGACAGTAAAGCCAAAATGTAATTGGTTGATAGAGTCAATACCACTTGAACAATTGTAAAGCCCACTCAATATTTGCCATGTTGACCAATGGACCAGTAGGAAGTTTACCAATTTTCATATGTTGTTTTTTGCAGCTTTTCACTCATAACACATGTAGACTCCTCAGTACCCCAAAACCCGGTTAACTATGTCAGTTTGGATTAGTTGAGACCTAGTTTACACCTTCTCCAGTCCTGGTAGAGCTAAACGAACAACTTGGCAAAAACCTTTAACCAGATAGTACTGGCAATGAGCCCTGTTTCCCACTACAGAAATATCTCCTCAAATGCTCAGAGGTGGATGTGATTACTACGTCAATCATTACGTCATCTTCCTCTGCTTTCAGTTTGTCAGCTCTTCGTTCTTCTTTCCTCATATCTCTTGCAGAAAGTCTACAGGAAATAATCCAACTTTTCGTCCAGTCAAGACTTTGATGTAACCATTTACTTCTTCTCCTTTCTGTACAACAATCTAGATAAAAGACACAACAGATCAATTACTAAACAAAGTTAAACTATAAAATACATCTTAATATTTATGTACAGTGGAACCTCAGTTCACGAGTAACCCGGTTTGCTAGTATTTCACTATACGAGCAAAGCTTGCTGTAATTTTGTAACTCAGTTTACGAGCAAGCTTTGCCGTACGAGCAAATACTCACCGCAAACACTTCTGGTTCTGTACTTTCACCGCGCTCTAACAGTCAGCACTAACACGCATACACACACACATATTATGCTCACCTTACCTTCCATTCCATCGCCGGCCTCCCGGTTCTTGTAGTTCGCCGGTACAGGATGTGTATCCGGTAACCATCGCGACAATGGAGGAATTTCCGCTGCCAGCCACTACTCAAAGGCAGCGCGCTGACCAATCAGAGGCAAGCGGTGCTCATGCCTTTGAAGTCAGCACGCTGGCAGAGGAAGGTCGCGATGGTTACCCGATACACATCCTGTACCGGCGAACTAAAAGAACCAGGAGGCCGGTGAGGAAACGGAAGGTAAGGCGACCATAATATGTGTGTATGTGCATGTTTGTGCGTGTGTGGAATCGCACAATAGGAGCCCAGGATGGGACATTGAACAAGTTGTGGAACGAATTATCTGCATTCCAATGATTTCTTATGGGAAATCTTGCTTTGTTAGACGAGTAACTTGGTTTACAACCACACTCCCAGAATGGATTGTTCTCGTAAACCAAGGTTCCACTGTATTATATTTATAACAGCTGTTATATTTATTTGCAGAAACAATGCTACCTTGGTTCATGAGCTTCAATTTCCATTCAAGTTAATTGGGCCGAAGTGCAATAACTGACATAGCCCAAAGACACAAGTGAAACTGCTCTTGTGAAAACGTTTCCCTAATCTAATCCTTTCTAAATCCATTAATAATAAACCATTAATACCCACAATGGTTGTACAGGCACCATACATTAGGATATAATTAGTGATATGTGGACCCGTACTGTAAAAGTCCAGATCCGCACGGTTTGAAAAGTATCCGGGTGGCGGAGCCGGGCCT